>NC_089251.1:196520885-196827323 GCF_963930625.1 Muntiacus reevesi | reverse complement strand
GAGATTATAATACTAAATACTGAAGGAAGTCAGTCAGAGAAAGAGAAATACCATATGATATCACTAATATGTGGAATCTGATTTCTCTTCCTCTGTAAGAAGGAATGGTGGTTTATTAACAGGTTGAACTTTACCCAAATGGAATTTGAATCTGAGAGAAAATTACACTATAACTGAGTTTCAAAAACAGAATAGATGACATCAAGTTGCTTAGAGTGACTTTTGGAAGGAAAACCATGGCTCTATACTGAGTTTGGCTATCAGAAATTGTTGCTAATTAGCAATAAAGATGAGGGGAAAGACCGTAAACAGAGCATGGTGCGCAGTATTGCAACCTCAGCGCTAATTATTGGCTGATGAACTTTAGTGACTTTTTATCTCATCTTTGACTGAAATAACTAATTTATTTTCCTAGTGAAGGGAGCTATCTAGATGAAACATGCAGAGGGGATAGACCTATTTGTTTCACAGTTTGCTCTATTTTTAGTCCTTCATCCTGGGAAAGCAGTAGAAGAATTATTGGGGCATTTTTTGGTTTAGCATGCAATTCAAATGAAATTAAATTATTCTGTAGCAAGTATGGCACAGTTTTGTCTACAAAACCGTAAGTAAGTAAGAACCACCAGTTACTCTCTATATAAACCCGCTTCTCCCAGGAAGCCGTCTGTTCTAAAATTTCCCGTTCAGTAGGCAGAAATTTGAACTTGCAATGAGGGTTAGTCTTTCAAAAGCCTTCCAGGCTGCTGGCTACCTAGAAGATTGTTCATGTTCAATTGGTTTCAGTCGGTAATGAGACTAGCTCTCCGAGGGGCTGTTTCAGTGTTCAGCCACACTTGTTTCTTTCTAATTTCCCTACATGTAAATAAGATTTCTAAATATAGTACTGCCTTAAGAATGCCCTTTTCAGACTCACTTTTAACAGTAAAAATGATGACATAAAGGATCAAACCAAGCCAACTTATGATGATACTGATGATGATGATTCTTTATCCTGTTTCCTTATAGAATTCCTGCAAGTGTAGCTTCAGAGAGATTAAATAATAAAGTAACAATCATGATAGTAGTTAACATGCATGACCATTATATGTCACATACTTTTGATGTATTTAATATAGCTTCAATTTCATGAAGTACATACTATAATTATACCCATTTGTACACTCAGGATGGGAGTACTGGGCGGTCACTTGATCTGACCAGGGCCTCCCTGATATCAGGTACAAGTATTGGGATCTGACCAAGGCAGACTAGGTAATCATACCTACTGCTCTTTTCTGCCTCTGAAAAAATATGTTGACAGGCACACAGACTCAATATGCGATCTGGGTCACCATGTCATAGAAGGGTGACATTCTGTCATTGGAAGGATTATGGGGTACCTTGTTAAAAAACAAAGTTATCATTCTCAAACACCATAATCAGATAGTCAGTCTTTGATCCGGCAGCTGAAGAATTGAAGAACGATCCTGAAGGCAACATTTCTAATTGACTATAAAGCAATATCTTCTTCAACAGGCACATTAGTCTTCATCATCACTAATTACTAGAGAAATGTGAAGCCAAGTGGGACTCTGGGGATCCCAGGCATGGAGGCCTCTCTGTCCTCCGTTTCTTGTAGGCAAGACTCCAGGGTACATGACCTTGTATGAGTTCCAAGTGGATATTCCGTTGTGGATTTGAACAGTTGCTAATTAAGGGAGGAGGAGCTAAGACATTACCTGAGGGGAGATTAAAGGGACCAGAGAAACTCACTAAGATTAGGAGATGAGATTAAGAGAGTGCAGACTTCACTCACACCCTAACCTTGTCAGAGGCCTTACCTTTGATCCTCTGTTATAAAAACCCTCACACAGCTTTCTGAGGCAGAAGCCCTGTGTGACTGCCCTTGCCTGGCAGGGCAATAACGCTGTCCTCCTCCACTTCACCTAAAGCGTTGTCTCCAGATTTGATTTGGCACCTATGTACAGTGAGGCTGAGGTTTTGGTAACAAGTGCAGATTACCTCCTCACACTGGCCAGAATGCCATCATTAAAAGTCTACAAATAACAAATGCTGGAGAGAGTGTGGAGAAAAGGGAACCCTTGTGTACTGTTGATAGGAACGTAAATTCCTGTAATCATTATGGAAATAGTAGGGAGGTTCCTCAAAAAATTAAAAATAGAGCTGCCATATAATCCAACAATCATGCTCCTAGACATACACCCAGACAAAAATGTAATTTAAAAAGATACATGGACCCCTATGTTCATAGCAGCCATATTTCTAATAACCAAGACATGGAAACAACTTAAATATCCATCAACATGGCATAAAGATGCAGTACACATATACAGTGGAATATTACCTAGCCATAAAAAAGAATAGAATAATGCCATGTGCAGCAACAGGCATGGGCCTAGAAATTATCATACTATGTGATGTAGATCAGAAAGGTAGATACCCTATGATAGGACTTATATATTAAATTTAAAATATGACACGAATGCATCTACAAAACAGAAATAGACTCACAGACACAGAGAACAGACTTGTGTTTGCCCAGGGGGAAGGTTTGTCGAGGGATAGAATGGGAGGCCGGGATTAGAAGACACAAATTATTATATACAAGGTGGATAAAAAGCAAAGTCCTACTGTATAACACTGGAAACTCTATTCAGTATCATGTGATAAACCATGAAAAAGAATAATCATGAAAAATATAAATCATGAGAAAGAATATATATATTCTTTTCATATATATATATGTATAATATATGTGTATATATGTATATATAACTTTCACTTTGCTATACAGCAGGTATTAGCAGTTATACAACAACTGTACTTCAATAAAATTTTAAAATTTTATAAATTAAAAGACAAAGACAGCAAACAAGCAGCAGGAAATGGGGGGACTGGACTTTTAAAGAGAAATGGAGGCTGAAAACGGAAAAATAAAGCCGTTGACAGGGAGGCCTGATCAGCCACCGTTTGAATCTGCCCTTTAGCCCAGCTGGACATGACTGAGCAGCTTTCACTTTAGGACTTCGGGACAGTCCTGAAGGACACAGCAGGGATCTGCGCCCGTGAGCCCCACGGGGTCCTGCTTAGTTCCACCTTTTCTGACCCCCCAACCTCTGCACCATGAACCAAGCTCAGTGGCAAAGTGTACAGAAGTGAGGGTGGAAAGTCACTCAGTCATGTCTGACTCATGCGACCTCATGGAATGCAGCCCTGCAGGCTCCTCTGTCTGTGGGATGCTCCAGGCAAGAATGCTGGAGTGGGTAGCCACTTCTTTCTCCAGTGGACCTTCTCAACCTAGGATTGAACCCAGGTCTCCCACACTGCAGGCAGAGTCTTTACAGGCTGAGCCACCCGGCAAGCCTGCAGTGTACAAAGCACTCTAGCAAATACCCTAGCCCAGCGCTACATGCGGGACTGAATTCCCATCAGTTCTTCTCATTCTGACCCCTTTCACCTGAGCTAGAATGCATTGTCCATGATAAGAAGAGGCTGGGATGCTTTGGAGACCTTTGCTAGATGGTGGAAAAACTCAAAGGCAATTGCATTTCACTCTTCCTTCAAAAAGACAAAACAACAACAACAATAACACACTTGTCTCTATTTCAGCTTGTCCATTAGTGAACACTTTTGGCCTAGTGAAAAAGCCACATTGGTTCTCTTTTCATCCATAGGTTTTCAGAGGTGCATTCATGCTTTCATTTGGCAGGTATTTAAGTGTTGACTTTGCTCAGTCGCTAAGTCATGTCTAACCCTTCATAACCTCATGGACTGCCCCACGTCAGACTCCTTAGCCCTCGCTATGTACAGTGAAAGAAATATAAGAAAGCTTGCAGTGTTATGAACCCCTTTTGCCTGGAGTGTAAGACACTGGGAGGGGATTTGTGAAGATAGAACAATAGGACTGTTGAGATCAAATTGGAGAATACACAAAAAACATCAGACTTTTTCATGTGGATAGGTAGGAGCTTTGGTCACGGTGAGGTACACTGTCACAGGAATAGTGAAGGAAGGGACAGGAGGATGGCAGAGAGAGGGTGGTCCGTACAGAAGTCATGCCCTGACTCAGGCATTGGAGAATATTGGGGTGGAGGAATCTCCTTGAGTGAGCTGGATCCCTTTCCACCTGTTACATGCTCCCACAGAATCTGGGACCTTTCCTTTGGGTCAAGGAAGTTAAAATCTACCTGGAAGTCTCCAAGCCTAATTAACTTCCTCCAGAAAATACTGTGGATTAGGGGTAGATAGGAAGCTGGTGGAGTGAGGAGTGATTTTTTGCTTGCTGATCTAAAATAAAACAGTGAGAAGAGACAGTAGCAGCAGTCCAGAATATCTTCTATTTTTCTCCTCAATTCTTCCTTCCCTCCTGAACATGTGTTACAATAGGATTGAAATAACAATAAAGAACAACACCTTCCCTCTCCCCTCTGACAACATATGAACATACACACTGTCTCCCAGTTAGCACTTGGACATGTGCAGCCTCACTACTCGATTTAACTTCTCAAAAAAGATTTAAAGATTCCGTATGAACCGAAGAGAAGTGATCTTGTTGCTACTGAGACGGTGGATGTCATGTAGTAAGCCTAGAGGAAAAACTAGAGCAAACACTAGTGATGGTCCTGGGGAGGGAATAAGGGCCACGTAACCAATCCTCCGTATTTTACAGATGAGAAAAGCTGGACTCAGAATCATGAGTGATGTAAGGGAGGTGAACTGTGCTGTGATGAGGTCATCCACCAGGCAGTCAGTCCATAGGGGCATCTTTCAGATGCAAGTGAACATTTCCATTTCTAAGACCAACGGTGGAATCAGAATAAGGGATCAGGAGGGGGCTGCAGCCTGCACAGGACCCTCACTTCAGAACAGATGGGCCTCCACAAACCGAACTTGGGGGAGCCCCGCCTCTCAAGGAAAACCTCCATCTGTTTGTCTCTGTGCCATTAAACAGGGCTCTATAGTTATATCTTGATGACTTTGCATCGCGAAAAGTGCCTAAAGTTATTCACGAGCTAGTTACACTCTTTGTTAATGATTTTAGAAAATGCTTTAGGAAATCATCTCTAATTGACCATCATTTATATTTTCATTTACGGAAGTGCCTGAAGCTAGCACTAAACTGCTTTGTAATCCTTGCACTTGGCAGTCAGCGTGGGATCAGCAGAGAGCAGGAATCACGAAGGCTCAGAGTACAGGCACCGCCCTGACCATGCTGCACTTGCCAGCTCTTTAAACTTAGAAACAGTAACAGCAGCAACAGAAACCTGACTGTTCCCTCCGCTTTTCTGCTTGTTTCTGAGCGTTGCTTCTTTGCCACTTCTGTTCTGTGGTACACATGGTGTTAGATGCTCAGGGTAACTTTCAGACTCTTGAAAGTTTTATTATTATTATTTATTGATTGTTGAGAGCAGTATGACTCTACTCCTGTGACACAGATGCGTTTATGCTTGGAACGAATCACCGCCCACACCACTGCCTGGAATGATGGCCTTAGAAAATGTATCTGAGTAATCATCCAGAGCAGCATGTTTGAAATGAACTGTTTTTCCACATTGAAGTATAGCTGATCTACAATGTCTTATTAGTTTCAGGTGTATAGCAAAATGGTTCAGATAAAGATAGATAATTATTTTTTAGATTCTTTTCGCATACAGGTTACTATAAACATCAACTATGGTTCTTTGTGTTATATAATAGGTCCTTGTTGTAATTAACTTTATAAAAATCATTTGGGGAAAGCAAAATGATGAGCTGAAAATCATGACTTGATAGAGGTGACAGCTGGCGTGTGTTAAGTGTGTGTGTTAAGTTGCTGTAGTCGTGTCCGAGTCTCTGTGGCCCTATGCACTGGAGCCCGTCAGGCTCCTCTGGCCGTGGGATTCTTCAGGCAAGTATGCTGGAGTGGTTACTGTTCTCTCCTCCAGGGGATCTTCCAAAGCCAGGGATTGAACCCATGTCTCTTATGTCTCCTGCATTGGCGGGTGTGTTCTTTACCACTAGCTCCACCTGGGTAGCTTTCTTAAAAGACACAATTATGTTTCACATCCCAAATTTGTATTAGTATTGCTTCTTACTTATTCTCCATAGTAATAGCTGCCTTCCACCCAACACAAACTTGCAGTCCATCGTCTATTCCATTTCCCTCCCTTTGACATCCTATTTCCTCTAGAAAACCCACTTCTTTCCTCTCATCCTAGTGGCTAACTTTTATGTGTTCTTCATGACTGATTCAGGGTTTAACACCCCTAGCAGGGCTCTGGTGGCTTTTCAGTTTTCTTCCATGTATATATCCTTTTCCAGCATCTCTCCTCCCTGTATTGTAATGGTCTTCTTGTTCTGGGTCTCATACTAGGCTGTGTGCATCTCAGGAGAAGGCTGAATCTTTCTTCTCTGGGTCAGTGTCATTATCACTGTTCCTGTTACATCAAGGGGCTTGGATCTTTGCCATGTGTTGATGGAGGGTCTGCTCTGGGGAGTTCAGCACTGGGCATGGGGAGGTATAAAAAAATAAGTAGGAGCCCCTTGTTACAGGTAAGTAGCGGACTTAGCAGCATTTTCACCACCCAGGAAACAAATAACAAATGACCCAATATTTCTGTGAATTGGCATTGCTTTATATCATCAGGATCTGTGGTGCTCAAAAACTTTTTAAAAATGTTCAAAAACACACACAACTAACGTTTGCTCCAAATATTGTAAAATTATAAGTGTTGTGATCAAAAGCTTCTATATTCAAAAGCAATTGGATCATAAAAAGGGGACATAAAATTTACAAAGCAGCCTTATCCCGAATACTTTAAAGACTAATTACAATGTCGAGTTCTAATGACCATTGCCTTCAAACCCCATAAATCATGCACAAGTAAGGGGAGAGAGTTTTTAAAGGGAAGTGAGCTCTAACTGGGTCTCAGAAGAAAGGAAAACAGATCCGTATAGCATGATGAAGTCTCCAAGCACACAACGCATCGGCCAGTTTCTCCCATCATGTCCTGTGGTGTGTGCCTTTTATACATGCCCTAGAGACGAAATTCAGAGGACAACCACGAACCAGAGGAACTTGTGTGGTTTCATTCATGTATATCAACTGATAAATGAAAAATTAAACTCCTAATTTTTTAATTTTGTGTAATTTTCTGTGGCTGAAAGAAGGGTTGACATTACATGATGCAGAGAAACAGTGATGGGTTTGGACAGAATACCATGGAAGAGGGGCGGTTGGTCTGCATTTTAATGGGGCTTTTTTTCTATGCAAACAGCTTTTCAGTTAAAGGTAAGAGGTTGTGGAATATTTTGTGCAAGCGTAAACAGAAAGGCTGAAATAGAAGAAGATAATTGTTGCTTATGAAGGCGCTTAGAATAGCGCTGAATGAAGTAAACCGCAACCCATCACCAAAGAGGCTGGAAGACCTGGTACCTGTTCATTACTTCCTCTGAGGGTTTTCAAGGTTGCTTTTGAATAAGGAATGAATTGAGCTGTAGAAAATCATCATAGCTGAATGGATCTGAGAAGCTGCAGTGCACTGCAATTACTGACTCATGAGAAATTCTCAAAGAACTAGGAATATTTTTTTGGGGTGGCTGATTCTTTAGGGTTCTAGTCTGTCCTCACCTTGCCAAAGATAGAAACTTGGGAAGAATAACCATAATGTTTAACTTTGCTGTGCAAATGGACTTTATCTTCCATGGAGTGTGCAGTTTTTAAGTACAAACTTTCTCTTTTTCTAAGAAGATTTAAAAAAAAAAAAAAGGTGTTGTTTTTTTTTTCCAGCTTGGAGACATCTCATGAAATTTAGCATTCAATTATGCTTGTAGTGGTTTAACAACAAGCTCTGGACAACTGAGTTTGGCTTCAGAATGGCCACAGATTTTTAAAAAAATGTTTTCTCTGTGAAGTCTAAGTGGGATTATCAAACAGATGTTATGCCTTCATCTAAATGTTATTACAAGGCTTTAGCTTCATATGGTGCATGCTAAGGATGAGATGCAGAGTGTGGATACTACCCTTCCACGCTTGTGAGGTGGTGGGAAATGCAGATTACAATTAGACTGGAGAAAAGCCTGTGTGAAATGGCTGAAATTTAAATGTCTAACTAGCTTAGACAAGCTAAATTGCCCTCATATGTACAATCAGCATAATCATAATAATATGTAGGATGTATTTCTGAGGTTTAAAGTTGAAATATGACAAAAGCATTTAAGACAATTCCTACAACAAAATGGGCAATAAATGAAATTCTAATGATACTGATTACAAGAATGACAGTACCTGACATTAATAGCTAGAAAATTATAATTTTTAAAATTATTGTTATCAACCCATAAATAATTGCTTGCATTATATATATATATATATGTATATATATATATATATATAATTAAGCATGTTTGAGATAAAGGAAATATATTTCATATATCATTGAAACTACCTATTCATTCTATAAAGACTTCAATAAATATTTTTTGACCCCCATTGACTCCAACTATATGCCAGGCATTTTTCTTATATCCCAGGGAAAGAATATCTCAGGGAAAAACATAAGTAAGGCTCCGTTATCATGGAGCTTTCAATTTAAATGGGGAATGAAAATCACTAAACAAATTTTAAAATGTAAACATTAATAAATGAGTAGGTTGGTGATAAATACTATGAAAACAGCTATTTGAAAGACCTGGACTTTCCAACAACGCCTGGACAAAACATGCAATAAGATATGTTCTTACGTAGTGACCCAGCATGGGTTTGTGCGTCTGAAACAATGCTTCCCCTGTATGTAGTGGCCCATAGTGCAGTAGTGAAGGACCCTCCTGCCAATGCAGGAAACGCGAGGGACGTGGGCACAGTTTCTGGGTTAAGAAGATCCCCTGGAGTAGGAAATATCAACCCACTCTAGTATTCTTGCCTGGAAAATTCCGTGGACAGAGGACCCTGGTGGGCTATAGTCTATGGAGTCGCAAAGATTCAGACACAACTGGGCAACTGATCACACATAAACACACACGCACACACTCGTTCATTCTAATGGAAGCTATAGATAGTAAATAATACATTATAACAAGAAGCAAAATATTCTAAGATGGTAAGCTCTATTAGGAAAAAAGAGCAATGTAAAGGAATTAAAGATATGTTTAAGTGGGGTAAGGATCTTGGAGGTTTTAACATGGCCATCAGAGAAGAGCTCTTGAAACCAGTTCTATTTGAGCAAAGACGTGAAGGACTTGGCAGTAGGTGGAGGAGCCCTGTGAATACCCTGAGATCATTCCAGAGAAAGTAGGGAATGCAAAGTCCAGAAACAGAGGTGTGCATGTTCCCTAGGATCTGGTAAGGAAAGCATCATGGCTGGATCCAGAGACAAGGAGGAGTGTGATAGCTGATGAGGAGAGAGAGGTAATGTAAGGCCTTGTGGTTCAGTCACTAAGCCATGTCTGACTCTTTGTGACTGCATGGACTGTAGCGCGCCTGGCTCCACTCTTCTCCACCATCTCCCAGAGTTTGCTCAAATTCATGTCCACTGTGTCGGTGATGCTCGATAATCATCTCATCCTCATCCTGTGTTGCCCTCTACTCCTCCGCCCTCAATCATTCCCAGCATCAGGGTCTTTTCTAATAAGCCTGATCTTTGAATTAGGTGGCTAAAGTATCGGAGCTTCAGCTTCAGCAATAGTCCTTCCAGTAAATATTCAGGGTTGATTTCCTTTAGGATTGACTGGTTGGATCTCCTTGCTGTCCAAGGGACTCTCCAGAGTCTTCTCCAGCCTCACAGTTTGAAAGCATCAGTCCTTTGGCACTCAACCTTCTTTATGATCCAATTCTCACATCCATGCATGACCACTGGGAAAGCAAACGTGAGGCCCTAGGACCTTGTAGTAACAGCAGGGAAACTGCCTGCTATCTGAGCATATGTGTGGAAAAGATGAAAATTCTCATTTGAAGATACATGCACCGTTATGTTCATAGCAGCATTGTTTACAATAGCCAAGACATAAAAGCAACCTAAATGTTCACCAACAAATGAATAGAGGAAGATGTGGTGCATATACACAGCAGAGTATTACTCAGCCGTAAACAGGATGGAATAATGCCGTTTACAGAAACATGCGTGGGCCTAGAGAGTATCATACTGGGTGAAATAAGCCAGACAGAGAAAGACAAAGATGGTATGATCACTTTTATGTGGAAACTTAAAAAACAAATATACAAATGAACTTCTTTACAAGACAGAAATAAAATCACAGACTCAGAAAAGATGGGGAGGGAGGTGGGAAGGGGTTCAGGATGGGGAACAAGTGTACACCTGTGGCGGATTCATGTCAATGTATGGTAAAACCAATATAATATTGTAAAGTAATTAGCCTCCAATCAAAATTTTAAAAAAATTATATTAAAAAAAAAGAAAAACTATGGTTACTAAAGTGGGCAGGGATAAACTAGGAGTTAGGGATTAGTATATACACAAGACTATATATAAATAAACAATATGGACCTACTGTATAGCATAGGGAACTATATATAATTTTGTTATAATAATGATATTCTCCAGGCATATATGCCCTGGAGAAGAGCATGGCAACCCACTCCAGTATTTGTGCCAGGAGAACTCCATGGACAGAGGAGCCTGGTGGGCTATAGTCCATGGGGTTGCAGAGTTAGACGTGAGTGAGTGACTAACACACATGCATATATACATATTAATTGCCTTGCTGTATGCCTGAAATTAAAACAATGTTGTAAATCAACTAAACTTCAATAAAGGAAAAAAGAAAGATGTCTACTAAACTAAACTGGGAAAGATGGGGGCCCACTGAACAAGCAGAGGAGTGGTTAGTCTTATTTATATATTGATGGGATTTCTCTAGAGGCTCTGTGGAGAATAACATACAGGGGGTTAGAAGAGAAGAAGAGTAGTTAGGAGGCTACTGAATTAGTCTGGATGAGAAATGCTGCCTGACTGGGGTGAGGATTAGCAATAGAGGAATTGGTGAGGAATGAAAAAAGTGGTTAGACTCAGGTTTATTTTGGAGGGTGGGGCATCAAACTTTGGCATCCCTGTTGGACATAAGTTATAAGACACCAGAGAGGAACCCAAGATTTTTTTTGGCTCAGCACCTGAATTTATAGGATTGTCAGTGCTTGAGTAGGGAAGAGTCATAGGAGAAGCAGGTTTAGAAGAGATCATGAGTTCAGTCTTGGGTGTATTAAATTCGAGGTGTATTAAATTAAATCTTGTATTGGCCAAACAAGAAGAGGGACGATTGAGTAGAAGAGTCTGAAGTTGAGGGCAGATGACCAAACTGGAGATATAAATTTAGAAAGTGGCCTGTAGTTAGATACTATACTGGCTTCAACAGATTTCCACACCCACCCCCCAACTGACTCTAACCGGAACATCAGAATGTGAACTTTATTGGAAACAAGGTTAAAGTGAAGTCATGCTGTATTAGAGTGGGACCTAAATCCAATCACCAATGTCCTTATATGAAGAGGGAGATAAGGATATGGAGGCACTGAGTCACATAAACAGACACACCAAGGGAATAAGGCCACATAACATAACAAGGGAGACAACCGAGGGAATGATGCAGCTACAAGTCAAGAAGCATGAAGGTGTGCCAAGAGCTGCCAGAAACTCATAGGAAACAAAAGATAGACTTTCCCCTAGAGTATTTGGTGGAAATATGGACCTGATGATACTTAGGTGTCAGAGTTATAGCATCTAGAACTATGTGCTACAACAGTCATAAGAAGCCACCAAAATGGTATTTGGAACCATAATGCTGGACAAAATTATCAAGGCAGTGAGTATTGATAGAGAAGAGAAGTCCACAGGCTAAACTTTGAAACTTCAACATTAAGAGTCAAGGAGAAAATAAGGACTCAGAAATGGGGAGGGAGAAGGAGGAGCCAGTGAAGTGGGAAGATGACTAGGAGACAGTCATGTCCCAGAAGCCAAGCAAATAGTTTTATAGAAGAGAAGAAAGTGATTGGGTAAAATGCTGGTGAGAATAAATTGGAGATCCTGAATGGAAAATTAGATTTAACAACACGAAAGTTATTGATGATTTGGGCAATAGAAATTTTCACAGAGTCTCTGGGGTAAAATTTTACCAGAGGAAGTTTAAGAGCAAATGGAAAAAAGGAATTGGATTCAGAAAGTATAACATGATGCCTTACAGGCGTTTCCTTGTAAACCAGAAGAGACTAGAGAAATATGGCCATGGTTAAAATTAAGAAAGTTGAAGAGGTTTCTTTTTAGTCCATTGAAATCTGGAAAAATTTGCTAATGTGAATGATGTCATAGAGAGGAAGAAAAATGGTAAAGAAAGGGGATGTTGCTTGAGTGATGTCTTCAAACGGGTTAGGAGAATGTGAAGCAGTGATGCATTTAAGTAAAAGCATGGACAATTCATCTAAGTTATAAAGGTAGGGAAACCGCACAGGCTCAGAAACTGATCTGTTAGTCAATATGGTGGCAGGAGTTTCTGGGAGTTTTCTTCCGATTGCTTCAGTTTTCTTTGAGAAGTAGGAGTCAAGGTTATTAACTGAGATGGGAGAAGGAGAAGGTAAGTTGGGGATTTGAGAAAAGACGAAATGCCGTTCGGTAGCTCTCTGAGACAGTAGGTCAGTGGACCTAGGAAATACGATGAGGTTGGGAGAACACAAGAAAGCCCCACGTGAAGCTGGTCATGAGCAACTCATGAGCAGTTCGCAGGGTTTATACATTTTTCTGCCAGCTGAACCTTGCAAAGATAAGAGTGAAGGTGGGATTTTTAGCAATTATTGTTCTGCCAACCAAATACCTTCTCCATGAAGTAAGAGTAGGCCAAGGGAGGTGAGAGTTTATAGGAGGGGAGAGTCACGGTTATGGATCAGCAATTTGGGTTGGGTAAGGAGAGGAGAGAGGACCTGAAGGGGTTGAGGAGCACTGAGCAGTTGGTGAGATTAATCCTTCTATCAACTGTGGAATATATGATCGCACTGTTTTTAGTTTCTAAAGGAAACGCCATACTGTTCTCTAGAGTGGTTGTACCAATTTACATTCCAACAACAGTGCAAGAGGATTCCCTTCTTTCCACACCATCTCCAGCATTTATTTGTAGATTTTTTTTTTATAATGGCCGTTCTGACTGGTGTGAAGGGACACATCATTGTAGTTTTGATTTGCATTTTATCTAATTATTAATGATGTTAAAATTTTTTTCCTGTTCCTATTGGCCATCTGTATTCTTATTCAGAGATGTCTATTTAGATCTTCTGCCCATTTTTTTAATGTGTTACAATATAATCAAGTGATTCCACTCCTGGGCATACATCTGGGGAAAACTCTAATTTGGAAAGATACATGCATTCAATTATGGCACTGTTTACAATAGCCAAGACATAGAGGCAACCTAAGAGTCCATCAGCAGATGAATGGATAAAGAATATATGGTATATACTACAATGGAATATCATTCAACCATAGCAAAGAATGAAATAATGCCGTTTGCCAGCAACATGGATAAACCTAGAGATTATCATACTAAAAGTGAAGTAAGACAGAAAAAGACAAATACTATTTGATATAACTTATATATGGAAGCTAAAATATGACACAAATTAACTTACTTACAAAACATATAGACTCACAGACAGAGAAAACCATCTTATGATTACCAAATGGGAAGGCAGGAGGGATAAATTAGGAGTTGGGATTAACATATACATCCTACTTTATATAAAATAAACAAAAAGGACTTAAGAGATAGCACACTCAATATCTCATAATAATCTACAAGGGAAAAGAATCTGAAGAGTAATGAATTAACATATATAATCTCTCTATATATGAACTAAATCATTGTGTATGCCGAAAACTAACACAACATATAAACCAAGTACAATTAAACAAACAAACAAATTAAAAAAAAAAAAAAGATTATGGGAATCTGGGGATTAGATGTAGGGAAAACGAAAGGGAGGATATTGTATTCAGTGAGTGAAATGCTTGTAATTGGGATTAGAGAGTGTTCAGTTAGCAATAACAGATACTGAATTCTGTTATTCATTCTATGATGTACTAGTCAATCATGACTAGAAGTTTGTAAAACACTCTTAGTATTGAGTTAGGAGTACATGGCTACAGAAGTCATCACTGCATGGAGTTAGCCCATGAATGAGAATAGGATTCCTGGAAGATATCTGTAAAAGGAACATTTCAGGTTGAAGAGAAAGTGGATGTAAAGATTCTAAGACAGGAGTGGACTTGGCACGTTATGGGAGCATAATATGGGTATGCATTAGCTTGAGTTTAGTGAATGAGGGCAAATGTAGAATGAAATAAGGTTATATAGGATCTACGAGAAAGAATTTGGGTTTTATTCTAAGTGCATCAGGGTATCATTAAAACATTTTAATTAGCAACATCAGGTAAATATTTCAGAAAGCTTATATTGGCTGCACAATTAAGAATGGATGAGTGTGAGGGAAAACAGCTAAGACTCGAATCTGAGAAGTGAGTTCAGATGCGTTGCAATGGTCCTGGTGAGAGGTGATGATGGAACAATGAGGGCATGATGGTTGAGCTGGAAAGAGGTACAGAGACACAGGGTTTACTTTATAGAGACCAGAGAGCTGCTGATGACTTAAATGTGTGGCATATATAGCTCATAGAGGAAATGAATGAAAAAAGGACTCCTAGAGCCTTGACCTAGGAGTCCCTCTTATTTACCACTAAGTAAATAAGTGCCTCCTAGAGCCAGACATCCTGGAATGTGAAGTCAAGGGGGCCTTAGGAAGCATCACTACAAACAAAACTAGTGGAGGCGATAGAATTCCAGTTGAGCCATTTCAAATCCTAAGAGATGATGCTGTGAAAGTGCTGCACTCAGAATGCCAGCAAATTTGGAAAACTCAGCAGTGGCCACAGGACTGGAAAAGGTCAGTTTTCATTCCAATTCCAAAGAAAGGAAATGCCAAAGAATGTGCAAATTTTGGCTCCAAAATCACTGCAGATAGTGACTGCAGTCATGGAATTAAAAGATGCTTTCTCAGTGGAAGAAAAACTATGACCAACCTAGACAGCATATTAAAAAAGCAGAGACATTACTTTGCCAATAAAGGTCCATCTAGTCAAAGTTTTTTTCCAGTAGCCATGTATGGATATAAGAGTTGGACTATAAAAAATAGCTGAGTGTCAAAGAATTGATGCTTTTGAACTGTGATGTTGGAGAAGACTCTTGAGAGTCCCTTGGACTGCAAGGAGATCCAACCAGTCCATCCTAAAGGAGATCAGTCCTGGGTGTTCATTGGAAGGACTGATGCTGAAGCTGAAGCTCCAATATTTTGGCCACTTGATGCAATGAAACAGGCTCATTAGAAAAGACCCTGATGCTGGAAAAGATTGAAGGCAGGAGGGGAAGGGGACCACAGAGGATGAGATGGTTGGTTGTCATCACCGACTCAATGGACATGAGTTTGAATAAGCTCTGGGAGTTGGTGATGGACAGGGTAGCCTGGCATGCTGCAGTCTATGGGGTCACAAAGAGTTGGACACGACTGATTGACTAAACTGAACTGAAATAATTGCCTTACCTACCACTAAGAAGGGGATTGAAGATAAAAGAGAAGCTAATCAGTAAGGGTGGTCTGGTTAGTAGACACTAAAAGCTGCATAGAAAGATGTATATGTCTGTAGTTGATATGGGATGCTAAGGATTGGACAGCAATCAATGTGTAGAAGAGCTCCTTCTGTCAAAGTGAAATGATAAAGCAAGAAATTGGCCTGTGGTAGTAACAGCAGTGTTACTGTGGATTCCTGTTCCGTGTCAGCAGTCTAGCATCTTCAGCAGTTTTTGTTTTGATGTTTGTGAGAACTGGTAGCTTCATCATCTCTTCTATCTTTATTTATTTATTTACTTTTGACTGCGTGGGTCTTTGTTCTCTAGCTGCGGCTACTGGGGGCTACTCTTCAGGTGTGGTGTGCAGGCGTCTCACTGCTGGGCTTCTCTCGCTGTGGGGTACAGGCTCTAGGCGTGCAAGCTTCAGAGGTTTCAGCTCCCAGGCCCTAAAGCACTGGCTCAGTAGTGGTGGTGGGTGGGCTGAGCTGCTCCGCAGCGCGTGGGGTCCTCCTGCAGGAGGGATCAAACCCGAGTCTCCTGCACTGGCAGGTGGGCTTTTTACCACTGAGCCACCAGGAGGCCCTCCATCTTCCCTCTTAGGTCTGATCTGGCCACGGGCACCCAGGCCAGTTTTCTTAAGCCATCACTTTGTGTAGATCAGCCCAGTCAGGCATGTGTTTAGCGCCTTGCGGGATCCTTCTTTACAAGAAGTTCAAATTCCTTGCCCTTTTAGTACGAGGCTTCTACTCGTGACTTACTCTTTGTTACCACCCTCTTCCAAGCTATACTTGTGTTTCAGAGTCTTAGTGTTTCTATTTCAAAATGAGAAGCTCAGTTGGGTGAGTGTCTATCAAGATCCTTATCAGCCATATTGGCCTCTGGTTGGTTCTATTCAAATCATGGTAAAGATCAGTCACGTTGCTCTGCTTATATCTCTATAGCTATGTAAGCATAGTACTGTTCTTTTTCTTTTTGCCTAATTCCGTTCTACCTTCTTCAATAAATCTCTTTCTGTGAAGACTCTTTCACATTACCTCAGTTCTTATAACTGCTCATTATTGGAACTCACAAAACGTGTATCTCTATTGTCTATAAATAATCACCCCCTTTTCCCTTCACCCAACCATACATCTGTCTATTCATCAACTCACTTGTCTACTTGAGCAAACATGTCTTTGAAGGCAACATGATACAGTGGAAGGAATATACACGTTGATGTTCTGTCCTCCTGAGTTTGAATCCATTTCACTATGAATTTCATAATAATTGCTTTTATTATTATTATTTGTTTGTAGAGATTTTACTTCACTGAAATTTTGCTGTTCCTAATCTGAGAAGTTTTGGGGAAAAAAGTCTTTAGTACCAAATTCAAGTTCTAATGCATGGTTGGCATATAAGCAGGAAAGTAGGACCTTGATTTTGTTCCCTGTAACTAGATAACAAATCCCTTTAAAACATAACTGTAACATTATAACTGTTTGTTAATTTTGTGTCGACGCAGAGTAGACATTGAATAACTGCTAGTTTATAATTTTGACGAAGTGATAATAGCATTCTACAGAGTGCCTACTTTATTCAACAAAAGTCTTCTGGGGACTTAAGATAGCGGGCTCTGTGCTCTTCTCTGTAGACACAAAGATGAATAAGCATCTGTTCTTCCGGGAGAAGCTTAAATTCAAGGGGAAAGACAAGTGAAGCTTGATGCATTGAGAATGTTACCAAAAATGAGCACAGTGATAATGCAAGAAGGAAAGCTCATACCTGTCTTGAAGGAAAGTGGAGACCTGGGTCGTATGAGTTGAGCTTAATAAATGAGAAGGGGCTGGCATGCAGCTAAGAAGGCAGGGGCAGTTTCAGGTGAAGAGATAAAATGCACAAAATCAGGGAGGAGCATTATTTGGAGGCATTCTGTTAGTTCAGATATGGTTCAGTTATGGAAAGTGTGTGTTGATAAAGTTGAAAAGGTGAGAAGAAGACTTGGTATCATGTAAAATTGATCTTGGGGTAGAATCACATGGCCAAGTGAGCCTGTGTCAGAGCCCTCACACTAACGACAGTATGGAAGACGGGTTAGCATAGGAAAACCAGCCAAGTGGGAACAAGCAAACTACAAAATGTTGTTCTTGAAGAAACTGAGGTGTGAGAATCTTTATCCTGAGGCCCAACTCAAGATGATGAACCAGATAATAGTTGGATTTTTCAAATTTCGAATTTCTAGTCCATAATTTTCACATTCTCACAAGTAGGTGATTGTCAAGAAGAATATAAATAGTAGATCGGTGGCCAAACAGGAGCAGAATCATCCTTGTACAGTATTAAAGTAGCTTTTCATGGCAGTCCATCTAATGCACACAGATAGGACGCGTGTGAAGGAAAGCGGGAGATTGGAATAAAGCATCTTCAAGGCAAGGAATGGGGGTATCCACCAAATGCCAAGAAGAAGCAAGGAAGAATCCTAGCCTAGATCCTTTGCGAGAACACTTCAAGCTTCTAGCCTTCAGAATTTGAGATGATAATTTGCGTAGTTTAAAAAAGAATGAAAAGAAGGCAGGGAGGAAGGGAGGCAGAGAGGCAAGGAAGGAAGGAAAAGATGGGCAAGCAAACGGACAGCAGAGAGGTCAGCAGGCCCCACGGGAGCCGAAGAGGGCAGCCTGGAAAAGCCAGAGAAGGCGTCCTGGGAGAGGGGGGCAGATGCCTAGCGTTGGAGCTTTAGTAGGAATCAGCTTAATGGGAAAGGTTGGAATGGAAGTCCTATTCTTGGCTGAGATGAATGCATGGGACCTTTGTGTTCCGTGGGAAAACCATGCTCTTTAGACACTAACTCAATTTCACTTCTAAATCTGAGTCAATCACTCACTATAAATGATGAAAATTTATTCACTTTTCTGCACCTCTGTTCGTTCATCTGTCATATGGAGGAAGGAATAAAAAGAAATCCTAGATGAAAGAGGAGTCATATGCAAAAAACTCAAGAATGATAGAAGCCAAGGGGTAGTGACTGTCCAGAAAGTAGCAAGAATGTTTAATATAATATGTCTACATCCTCTTTGATTTAAACTAGATTCTTTATCATTGTATTTAAACACATTTTTTGTGATCATTGATTTCTCTCCAACATTTTTAAAATGACATTGATAATACTTATATAATTCTAAAAATAATGATATGAATTTTGCCTGGAGACATAAAAAGAGTGAGGGCATATACAGCTAGAACGCTCCAATATTATTAAGATGCAATGAAATTTTACAGCATACTTGCTGGTGACCAAAGGTTATTCCATTATACGTATGTTTATTCCAGAAGCATATTTGGAAAAGCCCTGAGACTCAAATCAATTTCATTTCCTTTCTATACTTTGAACATCTTATTTCAGCCCATATCCACACACACACACACAGGTAAATGCATGCTATTTATAATGTAGCAATGTCAACAAATACTAACAGAAAAAAAAAAAAAATGAGACCATGTAAAAGGGGATATGTTTCCCTAGATAAATTGTAGTGAACACCTGACTAAGGCAATCCTTTAATTTTTTTTAAATTTTGTATTGGAGTGAAACTGATTAGCATCATTGTGATAGTTTCAGGTGAATGGCAGAGACTCAGCCATACATGCATCCATTCTCCCCCAAACTCCCCTCCATCCAGGTTCCCACAAAACACTGAGCAGAGTTTCATGTGCTCCACACTAGGCCCTTGTTTGTTATCCATTTTAAATATAGCAGTATGTACATGTCCATCCCAAACTCCCCAATTATCCCTTCCCCCATCCTTCCTCCTTGAGAATCATAAGTTCTTTCTCTTAATCTGTGAGTCTGTTTTATAAATAAGTTTATTGGTATAATTTACTTTTAGATTCCACATACACAGGAATGTCATAAGTTATTTCTCTTTCTGACTTCACTCTGCATGACAATTTCTAGGTCCATGTATGTTGCCGCAAATGGTCTTATTTCATTCTTTCTAGTGGCTGAGTTCCATTGTGTATATGTACCACATCGTCTTTACCAATTCCTTTGTTGATGGACATTTAGGTTGCTGCCAAGGAGAATCCTTTTTCTGTTTGTTTTTTCATTTATTAGATTCAGAGCATCTTTCCTCAGTCAGTTCCCTGTCTAAGGGCCTCTTCACTTGCAGTGACTACTGTTATGTTAAACACTTTTGGAAGCAAAGGTAGGGATGGGAGACACTGAAGAGGAAAATGAAAGCTGACAGATGAAGCATATAAATTAGGTAAAAGAGGGCTTAAGAGCAGTGAGCTTTTTGGGTCCAGGGCAGTGCCATCCAAGAAGGTGACAGTAACCTCGTGACACCGGAGTGGCTGGAAGGAGACACGTGTCTCTTTGCTCATCGACCAGGCAGTTGAACATGATGCTAAGAGGAAGGTGATGAATGGACTTCTCATCCCAACCCATTTCCATCTCACCCCAGTGCCTCCTGTAAAACTGCAAGTCAGCCTTTGATGGTGGCAAGCTTATTTCTGAAAAGTCTTGAATTGAGTTTAGCCTCCTAGGAGTTGTGTGAAGACGAGTTAGCAAGCGGTTTCAGGATGTCTTCTTAGGGTGCTTTGGGAGGCACTGACTGCATCAAAACCTCCCAAGAAGGTGAGATCAGTACGTGCCTGGCTCTAAGAAATGGTCGAGGTGTTTTAGACCTAATTTGGAGTGCTGGGGAGGCTTCAGAGTAAATGCTTTGACAGGGTCCCAGTTGAGATGATGAACACCTAAGATGGATGGTTCCTAGGCGAGTGTTAGTGAAGATGTGTAAAACGGAAGTGATTTCTAAAATAGACTGATGTGTGCAGAATGTGCGTATGAATGACCCACTCAGGGGAATGGTAAGAATCCCAAATAACTACAAGGAATGTATGCCTTACTACCATGCCTGACACATAAATACCACATGCTGATTTACTTGATTGGGTTGAATTATATATTATATATTATGTAAAATTTATATGTTATATTATTATATATATTTATATACTCTATAGAAAATTTATACATTATATATTAGGAACATATTTATATATTATATATTATATTGCATTAAATAGTATTAAAAACCCAAGTTCTTAGAAAGAGCTTGAAAGAGCTAGCTAGGGAACAGCCCACCAGTTTATAAGGGGTCCCTTTCCCTACCACGGGCCGGCCCCTTGCCCCACGTGAAGGTGCCTCTCAGCACCAAATATGCTATTTCTAGGGAGCTACTAGGGCTTCCTACATGGTGCCTGGTGGCTCAGAAGGTGAAGAATCTGCATGCAATGCAGGAGATACAGGTTCGATTCCTGGGTCAGGAAGATCCCCTGGGGAAGGGAATGGCAACCCACTCCAGTATTCTTGCCTGGAGAATTCCTTGCACAGCGGAGCCTATAGGACTGCAGTCCATGGGGTCGCAAAGAGTTGGACATGGCTGAGTGACTCACATTTCACTTTCATATAGTCACCTCAGTCCTCTTTGGCTTCCCTGGTATCTCAGATGGTAAATAATATGCTTGCAATGTAGGAGACCTGAGTTTGATCCCTGAGAGGGAATGGCTACCCACTCCAGTATTCTTGCTGGGAGAATCCCATGGACAGAGGAGTCTGGCAGGCCACAGTCTATAAGGTTTCAGAGTCAGACAGGACTGAGTGACTTTCACTCTCAGGGAGCTATGATTAATTTTTAAATGAGAAAATAAGCCCCCAAGTTGAAAATCTATGATAATCAGAACCAAAGGTAGAGGAGGAATCAGGACTAACTGTAGGGAGCTTCTTCTGTTGGCTGACCCTGTTGGGTAATGACCTCACTGCTCCAGATTGCTTTTACCTACTCTGCCTTAGATTACAATCTTATTTCACATTACATATTCTGAAATTCCACGGAGGCAATTAGGAAGAAAAGAAGTTCTAGGAAGTGGTAGAAACTGAAGATGGTGTGGACAATCTTATTAAAGTCTTCGCAATCAAATTATTTTGGTTTCTGATAACACACACTCACACACACACAGACAGACACACACATACACACACGCATATTTCATCTATACTCAGGAGTTTTAATATGGACCTGGGTGCTGCAGTCACGACATATATAGTACCTTCTAAAAATGTGAATGATGAAAGGATTATGGCCTAGGTCACTAGAAAACAGCCATGATCAATTAAAAAGCAATCTGATCATTTTTTACACTGTATCGGTCTACTTTTAATTCTAATTTCTAATGTTTTTCTTTCAAGGAAGCTTACAAGTTCGCTACCAGCTAAACAAGGAAGAAACCCATGTATTCACCATCAATACAGAGAACTTTGCCAACAGAAGACTGCATCACTTGAAGATTAACAGAGAGGGCAGAGGGCTTACCATTCAGGTACCTTGCTTCTCTTCTTCTCATTCCGGCAAATGTACCTTGGGTGCTCAGTACAAGTGTTCTGAATTTTGCCCCCGAGCCAAGTGAGCAGCCGAGTTCTGGGGATGTATACCAATCACACTCAGCCCCAGCCTTTGGAGAACTAGAATAGTGGTCCTCATGGCGCAGCCTGCTTTCCATCAGCATCTCTTGGGACCTTGTAGGAAATGCTAATTCTTGGGTCCTAGGTCAGATCTACTTAATCTGAAGCCTTTTCTCAGGAAGGGGGCAGCAGGTGATGCTGCTGCATGTTCAGCTTTGACAACCTCTAACTGTAGAATAATGAGGAAGACAAGCAAGGAAGAAATCACAAGGGACCAGCAAGGGCTGTGGGAAGAGTGTGCACAGGTGATGCTAGAGCGCGGAGGAGGGCACCCACCTCGTCTGGGCATCCGTTCAGCTCACCCTGAACAAGAAGGGGCTGTGAGGATCACGGACGCGCCACTCAGTCAAAAACGAGTGCAATTTACAGACAGCCTGCCCTGTCTGCAGGTTCCTAACTGACAAAGACACACAGGTACACACACGCTCACCTGTTCCGGATCCCTCTCAACTCTGCTCAGGCCTCCTGGGCGCCTCCTTGCTCCTCCCAGAACTCTTGAATACACTAGAGTCTTCTTTGCCTGGGATCCAGGTGCTCATGTATCTTCATCACTACCTGTTACTTGTACTCCTTTGGAACACCCCTCAGAACTTGACTCAGGGACCCCATCTCCAGTCGCCTTATGTAATAGAGCAACCCAGCTCCTTGACTTCAATCCCAAACCACTTAAATGCTTCTAGCAATCAATATAACTTATCTATTTATTTAATACTCCTGCTACAGCCAGGAGTAAGAAACCCTGGTAATGATTTGAGAATTATAATTTGACCAGTGGTGTTAAAAGCTCATGTGCCCTCATGAATGCCCTGGTGGTGGAGGTGGACTTCAATGCCTCTATTTAAAATATATTAATGACATTAAACAAGTTAAACTAGTTTACCAAAATGTCAGCACAATGACTAGCTGTGAAGATGGAGGGGGCCTGGCATTCTGAAAACTTGGAGTTAATGACTTCCTTTGAGAGTTGAAGATCCTTAGGTTAAGAGAGGGATCCCTAGTTCGGGACAGACTTGTGTGTGAGTTCCTGTTCCATCTCCTATGTTATAAGATCTTAGATTGGCTATTCATCTTTCTGAGGCTCAGTCTATTTATCTATAAAAAAAATTTGCATGTTATGGGGGTGGGCTGGGGTACAGATGCAGCTGAGTTCAGTGAGTTCTGGTAAGCATTATAGGAAAGCAAGAACATAACTAAAGGGCCAAGCATGAAGCCTGGTGTCTAGGGCTTACTCAAAAGAAAAGCTTTGTTCAATTTCCCTCCTTTTTTCATCTCTTTTAATCTCATTTAATAACTTGACAAGACCACTGCTATCCTCAGTTTTAAGATCAACAAAACTTCTTTACCAGTTGAACCAGCAGGGAAACCCTTCTCCAGGCCAGATTACAATTTTAGGCATCCTAAGCTCTAAAAGATTGTGATACTTCACTCTCTCACAACCTCATCAAGAGTAATTATAAAGAAAAACAACACTAAAACATAGAGTGAACGTAAAGAAGTATAACAAAATAATGCATTTCTCCCTGAAGACTTCATTGATTGCCCAGCCCCTATCATAAAGCCGATGTCCTGGAAATAAATGTTTGTGGAAACTACCCACCCACCCCACCCCGCCTTTTGCCTTTGTTCTGTGCATTTGCTAAGATCTTCACATAGGTAACCCAGCACCTGAACCAGTTCTGGGGGTGCCGCCATATGCGCTCATTCCACTTAAGGGTTGGAATCCTTTCCCACAGTATCCCAAGCCTTCTTTGAATCATTGTGCCTTTGTCTCCATACCTCTACTAATACTTAAACAAGTGCATCCTGAGAAACGCTGGGCTGGAGGAAGCACAAGCTAGAATCAAGATTGATGGGAGAAATATCAATAACATCAGATATGCAGATGATACAACCCTTATGGCAGAAAGTGAGGAAGAACTAAAGAGCCTCTTGATGAAAGTGAAAGAAGAGAGTGAAAAAGTTGGCTTAAAGTTCAACATTCAGAAAACTAAGATCATGGCATCTGGTCCCATCACTTCATGGCAAATAGATGGAGAAACAGTGGAAACAGTGTCAGACTTTATTTTTCTGGGCTCCAAAACCACTGCAGATGATGATAGCAGCCTTGAAATTGAAAGACACTTACTCATTGGAAGGAAAGTTATGACCAACCTAGATGGCATATTAGAAAGCAGAGACATTACTTTGTCAACAAAGGTCCGTCTGGTCAAGGCTATGGTTTTTCCAGTGGTCGCGTATGGATGTGAGAGTTGGACTGTGAAGAAAGCTGAGCACCAAAGAATTGATGCTTTTGAACTGTGATGTTGGAGAAGACTCTTGAGAGTCCCTTGGACTGCAAGGAGATCCAACCAGTCCATCCTAAAGGAGATCAGTCCTGGGTGTTCATTGGAAGGACTGATGCTGAAGTTGAAACTCCAGTACTTTGGCCACCTCATGCAAAGAGTTGACTCATTTGAAAAGACCCTGATGCTGGGAAGGATTGAGGGCAGGAGGAGAAGGGACCGACAGAGGATGAGATGGTTGGGCGGCATCACCAACTCTATGGACATGGGTTTGGGTAAACTCTGGAAGCTGGTGATGGACAGGGAGGCCTGGCATGCTGCAGTTCATGGGGTGGCAAAGAGTGGGACATGACTGAGCGACTGAACTGAACCAAACCAAAACAAAACAAGTGATTGTCATTCACCTCCTTCTCACCCTTGTAAGTCATCTGATTAAAGTGGAAAGGACCAGGTAGGTTCCCATAAAGGAGAACAGCATGTCAGGAATGACTCCTGTACTGGAACAATTAGGTCTTCTACAGGATGTGACAGTGTTGAGGGAATCACTTGATCTTTGGGACCTTGGGAAGAGGTTAGAGCCAGACGCTAAAGGAGTCTCAGCTCAGCCTTTAGTTCTAAGAATCCTTCTCTCTTCTCAGCAGGAAATTCAGTCACTTTAGCCTCCTCTTTAACCTGAACAACAAAGCTTGAGAGGAGGAACCCTGCCCCTGCTGGAAGAGATGGTTTCAGAGAATAGGTGGGAGTTCTGAGATAAGGCAGGGGGAAGACTCTTTCGGGGCAAGGACTGAATCTGAGCATTAAAAGGATTCCAGATGGGGACCACGGGTATGAAAAACTCTGTGCTGCATCCGAGGTGTAGAGGCCACCAGGGCAGCCAGAGGCATCCCGGTGATGTACTGGGTGCTCCATAGCCCACAAGATGGGAAGAGAATCAACACAGGATGTCTGTTTATTCATTCAGCAAACATCTGTTCGCAGTTACTTTTCCAGTTACTGTAATAGGCCATATAGAAAGCATGTATCAATAAACTGTCCACATCTTCAAAGAGCCAATAGTTTAGTGGAGAAAAGTGAGATGGGGAGAGCATGCAGATCATTACAGTCATTGTTCACTCATTAAATCCTGTCCAATTCTTTGTACCCCCACATGTTGTAGGCTACCAGGCTTCCTTGTCCTTCAGCTTCTCCTGGAGTTTGCTCAAACTAGTATCCATTGAATTAATGATACTATCTAATGAAATCCTGCTCTGTCATCCCCTTCTCCTATTGCCCTCAACCTTTCCCAGCATCAGGGTCTTTTCCAAGGAGTCAGCTCTTCAGGTGGCAAAAGTATCAGAGCTTCAGCATCAGTCCTTTCAATGCATTTTCAGGGTTTATTTCCTCTAGAATTGGATGGTTTGATCTCCTTGCTGTCATTACGATACAGCATCTTAAATGCAAGTTTAGAGGTGGGGGCAGGGGAAGGCACCATGAGAACAGAGAACAGGATCAACTAGTCTAACTAAGGCTTCAAGGAGAGCTTCTTAGAGGAGGTGGACTCTGGGAGCATGGGAACACTTAGAAAAGTGTCTGGAACAGAGTAGATACTCAAATGGTCATTGAATGGATTGTGTAGAAATTCAGAAATAAGAACATACAGTGATTGTCTGCCAGCTGCTCAAACATCTAGAGAGGCATGGCCAAGTAAAGTAAATGCCATACTGTGTGGTTGGCAGGCCATGTGACAGGGAGTCCCTGCTGTGTAATGCTGTGTGGCGTTGGCCGAACGTGTGATCTTGTGACATCACTTTCACCGTCTGCACTACAGGGATGATAATGCCTATTTCACAGTATTCTAGGGAAGAAGGCATTTTGAAGGATGCTTTAGTATGATGTCTCATACACACCAAGTGCTCAATAAACAACAAGTTTTATTAAAGCATAATTCCATGAATGAAAAAGGAATAAAGCCTACAATTATATACCACAAGTCATAGCCACTGATTTCTTTCACAGCAGAAACCATCGCAGGACCCAGAGGTTCCTGTAGGAGGGTCTGTCTGAGCCGCAGTGGGTGCAGGAGGGTCCAGCAGTGGGAGCTGGGGACACCAGGCTCCCAGTCAGCTGCTCCCCATGGGCAGTCTGGGGACCGGCACACAGCTGAAGGGGTGTTAGTCTTCCCTTCCTACAGATGAACTGTGATAGAGCCTGGAAAACTCGGTAGGCTTTGACTAGACAGGAAAACCTCGGGATGGATGGGGAACCATGCCTTGAAAGGGAGAGAACAAAGAGGTGGAACTGAAATTAACGTGTGTGGAAAGGAAGGTTCCCTAAAGGATGATCTTAGAAATAAAGCTCCGAAGAATCCCCCTGGTGGCTTTTATTCACCTGCAAAATGGAGCTATCAGCTGTTCATGCTGGTGGCAGCTGTTCAGCTGGTCTCCCCTTCCCAGACTCAAACCTTTTGTCAAACTGAAGTATATTCGCTCAGGAAAATCCCCGAAGGCACCCCTGATTGAGGCCAGGTCAGCTGGAGCAAAGGAGGCCGTGAAGGTTTCAAGGACCAAAGAGGGAGGAGGGAGAGATGGAAATGAAAACCTGCTTTCCTTTTCTTGTTAATCCTGCAGGGTCCTTCCTAAAAGGCTTCATTTGTTTGCTTCTTTGCAACAAAGAATTTGGTGAGAAAATCTCAGTGGGGAGATAAATACCTGTCAAAAGCTGTACAGAATTTCCCAGGGAGAGGACTTGTGTGAAAGCCTTTATTTCACCAATAAAGAAAGAAAGGGGTATTTTATGTGCATTGTGGAAGAATTAGTGAGACATTTCTCATTTCTCCAGGGAGAAAAATCCCAGAGAGGTGTCTGCCCTGCCTGTGTTTTCCAGCTATTTTCAGACAGGAGTGTTTTATGCCTTGGATGTGAGGACCTCTGCTGATGCCGCTTCTGTTTTCTGTTTTCTTGCAGATGGATCAGCAACTCCGACTCAGTTATAACTTCTCCCCAGAAGTCGAATTCAGGGCTATCAGGTCCCTCAACTTGGGCAAAGTCACAGGTTTGCTGTTCTAGTCTATGTCTTTCTGGCCTTGATAAAATAAATAATAAATAACTTTCTTCAGGGAAAAGCAACACGGTCTAGATAATATCCAATGTGTAGGACCAAAAGTCCTGTGGAGACAGGAATGCTTGTGTGGAGGAACCAGAAACTGGTGTTTGCATCTACTTTATAGAATCTTGACTAATGTAAATAAACAGAGCAATTCACTGAAATAATTATTTTTTACTTAATTTCTAATCAATTTATAATGTTTATGCAATTCTTTTAGTTAAATTCATGTAAATTTCACTTAAAGAAATTAAGGATTTACAACCCAATTATTTAATTCTACAAATCCTTAGTCTCTTTCCTAACTCGCCGAAAATTCAAAAGATTGTCCTACAACAATAATAGATACTCATTTTTATTTTTTTCTACAGGGAGTCTGTCAATTTTCATTTTATATGAAATGATGACTTTTATCGAGTGTAAGCAAGATTGAAATTTTTGTGTCTTCTTGATGAATTGGACATTTTTTTCACACTGAAGTAATTTTTTTAAATTTTAATGTCTCTGTGCTTTAATCTAGTTTGTCTGTTATTAATATAGCTAATTCAGTTTTGCTTTAGTATTTGTTTGGCTTCTGGTTTATAATTTTGCTTATTTTCCCTTTCAGTCTTTTTTTTTTTTTTCAGCCTTTTATAGAATCTTGTGAAGAGCAGACAAACAAATATTGTATTTTCATTCAATCTGGCATCTTCTGTTTCATAAACTGGCAAATGTAAGCCCCGGTGCATTTTTGGGTTATTTGGATGGTTGGATTTGCTTCTGCCTCTCTGTTTTCTAGTTGTTCAACTTTTCCTGTGATTCTAGCATGCTCTTTTCTATTCTCTCAGTCACAACACAGTGCAGGAAACATTCATAGCTGGAGACTTTCTAAGCAGGAATGGATGTAACTCAGGAAATAAGTTGCTTACAAAACTGTGACGGCACTTCCAGTGTGCATTCTTGCTGGTCTTTCGGAGTGACTCCCAGCAGTTCTGAGCTGATGAATGGGAAGGCAGAAAAAATGACTCCTGTCCCACTACAACCTTCCAGATCCATAAATTGTATCTAGTTTCCAGAACATAGTGTGCATCCAGAAATCTATCTGCTATCAGGTCTGCAAAATGTCAGTTTTGCCTTCCAAAATGGCAATTGAATGATCCAGTCAACACTGACCAACTTGTAGTTTGATTTTATGTTTATTTCTTATTCCATTTCCCCTCCTGCTAATAGTAATTATTATTTTACATAGACACTACTTTTTGGACTTACCAATGTAGTTACTAATTTGTTGTTGTTCCAAAACCTTTTACTTTCTGCCAGATTTAATTTCCTTCTTTCTGATGTAAATTCTTTTGAACTTTTTTCTGTATAAGTGGTCCTTTATCTGAAAGTAGGTCATTCATTTTTCACCTTTATTCCTGGAAGATAATTTTGCTAGATATGTAATTCAACATTGAAGGACACCTTTCCCTTTTATCTTAAGGATTTATTCGTGGGTGTAATGGAACCAGCTCACACTGGCTCATAAGAACCTGTTATACATGTCCCTGCACAATTCTGCGTCTGGTGATTTCACAAGGGTAGTTTGAAATTGGCCAACCTAGGAGTTTCTATTCCATGTATCTCAGAAATGCTACAAGCCAGGGCCCTTGGGGTCCTTGGCAGCCAGGTTAAACCCTCACCAGCACATCGCTGGACTCGACTCTTCCATTGCCTGATGTGACTGTTGAAAAGCTGACTGTCAGTCTGTCCTGTCTTTGAAAATACACTGACCACCCCCACATCCAACACCCTAAACCTATTTTTAAGGTCATTTCTTTAAATTTGATGTTTGACAGATTTATTACCATGTGTCTGATTGTAGACTTCTATTTAATTGTCTTAGTTGATATGTTTATGTTTCTTGTATTTCTTCATTAGTTTCTATGTATCTAGTTCATATGTATTATTCATATGTATCTGTTCATTAGCTCTCAAAAATTCTCAGCATCTCTTTAATGCTTCTTTCTTATTCTCTCTACTCAATTAGCTTTGACCTGCACTAGATAAACCTCAGACTTATTCTTTTTTCTGTTACGTGATTTTATTTTTCTTGTCTATTTTCACTGGTTTCATTGTGAATATTTTAAATTGAGTATCTTCACTTAGTAACAGGTCGAGGCCAGGACTCCTTTTCTTCAAGATGATTCAGGTACTCTCCTGGATGCAAACTTAATGTAGGCTGATGACTTACTGTCTTGGTCTTGCATTTATTTCCCCTAAAATCTTCCCCAAGCTTAGGATTCCTCTTTGTTTCCTGAAGCTTAACAAAATACTAAAAATGTGTTGTTTGGTTTTAATGAAGCAGAATTACTTTTTTGAGTATCTGGTATATTACATGTCCCCTCATACCTAAATTTATCTTTAGCCACTGAATCCACATTTCAGAAGAATTTTGAGAGGAGAAATTCCTAGGGCTGTAGGCTCACCAAGCTTGGGCTGTTTTCATGTTACCTGCTTTGCAATGGCAGCTCTAAAAACATCCTCTTATTTAAAATTTCTTTCTGTTAATCTTGACCCTAATCTTGACATTCCTGTGGCATTTCCGTCTTTTGAATTAAACCCCTAATATGTAAGACTGAAAGCATGAAAATTTAAAGCAAGTTACTAAGTTACTGTACCTTGTACTAAATTATCTCCCCAGAGGGCTCAGTGGGTAAGAATCTGTCTGCCAATGCAGAAGATGAAGGAGATGTGGGTTCAACCCCTGGGCTGGGAAGATGCCCTGCAGCAGGAAATAGCAACCCACTCCATTATTCTTGCCTGAGAAATCCCATGAACAAAGGAGCCTGGTGGGCTACAGTCTCTGTGGTGGCAAAGAGTTGGCCATGACTGGGCAACTGAACACACACTAGATAATTGAGCGCCAGCTTGTCATTTTGTTTTAGAAAAGATTAGGTTATTGTTGAGGAAGATAAATGGCAATAAAATGTCTTCATTGAACCAAGTGTGGAAAACCCCTGCCTGCTCACCCTTCTTCCTGTCCAAATGGCTAGAAGCAGAGCAGAGTATTTGGATCCATAATTAACCTCCATACTTTTGGTCTTTGAAAGGTCTATATCTAGAGGTGAGAAAAGATGATATGAACATTAGGTTCATTTTTAAGGAGGGACATCTATCCTGCAGACCTTTTGGAAGGAAGCCTCATGTATCAGAAATAACTTGGACTAGGAATATTTGCTGTAGTTAGGAATGGTGCAGAAAAGGGAACATAGTATATGTAACAAATGCAACCCTACTCCACAGCTTTAGAAACGTCTAGTATTGCATTGGACATTTTCAACTCTAAAACAAGTATTTTCAGGCATTTTTTCATAGTATATACCAAAGGCAAGTAAGTATAGCAAATCTGTTCCAGTTTTCTTCAGTAATAGCGTTCCATTGTAAAGCAACACATGTATTCATTTTCTTTCTTTAAGAGAAAGGGCAAATTCATCATTCTAGAAGGTATTTATTTAGCACCAGTGACGGTTCTACATGATATGTGCTATATAGATAACAAGATGAATAAACATGTCTTTCCTGAAAATTCCTGTGATATAGAGACTAGTTCATGAAAATAGAAGACATAATCGTTGACGTTAAAATTGCACTGTGTTCACCCATGGTGAATCATGTGTTGTTGTTAGGTTTGTTCCTTTGTTTACTGACATTCTTTGACTTTTAAGAAGAAAAATTCTTGCTTCTGGTCTATTATATGAATAGATTGAAGTGAAAATAGCATTAAAAAGAAAATCAGTGTGTTTATTTAGGGAAGTCACCCTTTTTAACAAGATCATCTTTTTGAAAAATTACTGAATTCTTTAGAAATATAGAACTGCATTCCTTAGATTCAAATAGTGAGAATTACCTGTATGTTTCTATGTCTGTCCAATTTAGCACTGGTGCAGGAACATGAACATTCTGTCAGATTTAGAAATTTAGAAAGTTTGAACCTTCTAAAAGGAACTGCATTTTTTATTTGCTTTTTATTTTTGTTTTATGTTTTCTAGTCCTGATTTATCTTAATTTACTGTTCCAGAGTATATAATTAAATTTAATGGCAAAGTTTATATATATATAGCATTGAAGCTAAAAATTAATGAATTTATTATCATTATTATTGTTTTCGTCCTGAGTGGAGACTCTTACTATACTGCAGATTTAGGAATTCATTGCTTTTTAAAATATAGAAATATCTTCAAGCTTAGATGGAAAGGAATTGTATACTGCTTTTAAACTGTAGCTGCCAAGTTCCACATAGACATTCAAATGCTATTTGCCTTCAGGGCATACTTACAAGATTATTCATTTATTAATTTCTTTTGCCTACTTGCCAGTTTGGTAGGCTAAAGCTCACAGTTGGCAGAGACATTGTTCTTCTGCTCTGATGGCTGTTTGCCCAGGTAGCTTCAAAATTCACTTGGCCCTAAAAAGTCATGTAGAAATTGGGAGAATTCCTTCTCAATCTGCAAAAAATCCAGCTAATTTAGGACTTGCAGAACTAGCTGTGAGCACTTGCCTGTACTTTGGGCTTGTCCATATGAAGTGAACTCTGATTGTGTCTAGAGAACAGGATTCTTTGATTCTCCCAAATCCCTCAGTTTTGAACATCACACCTACTGTGTCTTCTGCAATATCAGAGCATTGTTGTCTGAATTCCTGATTGTGTTCATGTTAAATCATTCCTCAAGCATTTTGTAGGTGAAGAGTTATGGCTGCCATTTTTAGACAATGCAGCAAAATTTATGCATATAAACTAAAGTTGGATATTTCAAAGTACTTGTTTTGTAAGACTGTACTCGCTTTTTTTTTTTTTAATTTTCTAAGTAGTTGGACCCTCCATCTGATTCAAAACTTGTGCAAATGATATTAAATTTAAAAGCAAAATTACGGAGTGAAAGATGCTCAGCTTTTTAGAGACTGAGTCATGTTTGGCTTTCTTACTGTTGTATGACCATTGTGAACCGTCAAATCTGTCTACAGTCCCTTATCAGTAAAATGAAGATGATAGCATTTAATTCATAGATTTGAGCAAGCATTCCATAAGACACTATATACAAAGGATTTGAAGGATTTGGTATTTAGCACATGCTCCATACATGTCAGAAGCTTTTGATTTTTGAAGATCATGGCAAAATAGAGGATAACTGTATTTTGCTTTGTTTCTAGTTTTATTTTAATGAATTTAGAAAAGTTGTTTTAAAGGTAACTTCCAAAATGGACTCAAATGTGTTCTAAAAGAGCAATTCTGAACCATGGTGAGCCTTGAAGATGGGAGTGTGAGTTAAGACGGTTTTAATGGTATATCAGCGTTAACCAGTTTAAACAGTGACCATAAAATAGCTGGTGAAAATGGAAGCTTCAGAGTGTAAGTTTTTTTCAGGCACAGCTGGGTTCAGGAGTTCAAATGTGACTGTGATGAAGCCTTTGTCTGTCTGTCTGTCTATTTCTCTTTCCACCTCTGACCCTCTTGACCTCTCTATGCGACTTTATTCTCAGGCAGAATTTCAATGGTAACAAAAGTGGAATCAGCAGTCCCATGCTTCATAACTACTATTTCAATAACCCTGGTGGAAAGAAAGCCTCTTATTTCTAAAATTTCCAAAAAAAATCCTGGATTGAATCTCAGAGGAGCAATTTGTGTCAGGTGACAGTTGTAGATGATGGCGGTGTCCAGGGGATTGGGGATACACTGAGTGGTCGTGATTGGATTATGGACCCGATGGCTCTGGATGGGGTGGAGGGTTCAGGTCAATATCAACCACACATACTAAGAATAAGGGGATGCTTATTTCTCAAAAGGAAGCCAAAGTATTCTTGCTAGAGAGGACGAATCAACAATAATCCAGCAACAGCATTGCTTTTTTCATTCGCATTCTGCTGCCTCTTTTCACCAGGAGAGAGGCCTGGAGCTGTGCATAATTTGGAGGCTGCATTGTGTTTGTATACATCAAACAGACCTAGTGTGTTGCAACAAAAAAAGAATAGTTGAGAGTCCCTTTTTTAAGAAATGCTTGTTATCTTCTTTGGGACAAGTTTGTAGCTTCTAAAGAGACTCCTGGAAAAAATTATTTCATTTTGAAAGCATGGGTTTATTAAATAATGTTTCACTTTGTTTTTGGCCATTCCTAGTTATTTAGCAAATAAAAGGTCTCCAAACCACAGTCCCTCCAAACCATAGCCCTTCCTCTTTCAAATTCTGATATTCTGTGTAATTGTCTCATATTATGTCCAAAATTTTGTTAATGATAGTTTCCCCAAGAAAGAAAGAAAATTCAGGTTAATCTAATCTGAACTCTGTGAATGAAGAGTTTTAAAAGATCTAGAAATATCATATTTCAGTAATCATTCCACCTTCCTAAATACCCATCTTATCCTTTCTAACTTAAAGGTAACCAACATTGAATCACAGCTGGGCTACAGGGGATTTGTTTCCATTTCTTTCAGAAATAATGAACTCTATTTTTTTTCATGGGATATACAATAGATGATTTAGTTTCACCTCAAGGAACAGGAATGTGTGTTATCTCCTGATTGAAAAGTGTAATGTTATTTTACATTTTACAGGAACTAGTGCATGCTCAGAACCCAGACCTACTGCATGCTTGTGCTTCTTTGTAAAAGTCAAGTGCATTTTTTTTTATAAAAGCAAAAACCAAAATTTGTATGTCTTTTAGCAAACTTTATGTGTCTTCTCCTGACTCTGTTAACAAAGGATATTTTGTGTGGTTTACCAGAAGCCAATGATATGACTGTTATGTAAAAAGTAATAGTAATAATAACATTGCTTATATTATTTAGTAATGCTCTGCTCTGTGCTAGATCTAAACTCTTATGTCTTATTTTTTCCTTATTTTAATTGAAGTTTGGGCTTTCCTGATGGCTCATCAGGTAAAGAATCTGTCTGCAATGTCTGAAATGCAGGGGACCCAAGTTCGATCCCTGGGTTGGGAAGATTCCCTGGAGAAGAGAATGACAACCCACTCCAGTATTCTTGCCCAGATAGTCCATGGAAAAGAGGAGCCTGGAAGGCAACAGTCTATGGGGTCACAAAGAGCTGGACATGACTGAGTGACTAACACTTTAATTGAAGAATAATTTAGCATTGTGATAGTTTCAGATGTACAGCAAAGTTAGTCCGCTATACACACATGCACACATATATACACACACACATATGTATATATATATGTGTGTGTGTATAATACATATTCTTTTTCAGATTCTTTTCTATTAGAGTTCATTACAAGATATTGATTATAGTTCCCTATGCTACACAGTAGGTCCTTGTTATTTATTTATTTTATATATAGAACTCTGCATCTATTAATCTCAAATTTGAAATTCATCCTTCCCCCGTTTCATCTTTGGTAACCATAGGTTTGTTTTCTACGTTGGTGAGTCTGTTTCTGTTTTGTAAAAAGCTCGCTCATGTCATTTTTTACGACCCCACATGTAAGTGACGTCACACATGCTCATTCTCCTCTGACTCGTTCACTGACGTGACTGTCTCGGGTTCCATCCACGTTGCTGCGGACGGCGTTATTCATTCTTCTTTAGGGCTGAGTAATATTCCACTGTAGGCTCCCCGGTGGCTCAGTGATAAAGAATCTGCTGCCAATGCAGGAGATGTGGGTTTGATCCCTGGGTCGGGAAGATCCCCTGGAGAAGGAATGGCAGCCCACTCCAGTATTCCTGCCTGGAGAATGCCATGGACGGAGGATCCTGGTGGGCCACAGTCCATGGGGTTGCAAAGAGTCAGACCTGACTTAGAGACTAAACGACAGTAAACGTTTCATTGTACATATACGTGCGGCACCTTCTTTACCCGTTCATTTGACCATGGACACTTAGATTGTTGAGCTCTTATGTTAGTTAATTTTTTCTCCTCCGCAACCCAAGAGGACAAGCACTATTATTACTCGTACATTGTAGATGAGGAAGCCGTGTCACAGAGGTTAAGTGACTGGTCTAGTGTCACCAAAGTCGCCAGGGGTGGACCTGGCATATAAAGTCACACATGGAGGTCTGGATCCGGCACTCCCAATCAGTCCTGCCGTATTTTGGTTTTTAAGAAATAACATGAGACAGTCCAGATTAACCAAACCAAACCAAACCAAAAACACACTCTGTTTTCTGTTGAGGGCTCCTAAACTAAAACCTTGTGTCCCTAGCCTTAGCCATGGTGGGCTAAAAAGTAGACTCTAGGGCCAGGCTTTAGTTGTGGAGGGGAATAGCATAAAGTCAGGTTTTGGAAGCCACTCTCGATTCCAATCAAAATCTAGTGCTGACTAATTGACCTGGACAGATAACTTAATTCTCTGAGCTTTACTTTTCTCGACTGGAATGTAGGTATTTATTATAACAATGTCAGTTACTGTTCGGAAGACTCGGTGGTAATGTAGCTAACATGATGCCTGGCATAATGGAAACTCAGTAAATGCTTGCAGTAACAGGAATAAGTACATAAGAAGTCACCCCATCTGACCCAAATACTTTTCCCTCAAGAATGACATTGGACTCTAATGTCTTCCAGACCTAAAAGAGGAATTCTAAGGGGAAAAAAAAAGAAGATGGCTACTCACTCTTTGCATAAATAAGCTTGAATTTCTCTCTTCCTTTCTGCTTGGGTGGGATGAATGAATGAAAACACATTATGTAACCTTGACTCTCTGATGCTTGGTGAATAGTGAAGGGGCACATATGGCCAATTCTCAGTTTCTAATAAAATCATCTTAAGATTATTAAACCAGGGAAAGCATATCTGACATTATTTGAATGTATGTTCTCACAATTAAAGCTGCCTCTGATGGATTGGAACTGTGTGATACTTGGTGCATCAAGTAAGCTTCAAAGTGCGGGATGTAGTCTGATTTTGTATTCATTAAACAAATATGCACTGAGTATTTCCTAAGTGCACCAAGAAAGGTACCAAGCTAGGCACTGTTAATACAAAAAGTAAAGGACAGTCTGCACCCTCAAGGCACTCACAATCTAGTGAGAAAATAGACCAGTAAGCAGACAAGTAAGCCCATAGTGACCTGCGTGATATGCTGGAGGGAGAAGTGGCATGGAAACGTCTCTTGGGGGAAGGGACATCTAAGTTGAGAATAAACAGAGGAGGGACCCAGGTGAGTTCTACTTGGGTGAGCAAAAGAGAAATAAAGTGGCATCTCTGGACACAGGATGTGCAAGATGGCAAGTGATGGGGCCAAGAGAGGTGGGCAGGGACCAGAACCCCATGAGTCTCACCAGCCACACTGAGAGTCTGGGTTTTATCCTGAGAATGGGAGGGACTAACTACAGAAAGCTGTAAGGCAGGAAGTGGGAGCTAGTCTGACTTTTAAGGATGTTGACCACCACCTCCGCCCCTCCCCACTCAGGGGTAATCGTGGAGTTCCAAAGAGAGGACCTGAGTCTTATTTATGATTTTATCCTTCTTGCTGCCATATTTACGGGCACACACTAAGTGTTTATAATGTTTCTTTTTAAATTATTTTTTTTAAATTTTGTTGAAGTATAAATGATATAAAATATTATGTTAATTTCTGCCATACAGAAAAGTGGTTCAGTCATATATATATATATACAGTCTTTTTTCATATTTTTCCATTATGATTTATAATAGAATATTGAATATAGTTTTTTGTGCTATATACTAGCAAGGGTCATGTCTGTCCATTCTCGTTATAAAAGCTTGCATCTGCTAACCCCAAACTCCCATAATGTTTCTTGAAGGAAAAAAAAACAAAGCAGAATATGTAGATGTGACAGCTGAAGGAGCTGAAAGGCCATCACACTGCACATTAACGGGCTCCGTGTTATACAATCAGCTACAACTCTATCTTCGATAAGGATCTCCAGGTTACTTAGACACCATGAATTTTTTTCACAATGGTGCCTGGTAGTGATGTAGAAAATGTGTTTGAAATTAGACAGCTGGCAGCTCAAATTCTATACTTGCCCTTTACTAGCTATATCGCTGTTATGTTCACCTCTCTGAGCTCCAGTTTCCTCATCTGTAAAGCAATAGAAATATTTTTTAATCAATTTGTTGTAAAGATAGCACACAGGGTGTGTAACGTGTTTGGCACACGGGACACATGGTGGTATTTGAAAATAGCGGCTATTTTTCTTGAGATGATGTAGCCATACTGCCTATTGATTTTCTTTGGCTGATATCCCTTTCCCTTGCCAATGGCACTGCATTGATTTGTTTATCCTTTGCCTGGGGAATCTAGACCAGTGTTAAAAGTGTCAGTGTTGACAAGGCAATGAAGTGAAGAGGATCCGAGCTAAGACTAATGAACTCTGCACCCGCCTTTAGGTCTCTATCCCAAGCTTGGCAGGAAGGGTCAGAAGTTGAAAAGGACATGTGGAGCCAGCAGAGGCAGAATTCTGAGTGTTTTCTTGTGGCTAAGGAGGAGAAGTCAAAGCAGAAAGAGACCGGTTATTCATTTAGTCTGTGAGTGTGTTCTAAGCCACTTCAGTTGTGTCCGACTCTCTGCAACCCTGTGCATGGCAGCCTGCCAGGCTCCTCTGTCCGTGGGTTCTCCAGGCGTGAACACTGGAGTGGCTTGTCATTCCCTACTCCAGGGGGTCTTCCTGACCCAGGCATTGAAACCACGTCTCTTACAACTCCTGCATTACCAGGCAGGCTCCTTACCCCGAGTGTCACCTGGGAAGCCCCCATTCACTTAGTCTACTGGGACTTAATTTTTGGAGTATTAAAACAGATTAAACTAGCATGAAGCCCCTTGACACTCAGGTGTGATTATAGGCTATCCACTTCTGGGAAAGATTTGATCTGAATCCCTGTATTTTTCCATTTCATTTCCACAAGGATTTTCTCAGTTATCAGGATCAAGATTTGAGACCAGTGGCTAAAATACCAATGATCTCTACCATTTCTTTGATAAAGAGGCACATTGATGACTTTCCTGTTGGGAGGATAAATAAGTAAATCAGCATGAACACTGAGAAAATTTCTGGTTTGAGTTCATCCTTTAGGAGGAGTTTCTGCTTATTCTAATCTGTTCCCAAACTCGGATATGTGTTCTACCCTTCTCATATATTTTCTCTATGTGTATCTAGAGAGTATCAGGTTTGCATAGGTGAAAACTTTCTTGGAAGAAAATATCTAAATGTTTGAAATTGGTAAAATGATTCCTTAGCATTATTCCTAGATAACTCATTCAATGCATAGCATTTGAGCACCTATTATGTACAAATCAAGATGCTAAGTGAAACCCAGAACACTTTAAAGATATATAGCCTAAGGATCATTGTTCCTAAAGTAAAAAACCCATATCTATGGAGACAAGACACATTTAATAATTACACTATGAGTAATTTTGATAAGTGATATGCAGAGTGAAGAAAGCTAGAATTCTCATGAGGGGAGATCATTTCTAGCTTAGGTGATTCAGAAGAGTGTCATGGAGGAGATCACTCCTACCCTGGCCTCAAAGCCAGATGTGGTCTTAAGAGGTGGAGTGTGTTCTGGGAAAGAGGGATTGTTGTTGTTCAGTCACTAATTCATGTCCAACTCTTTGTGACCCCATGGACTGCAGCACTCCAGGCTTCCCTGTCCCTCACCATTTCCCTGAGTTTGCTCAAACTCATGTCCACTGAGTCAGTAATCCCATCCAACCATCTCATCTTCTGTTGCACCTTCTCCTCCTGCCCTCAATCTTTCCAGCATCAAAGTATTTTACAAAGATTTAGTTCTTCACATCAAGTGGCCAAAGTATTGGAGCGTTAGCATCAGTACTTCCAATTATTCATTGGTGATTCTTCAGGGTGATTTCCTTTAGGACTGACTGCTTGACTCTCCTTGCTGTCCAAAGGACTCTCAAGAGTCTTCAGTACCACAGTTTGCAAGCATCAAGTCTTCGACGCTCAGCCTTCTTTATGGTCCAACTCTCACATCCATACATGACTACTGGAAAAACCATAACTTAGATTATAGGTGGCATGGACCAAATAAGACATCAGGGAGACAAAGAGTGTGCTGGAAACAGTGAGGGGGCGATCTTCAGATGGTCTTGTTTACACTGTAGAGGAGAGAAGAAGGACAAAGGAAATTTCACTTGGGACCATATTCCCAAGAATCCCCAGGGCTCTGCAAAGCAGTCCAGAATTCATTACATAGATGGGAGAAGCCATCTAAGAAGTCTCATGGCCAGAGCTGCTGTTGGTTCTTTTGTGGGTAACGGGTCAAATGTGGGCAGGTTGCAGAGACTGATGTGGAGGTTACACTAAAACCCATCCTCTGTGAGGGAAAGAACAGAATGAGGGAATAGCAGTGGAATTTAAAATAAGAGTCAGAAGAACTAGGTAACTTACTGGGTGGGTGGGTCGAAGTATAAGGTAGACTGGAAAGGTAAGCACAAGAGAATAGAAAAAGTGGTGGCTGTGTAGTCACTGCAGAGGGAAGTTAAACCATTCTGATCAAGTCTGGGCCCGTGTTTACCCACTTAGGGCATGCACAATGGATTATAAAGCTGATATTTTGAACTCCTCCTTTAATCAACACCCCAGGCCTGCTTTGGGGTTTGTGAAATGCTTATCATCCAGTCCAGGGAGAAGAGCCACAGACCAGTCTACCACTTTGTAGGATGTCTCCCTCTGCCATGAGTTTGCTCACAATCCCCAGACTTGTATTTCTCATCTCTGAATAGAACTGTTTCCCTGGGGCTGACTGCAGTCTTTGAAGGCAGAGATGTGCTGTTATCCACATTTTTATCACTACCATCTTGTAGTACAGTCTTTGTGCTCTGTTCTCTGTGTATTTCACAAACAGCTCTTTTGATTGATGTGTTACAGACAGACTGCCTGTTTTCAGAATGGTTGGCCACAGACTCAGTCGCTTCCAGGGATGTGGGGTTATCAGTGCTAAAAAGGAAACCGTCTTGGACAACACTGGGCGCTCAGTCTCCCTAAAGCACACTCAGTTTAGGGGTTTTGAATAGAGTAATGGAACTGGACCCAGTGGTTGGCAAATGCCAGACGAGCCCCTGACGCTCCTGTTTTTCAGTCACGACCGCGCCCAGCTGCCGCCATCCCAGCAGGTGTGCCATAGGCCAACCCGAGTGAGACGGAGGGGGTGATAATTAACCCTCAGGCTACCAGCTGACACTGGCCAAGCTTCTGCCGCGATGCATGTCCCAGTAGCTAGATGTGCTGAGATGACTGGAGAAGGGCAAGCAGTTGTTTCTGCCCTGAAAAAACCCAGGGGGCTAGGTAGGGACATGAAGTTGCACACAAGCAAAATAATAGAACAGTGGAACTCCAACTCATGGAAGTTAGATTCTAAGAACATCAAGAAGCCAGAGAAAAGAGAAATCAAATATAAGACCACCTACATGCACCCCAATGTACACCGCAGCATTATTTACAATAGCCAAGACATGCTGCTGCTGCTAAGTCGCTTCAGTCGTGTCTGACTCTGTGCGACCCCATAGACGGCAGCCCACCAAGGCTCCCCCGTCCCTGGGATTCTCCAGGCAAGAGCACTGGAGTGGGTTGCCATTTCCTTCTCCAATGCATGAAAGTGAAAAGTGAAAGTGAAGTCGCTCAGTCGTGTCCGACTCCTAGCGACCCCATGGACCGCAGCCTACCAGGCTCCTCCGTCCATGGGATTTTCCAGGCGAGAATACTAAATTGGGTTGCCATTTTCTTCTCCAAGCTAAGACATGGAAGCAACCTAAACGTCCATCAATAGAGAAATGGATAGATAAGATGCCGTATATTTAGACAGCAGAATATTATTCAACTGTAAAAAAAGAATGACATAGTGCCATTTGAAGCAACATGGATGGACCTAGAGACTATCATATTAAGCGAAGTAAGTCAGAAAAGGAAAGACAAATGTCATAATATGCTTATATGTGGAGTCTAAAATATGACACAGAGGAACTTATTTATGAAACAGAAACAGACCCACAGGGATAGAAAACAAACTCATGGTCATCAAAGAGGGTAACGGGAGGAAGGGCCTCCCTGCGGCTCAGCTGGTAAAGAATCTGCCTGCAATGCAGGGGGCCTAGATTCCATCCCTGCGCTGGGAAGAAGGGGAACAACTACCCACTCCAGTGTTCTGGCCTGGAGAATTCCATGCACTCTACAGTTGCAAAGAGTTGGACGCGACTGAGCAACCTTCACTTTCACTTTCAATAGGAGGAAGGATAGGTTAGGAGTTTAGGATTAATGTATACAAAAGTAAAACCACCTTTAGCCAGAATACTGTTCCCCTTCTGATCTTGAGTGTAAGATGAGGCCCTTCCTTGTTTATGAGCAAACCATTTCTAGCTATGTCGAGCAAGAGTGTTTTCCCACTAGAAAGTGTCTCAAATGCACATTGCATCAGTTTCTCCAGATCTCTGAGCACCAAGTCTCACTTGTATCTTCCAATCCAGCAAAAGTTCACATTATCTCAGGTCCTGTGACTGAGGACTCTACCCCACACACTTTGTTGTGTTGTGGGAGGTGGGGGCCTTTGGCTACATGTGTTGGTAGAGTGATTCTTGAAAGGTATGAATAGAACTTTTTATATGTGGCAGCCAGCTTAGCTCTTGGATATAAGTACGAGGTTTCAAGGTTGAATTATCTTTTCATATCACTTTGAGTCTATTTAACAATCTGTGCATGTACAGCTATCTTTCTTTTGCTTATTTCTGCATAGTTGTTTTCCCCTAGTTGCTTTTTATGTTATGTCAGTTGGTCTTTCTCACTCCTGTTAGATTTCATCACACTTTTTATGACCCTGAGCTATCTGCTTGTATTTAAGAATGGAGTGGTTATAATGCACTGATTGGGGTCTGCGCGAAAGGCTGCACTGGGTCTTGAATAGAAAAAACTCCAACTTTATCTTTGAGTCATTCTCCTTGGAATAAGCATATTTCCTAGGAAAGACTTTTCCAATCTCCCTCCTGAAGGGCAGGTGGTTCTGAAAGTCAGTCTGGGAAGGAGGATGGATGGGTCTAGTGGTCTGCTGGGGAAATGTTCTTTCAAGGCCTTTTTTCTTTTTTTTTTTTTTTGTTTGTTTTCCAGTGAACATCCTTGACCCCAGCTGTAGGCATTTCCTTGTCTACCCGTCATAATCCCACCCCATCATGACACTTATTTATTTCTCCAGTGCCTACAGGTGACTGAAGTTCTAGAGTACATTGATTGGAAATATTTCCTCTTTCTCTAGGATTTCTATCTTTATGAGGGAATTGTTGCAAAACTGGTTAAGAGAAAGCAAAGGCCTTTGAATGACAAATCTTCAAATTTAGAATCTGCTTGTATCAGTTGGGATTCCACCTGTGAAGCCTACTTGTGAGAGATAATATACTGAGATTCCTTGCAAATAATTGGTTCAGATGATTATGGACGTCTGACACAAGGTGGGCCATCGGAAAGAGCGGCTGGAACTATCAGACGTGGCTAACCACAAGAGGAATTTTTTAAACTAATATTTATTGGAGTGTAGTTGATTTACAAGGCTGTGTTAGGTTCCGCTGTACCACAAAGCGAGTCAGTTATTCATATACAGACATTCACTCTGTTTTTAGATTCAATCCCCGTGTAGATCATCACAGACTGTTGAGGAGCATTCCCTGTGAGATGCAGTGGGCCCTCACTGTTGTCTGTTTTACAGAAGTGTGCAGGGTCAGTCCCAACCTCCCAGCTTGTCCCTCCCCACCTTTCCCCCTTGGTGGTCAGAAGTCTGTTTGCTACATCTGTGACCCTATTTCTATTTCTTAGTAAGTTCATTTATACCATTTTTTAAGATTCCACATATAAGCAATATCATATTTGTCTTTCCCTGTCTGACTTGGGAATCCTTTATTTTCTTTTTTTCCCTTCATGTTTCAAAAATGAAGTCCAAATACAGTGTGTTAGTTTCAAATGTACAGCAAAGTGCTTGTATATATGTGTGTGTATATATATACATATATATATATATATATAGGCCTTCCCTGGTGGGTCAGATGGTAAAGAATCTGCCTGCAATGTGGGAGACCCAGGGTTGATCACTGGGTCAGGAAAATCCCCTGGAGAAGTAAATGTGTGTGTGTGTGTGTGTGTGTGTGTGTGCGCGCGTGATTTACCAACTCCTTTCCATTATAGGTTATTGTATGATACTGTGTGTAGCTCCCCGTGGGGGTGGGGAGAGGAGAGTAAATTAGGAGTTTGGGGTTAACACATACACACTGGGTGGGCGAAAGTTGCTCAGTTTTGTCCAACTCTTTGCGACCCCATGGACCGAACAGCCCATGGAATTCTTGAGGCCAGAATAGTGGAGTGGGTAGCCATTCCCCTCTCCAGGGGATCTTCCTAGCCCAGGGACCAAACCCAGGTCTCCTGCATTGCAGGCAGATTCTTTACCAGTTGAGTCGCAAGAGAAGCCCATATGCACACTTCTACATATAAAATAGACAAACAACAAGGAATACCTCAGAGAGCCTGAAGAACCCCTCTCTCCATAAAGTCTTGTAGCTGATTGCATCAGACCAATCCAGATTATCTAGGACAATCAGTCAACTGATTGTGGATTTTATGCACATCGACAACACACTTTCACATCAACACCTGAATTAGTGTTTGATTGAACAACACTAGTATTGTGGTCTAGCCAAGTTGAATCATTATTAGACTATCTTCCCACCTTCTCTCTGTGTTTTTTATTGAAGTAAAATTAACATACCATAAAGTTAATTATTTTAAAATCTACATAGGTGTTTAGTACATTTACAATATGGAAGTTGACCCTGAACCGACAATCAGTTACTCCCGATACCCTCTTCCTCCCTACCCTTCACAATCAACCATCTGCTTTCTGTCTATATTGACTCACCTATTCAGGATATTTCCTATAAATGGCATCACATCATTTTGTGACCTTTTATGTCTGACTTTTTCCACTTAGCCTAGTTTTTGAGGTTCAGAAACGTTGTAGCATGTATCGATACCTCTCTCCTTTTTATGAGTGAATAACATTCCATTGTATGGTCTTACACTTTGTGTTTATCCATTAATCTACTGAGTTATTTCCACCTTTTGGCTGTTGTAAATAGTGCTATTATGAACATGTATGTACATGCATCTATCTGAACGGCTGGCTTAGATTTTCTTAGGCACGTGTCTAGAAGGGAACCTGCTGCCTTTGAAAAGCAGGAGCAACTCAGGAAATTTTGCCACATGACCTGTGTTCCCTGCACTCCTTGTTAATACAAAGACGTTTCTAAAGAGGACTCCTGGTTGCGTTTGTTCTCTTGAAGACCATACCTGTGTGTGTCTCTGAGCAGGAAAACACGTTTCTGCACTTTACCTTGCTAAGCCTCAATTATAGATTGTTTAAAATAAAACCAATCACTGGATGGTGTTCCAAAGTCTTTTTGTAATATATAGTACATGGAGATTGTATTAGCAACCAGAGAAGGAACACGCAGTAGACTCGGAGGCAGAGGAGTGTCTGAAATCACAAGAGCCGAGTTATTCAGCAGATGCTTAAAATCTCTTGGCTGCAAATTCATACTCTTTGAAATGTCAGGGTCTACCAAATGCTCTCTGAAGTTTATTCTAATATTGAACATTATAGGATTTTGTGATATATGGAAATTTTATAAAGTTTGTCTTTCAAAAATCCTAATGTCAAAGTCATTTTTCACACTATTAAAACAAACAAAATCAATAAAGGCAACTGAAAGTCAATTTTTCTGACCTAAACTGACGAGCTCCTAGGCTGTAAGTAAGAATGCTTGTCAATATCTGAAGGAAAGAAAAAGGACACTGAGCTTTATGCTATTCTGAGTTAAAACACTGGCATGAATTCAGTCGTTATATTTAAGCGGAAGTTTGTGTATTTATATGATATTTAGCGTTTTTACTGTTACGCTTTCCCTCTCCACCTCAATAGGTGGCACAGTTCCCTTGCACTCTGCTCCAGTTTGGTGAGCATGCCTACCTCCTTGGTTTCCTACAACTGTGTTCTGTTCATTGACTCTTCCCACTGCAGACAAGTGCTCAGCCCCTGGACTGTCAGAGAATTGTCATTTTGTTTTGAAATATATTGTCACTTCTGGCTACTCTTCAGCTTTTTCTTTGTCTTAATCTGTGTGATTTGGAGTCACATGCTACCCACTTTGGGCTGTCTCAGTTAGCCCAGTGGTGAAGAATCCTCCCACCAAAGCAGGAACCACTGGAGACATGGGTTCAATCCCTGAATCGGGAAGATCCTCTGCAGGAGGAAACGGCAGCCCAGTCCAGTGTTCTTGCCTGGGAAATCCCATGGCTAGAGAGGCATGGCAGACTACAGTCCATGGGATCGCAAAGAGTTGGGTAAAGCTGAAAGGACTCAGCACACACGCGTGCGCGTCACCCGTTTTCACTACGGTCTGGATTCTGCAGTGTAACTGCCTTGAGAGTCCTTAGGCCTTTTGGATCACAAATTCCTGACCCCTAGAACTTTTATGACAAGCCACCTAAAGCTCTTAGTTTTACTTTAGGGGTGGCAGATTGAAGACGTGTGGAACTCATGGTGTTGGGCTTGCCCAGGGGCTTAAAAGGGGGGATGAAGAAGGCTCTTCAAAGAGTTAGGGTCACCAGTAAGACTCAGGACTTCAAGCTTTCTCAGTCCCCTGTGCTGTCTGTCCCCGTCATAAATTCTGTGTCTGAAGATTGCTCAGGACTTCATTACAATCGACTTTATCAGGGGATCATGGCTGAAAACTTCTGTGTGTACCATTTATATACAACTCACATCCTTGTAATTGACTTTTGTGAAATTTTAATACTTGGTAAGACAGTGCTTCCGTTGTGTGAGGTTGGGAAGGAAATTTCAGCTAAAGGAGGCTAAAGGATGTGTTGATCTCTTTAGAAATTGGGGATGATGGTTACTTTTGTGTGTCTGCTTGGCTGACCCAGACAGTGGGTCAGATATGATTCTGGTGTGTTTGTGAGGTGTTTCTGGAGTAGATAGATGGGCATTTGAACCAGTAGACTAAGTAAAGCAGATTGTCTCATCCAATAAGTTAAAAACCTGAATCAAACAAAAAAGCAGAGCTGGTTCTAGATCCTTTGTGGTTTTCAAATTTGGACAGAAATCTTGGCTTTTCTTGGGTCTGGGGCCTCCTGACTTTGGACTGGAACCACACCATTGACTTTCCTGTTCCTCCTGTTTGCTGATTGCAGATTTTGGAATTTTTCAGCTTCCATCATCATAAGAGGCCTTTCTTCATTTATATATATATATATATATATATATATATATATATATATATATATATGTTTTTCTGGAGAACTGTGACTAACACAGTGAGGGATTGAGTTCTGAAACTGCCCCAAGCCATTTAGGCTGCCCTAGGAAGTCAATCAGAAAAATCTTCTTCCTCATGTATAAATGTGATATGAAACTTTTTATCATTTCTTGGGCTCTGCTCCTGGAAGCTCTAAAATTCTATGAGTAACATCTATGTTCTTAGCAGTTGCAGTTTGCATTTCAGCATGTCAGTAACACTAAAAAGCACCAAATTCAAATTTTCCCACTGCTGTCCTTTGTTTCATGGATAAATATCTTCAGGGATCAAAAGCAATGTAAGAATGCCATCTAGAGCTTCCTTGAACAATGAAGGGTGAGTGTAACTTACTTTTATATCTTAGTTAGTGGCCCCTCCTGCTTAAATGTCTGTAATCTGCATCTGTCATTTGGGAGAGAGCTACTCACTTACTAAGCATCAGTTAGACTCATCTGAATAACTGAATGCAGCTTAACTTGCGTAGACTGTAAGAGCAGGAGAGGCAATGGCCCTGGGGAGAAGACTGAGTCTGAAGCTTGGCTCAACCATGGTCAGTTACTATCTTAATAACGTCCTCATTTTATCTGGGCCTCACTCTGTTTTTCCTTTTTTTTCTGTAAAACGGAAATTGTTATTGTTGTCCATTTGCTAAGTTGTGTCTGATTCTTTGTGACCCCCTAAACTGCAGCACGTCAGGTTTCCCTGTCTTTCGTTATCTCCCTGAGTTTGCTCAGACTCACGTCTATTACATCAGTGATGCTATCCAACCATATCATTCTCTGTCACCCCCTTCTCCTCCTGCCTTCTATCTTTCCTAGCATCATGGTCTTTTCCAGTGAGTCGCCTCTGAACATCCGATGGCCAAATACTGGAGCTTCAGCTACAGCACCAGTTTTCCAATGAATATTCAGAGTTGATTTCCTTTAGCATTGACCAGTTTGATCTCCATGCTCTCCGAGGGACTCTCGAGTCTTCTCCAACAGCAGAGTTCAAAAGGATCAATTCTTGGGTGCTCAGCCTTCTGTATGGTCCAATTCTCACATCCATACATGACTACTGGAAAAACCATAGATTTGACTATATGGACCTTTGTCAGCAAAGTGATGTCTCTGCTTTTTAATATGCTATTTAAGTTTGTCATAGCTTTTCTTCCATAGAGCAAGCATCTTTTAATTTCATGGCAGCAGTCACTGCCCACGTTTATTTTGGAGTCCAAGAAAATGAAATCTGACACTGTTTCCACATTTGTCGCATCTATTTGCCATTAAATAATAGGACCTGATTCCATTATCTTAGTTTTCTGAATGTTGAGTTGTAAGCCAGATTTTTCGCTCTCTTCTTTCACCTTCATCAAGAGACTATACTTCCTCTTCATGTTCTGCCATTAGAGTGCTATCATCTGTATATCTGAGTTTGTTCATATTTCCGCCGGCAGTCTTATTTCCAGCTTGTGCTTCATCCAGCCCCATAGTTCACATTATGTACTCTGCATAGAAGTTAAATGAGCATGGTGATGATATACAGCCTTGATGTACTCCTTTCCCGATTTGGAGCCAGTCTCTTGTTTCATGTCCGGTTCTAACTGTTGCTTCTTGTCCGGCACACAGGCTTATCTGGAAACAGGTCACGTAGTCTGGTATTCTCTTCTCATTAAGAATAGTCCACAGTTTGTTGTGATCCACACAGTCAAAGGCTCTAGCATAGTCAATGACACAGAAATAGATATTTTTTGGGGGGAATTCCCTTGCTTTCTATGAGCCAGTGTATGTTGGCAATTTTATCTCTGGTTCCTCTGCCTTTTATAAATCCAGCTTGCACATCTGGAAGTTCTTGGTTCATGTACTTTTGAAGCCTAGCTTGAAGGATCTTGAGCATTTCTTTGCTAGCTTGTGAAATGAGTGCAATTGTACAGTAATGTGAACATTCTTTGGCAATGCCCTTCTTTGGGATTGGAATGAAAACTGGCCTTTTCCTGTCCTGTGGTCATTGCGGAGTTCTCCAAATTTGCTAGAATAATGAGTAAAGCTCTTTAACAGCGCCATCTTTCAGGATTTTAGGATTTGAAATAGCTCAACTGGAATCCCGTCACCTCCACTGGCTTTGTTTGTAGTGATCCTTCCTGAGGTCCACTCAATTTCACACTCCAGATGTCTGGCTCTGGATAAGTGATCACACCGTCATGGCCATATTGGTCATGAAGAGCTTTTCTGTTTAGTTCTTCTTTATATTCTTGCCGCCTTTTCCTACTCTCTACTATTTCTGTTATGTCCTTGCTATTTCTGTCCTTTATTATGCTATCTTTACATGAAATGTTCCCTTTGTATTTCCCATTTTTTAAAAGAGATCTCTAGTTTTTCCTATTATATTGTTTTCCTCTATTTCTTTGCATTGCTCACTTAGGAATACTTTCTTATCTCTCCTTTCTATTCTCTGAAACTCTGCATTCAGTTAGGAATATCTTTCCCTTTCTCCTTTGATTTTCACCTCTCTTCTTTTCTCAGCTATTTGTAAGCTTCTTCAAACCACCACTTTGCCTTTCTGCATTTCTTTTTCTTGGGGATGGTTTTAATTACCACATTCTGTATCATGTTATAAACCTCCGTCCATAGTTCTTCAGGCACTCTGTCTATCAGATCTAGTCCCTTGAATCTATTCGTCACCTCCACTGTATAATCATAAGGAATTTGATTTAGGCCATACATGAATGGCTTAGTGGTTGCCCCTACTTTCTTCAATTTGAGACTGAAATTTGCAATAATGAATTGATTATCTGAGCCACAGTCAGCTCCAGATCTTGTTTTTCCTGACTGTATAGAGTTTCTACATCTTTGACTGCAAAGGATGTAATCAATCTGATTTCAGTACTGACCATCTGGTGATGTCCATGTGTAACGTCATCTCTTGTTCTATTGGAAAAGAGTGTTTGCTATGACTAGTGCATTTTCTTGACAAAACTGTGTTAGCCTTTGCCCTGCTTCATCTTGTACTCCAAGGCCAAACTTGACTGTTACTCCACGTATCTCTTAACTTCCTACTTTTGTATTTCAGTCCCCTATGGTGAAAAGGACATCTTTTTTTTTTTTTTTTTTTTTTTTTTTTTTTTTTTTGGTGTTAGTTCTAAGAGGTCTTGTAGGTCTTCATAGAATCATTCAACTTCAGCTACTTTGGCATTGTTGGTTAAGGCATAGACTTGGATTACTGTGTTGTTGAATGGTTTGCTTGGAAATGAACAGAGATCATTCTGTCATTTTTGAGACTACACCCAAGTACTGCGTTTTGGACTCTTTTGTTGACTGTGCTAGTTATCTCATTCCCCCCAAGGGTTTCTTGCCCACCATAGTAGGTATAATGTTCATCTGAATTAAATTTGCCCATTCCCATCTATTTTAGTTCACTGATTCCTGAAATATTGATGCTCAGTCTTGCCATCTCCTATCACAGTCCAGGTTCCTATGCAATATTGTGTGTTGTAAAGCAAGAATAATAACTGCTGCTTATCAGGATTGCCCAGATAACTAAATAATATTGTGTGTGTGCGTGTGTGCAAGTGCATGTATGTGTAATATATTTGCATGCACATTGCTCAGGGCACAGTGCCTGCCTAATATTTAGATGCTCTATTGAGGCACAGTTATGGAAGCATAATCTGAAAATGGAAATGATAAAAGGAATTCCCTTGGAATTCAGACCAGAAAGAAAACTTGGCAGATGAGAAACAAAAAGAATAGAATTATTAAATACAGCTTTCTTTGTCTTCTCTATCTAGAGAGCTCTTTTCTAAGCTGTGGTATCATATTTTTGATCATGCTGTGTAATACTTCTGTAGTCATATACTCAAGTGATTTTATATAACACAGCTAGTTTTTATCAATTAAATTAAAAATGTAAATTCTCTTATCTGTTACTGCAAATGCAAACACTTGCTAGAATAGCATCATAGTTGGGTGCTTTTCTTTACATGTAAGGCATTTCCTATTAGTATTTTCTTTTGCTTTTATTAAAGTATTTGGGTTATTTAAACTAAGATAATATCATCTTCACTGTTATCTCTCTTGTTTCTAGGATGAGGGAAATGCATATTTAAAGAGAATTATGTACTGTTATTCTTAATAGAATGACTGAGTTTCAGTCAATTATTATCTGTTGACTCTAACTACCTACCCAACTTTATTCTGTATCTGAATTCCACAAGGGCAGGACTTGGGATTATTAAAAATAATGTATATAGAATTCAGTACAATTGCTTTGCTTTTTGTATTAGTTCTTTTTATCCTAATTTAAGAGATGAGGAAATTAAAAATCAGTAACTTTTAAAAAAATCTTGTACTGTTCTCTTTATTACTTTAGACAATAAGCAAAGGTTTATTCTAGAATGATGACTTAAAACATGAGGAGGTCTTTGGTTTTGTTAAATATGCCCTTGTACAATTTTTCTTTCTTCGCTTAACACAGGTACATATTCTTCAGTTAAGCTTCAGTAACTTGCCCACAGTTATTCCAGAAGACTCTATTTGTTCTCCGTCCTATTCTCTTGCCTTTACCACTTCAGTGCAGGTCATTTATAACTTCCTGCACCTGGAATTATTTTGCTGAGGGCTTTCTCTGGCCACTGAAACATGCTTTGCCTATTTACGTCACAAGCTCAAAGTATCAAGGTCTTAATGTCTGCGAGCTGGTGTATAAATATTCCAGTTTCTATCATCCATGGGGATAAATCCTGTTTAGGTATGTATTCCCCAATGACTCCTAGAATTTTCCTGGCAGGACTAAGTTCTAGTTGCCCTCAGTGCTGGTGGTTTGATTGAAAAAGAAAGAAGGCACTTTTCTATTTTCTCCCCCATCCTTATCTTTGCCATCACCCTTTGTTTACAAAATGAGGTTGCCAGCCAGTTAACTTGAAGAGAGGGAGAGAGTTTGACTCACACTTTGCTAAAGTACACTTTAGCATGCTTCGCTAAAGTAGCTTAATAAATTCACAGGAAAAAAAAATTTATAGAGGTTAAAAAAACACATCCAGAATAGAATTTCAAGGTTCAATCACTGAACACATTTTTTTTTCAAAAACAATTTTTAAAATTATAGAATAATTAATTTACAGTGTTGTGTTAGTTACAAGTGTACAGCAAAAATATGTACATATATATCCTTTTCCAAATTCTCTTTCATTGTAGACTATTGTAAGACATTGAATGCAGGTCTCTGTGCTATGCAGTAGGTCCTTGTATTTATCTATTTTATATATAGTAGTGTGCATATATTAATTCCAAACTCCCATATCTGCTCCCCACCCACCTATCCCTTTGGGTAACCTTATGGTTGTTTTCTGTGTCTGAGTCTATTCTGTTTCATAAATAAACTCATTTATCTCATTTTTTTAGCTTCCACATATAAGTAACATCATATGGCGTTTGTCAAACACTGAAGTTATTCAAGAAAATGTATCGTGTCACTACCTTTGCCACGCCGATCCCCTTTGTCTGATTTCAGGCTTTAACATTTATTGTGGGACCTTGGACAAGTTACTTCACATCTCCAAACCTTATTTTCACTTACCTGTGGCATGAGAATTGCATAGTTCTTATTTTATAAAGTTGTCGTGATGTGATCATCACAACACAACTGCTTATCTAACTTGAGCAGAGCAAAGACAGGCACATGATTGATGTCTTAGGAGTGTTGGCAGTCACACAGCAGATGTAGCGCCCGGCAGTCTGAGAATGAGAGCTGAGGCCGGACTCGAATCCTAGCTCCATCACTTATTGGCTGTTCCTTTGTATCGTTTAACCTCATTTGTCTCCATTTTCTCACCTTTGAAATGGGCATAATAACACAGAAAATGAAGTGCCGTAAGGCACTTAAAGCAGCACTTGGCACTTAATAAGCAACCCTTTCATAATGAATGCCATAGAAGTTGCTTTATACAATATGGCAGAGCCGAGAAAGGGATCACACAAATTGAAACTGGGAAAAAAGGTCTTAATGTCATGAGAACGTAGTACCCTGTAATCTGAAATATCAGACACACTGAGAGTTAGGGTATTTCACAGGCTTTGCCAACAAAACCCTCGAGAAGCACGTGAGGAGTGTTTGCCTTCTAGCTGTGTGGCTGGATATGGAGGGAGCATCTTTTCTCTGCCTTGAGCTGTCAGCGCTTTTTAAGTTTGGACCAGCTTCTGACAGCTCATCCTTTGTGTTTTCAATGTCATGAGATGTCTTCGAGAGCTCCTTTGATGTGAAGTTTTCTGCTGGCATCACTTCCTCTGGGACACTGTCATTCTGTTTGTCATGAACCACCTCATTTATATCGATTCCCATCACCTTCGCTAATTTCCTGTGGCTGCAGATCTACCGTCTTTCAAACACTGTCAGTGTCAGCATTTCCATGGTCAGCTCTTCTATAAATCCTTTACATTTGCATTTCACTTACAGTGTTCTCATTTTCTGTTTCTTTGCCATAAAATCACCTTGTTGACCAATTCCCTCTTTTGGTTATCTATTTTTTTTTTTGTAAAATGTCACATGGATTTATTACTGAGATACAAAGAAGCAACACAATTATGCACTTTGCTGTCTGTGTATTATCTAAGTAAGCAGTGGAGCAGTGGCCAAGTCACCTGCAGACTTTGAAAGATATAATGTGATTGGTTACTAATCTTGATGTGTATATGTATTTATATATTAATTTGTGGGCTGAAGATCTAGCAGCAGAATTTGAACTTTATGCACTTACTCATGCTTAAATTATAGTCACTGAAGCTTAAATCATGTTGTTGAACGACTGCTGTTATTTAAATCATGGTAACTGAAATTCATGCATTTTAGGCCTGGACAAAGTGGAGGCTGTTTAAAAATGGCTAACATTATTAAGTAGCAGTATTTAAATAAGAAAATCATTATTGTCTTATAGTCACTAAAATGTTAATATCTGAACATGTTTTGAATGTAAAGTGTAGAACCACTTTAGCATTCTCAGAGTGTTCTTATGTTTATTGTTTTCCTATTGGTACATTAGCAAACTTAAAAACAACATAAAGGTATCTTATAATCTTGAGGGTAGAAGTCTTAAGTGGGATTTGTGAGGCTACAATTCAGGTGTCAGCAGAGCTGTGCTGTTTTTGGAGGCATCGAGGGAGAAGCTGTTTCCTTTCTGTTTCTTGCGTACAGTGGTTACTTGCACTCTTTGGCTTGTAGCCCCTCCCTCAAATTGCTAGAATCTCTTACTGTTGTCATCATATCTCCTACTTCTGGCTGGCTTTCTTGCCTGCATTTTAATATGGATCCTTGTGATCATATTGAGTATAATGTAACTCATGCTAATCATATTAGCAAAATCTCCTTTGCCAAGTAAAGTAAAATATTCCCTTGTTCTGGAAATTAGGACGTGGACATGTTTGGAGAGAGCGCTTATCCTCTGTCACACCATGTGTCTTGTAAACCAAATGTCGGGGCATACACAGTGACCAGTCTTACTTATAAGGAATCTGAGGCTTAGAGAGATGAAGGGGCTGCTTTATGAGCATCATGTTAGGAGTCTCTGAATAGTTATTTTCATTTAGTGTAAAAGTTACCACTTATATGTTGGATAATAATCTATACACACAAAGACAAATATGCCTTCTCTCCTCCTCCAGGCCTGGGCGCAGAACAGAAAGGTTAGTTTCCCAGAAAGATCAGCTGCCAGGCAAGGACCGGTCACTGCTGTCCACATAGAACTGCTAGGACTTGGAGTTCAAGACTGTCTCCACCTGTGTACTAATGTGATGCTTTCCCCACCTCCAAATCCACACCTTATCCCATGAGGTTTGAGAACGGCCCCTCCTCAAAGAAGCTTTCTGTACCCACCATATTCTGATTTGTCTGTATTTGTTGACTGTCTAAAATGGCAAGATGAGCCATTTTGTAAATATAGACAAGTTGGGGGTTTGAGTGTTAAGCTCCGCTCAGTGATTCAAAGGTAAGTATGCACATAAGGAAAAATAAATAATGGAAGTGCTAGGAATTTCCACCACAGTGACTTTGAATTTCTCTGGTATTATTTTCCTCATGTGCATAGTGGGTATAATGCCACACTGCTGCCTTTTCCAAGTCTTAAAGCTAGTGTGTGCCTTTCACCTGATACTTCACCACTTAATCTATGATGCTCAGTAATCAATATCTCCTATTATATTTATGGGACAGTACTTCAAAGGTCTTTCCGAGTGATATAAAATATTGTCAAGTAGTATGAGGCCTGTGATACAGATAAGTACCGGAATAGATGATAATTGGCACCACATACAAAGAGTAGCACTAAATATAATTATCACCAGCAGGGGCATTTTTGCCTATGGCCGATCTCCATTCAATTCCTACAGAATAGTGCATTTTCTTCTCATACAGGGCAGCCAAATTTTGGTCGTTCAACCTAGACATGGGGATTTTTGCAAAGGTCAATATATGGCTCATCAAAAATAACTTTTTAAAACTGAATGTGTGTATGGAGGGAGGTGGAGACACACAGTTTAAATGGTAGTTATTTTTGAATGCCTCTCTTCCTTTCTTTCCTTGCCTCTCTTTCTCCCTCCTTTCCTCCCTCCCTCCCTTTATCCCTTCTTTCCTTCCAGAGTTTGGCTTGCATGTATGCAGCTGACAGTTTGATTGCCTACCAAACATCCATTTTGACTTATTTTTCCCTTTCTATCTCAGTTCCAATTTTATTTAAACATTTATGCTCCTTGAAGAATTCATGTGCTCCAGGAAAGGGTGTCAACATCTGCAATCCCCGAAGATTCCTCCTCACTGGTCTGAGCCAGTGGTTCTCAGAGTTTGGTCTAGTGGTCTCTGGGAGGGTAGAATCCTGAGACCCTTTCAGGAAACCCACAAAGTCAAAGTTATCTTCATTCTGATAATCGATATTAATTAACTTTGTCACTCTTGTCTCTTACACGCACAGAACGGAGTTTCTCAGAGGCTCCAGGATATGGAATGATATCACCACATGGTCAACTAGTGGCATATGTGCTATGCCTTCTTTTTAATGTTTTTAGTTTTTAATTTTTAACAATGGATATTGACACGTACAAAACAAATATAGATATCCAAAATCTCTTCAAGGTTTCTAATATAGAAAATGGATCTGGAAACTGAAAACAGGTCTTGAAAACTGCTGATCTAAGCAAATGATTATGGTCCCTCTCTGTTGCCAGTGATTGGAGTAGCACACACCTGGCGCACAGTATGGCCAGTTAGAAGCCTGCAGGGTTGCTGTGTGTATGTGGTTCTGAGAAAGGATTCTCCATTCTCAAAAAGAAAAAAACCACAAAATTGAAGCAGCTTTTGTTTGTGTATTTGTGTACTGCTTCTGGACATCGTTGCATCTAGATGTGATACCTGGCACTGCACAACCCCTGGTTCCAGCCTGCATATGAGATAGCCACACAGGAGAAGCCCTGAAACTCCGTGCTCAGAACTCGCCTTGTCTCTAAACTTCTTATTATTTGAGACAGCTTCCCTGTAATGTTTAGGTCTCTGCAAATTGGATTTTCTGTGACCTCCAGCAGAAAGTCTCCTCACAAAATATACATTATGTCTACCTCTGTAAACAAAAAAAAAAAACAGAAAGAAAGAAATGACATCAGATCTCTGGAGGTGCTCAGTGTGGCTTATACTCTTTTGGCACTTTTAACTTCACAGATAGCAATTCCATAACAGAGCAGAATATATTTCTATAAGTTATTTTTGGACTCTGTTAAAAGACTCTCTTTTGGGACATGTAGGGTTCTAATTTTGCTCATTTCCTTTAACAGAGAAAACAACAGAGATATGAATCAAGACATGTGAATTGTCTGGTTCTGGGGTCACATCAAATAAATAATCAACATCTGACGATGATTCTTTTTTTTTTTAATTTTCCAGTTCTAAAGGAATGAGTTTTTACGTCAACTTGAGCATTCCAGGCTTAAACTCAGAAAAGTGATTTTGCTGTAGATAGTAAGCAGAATTGGTATTGGGTATGATATCTAGAAGTTTAAAATTTGGATATATTGCTAAAGTCTTACTTATCCAGGACTCACTGTCATATATCCATAGAGATGCTTTTATGTAATGCATGCAACTAAGGAACCCAATTAAAAAAGTGAAAAATGTAATTTAGCTTGTGAGATGTTCACTGGAGATAATGAATTCTCAAATGGTAGACTTTTTGTTGACTAAATCACCTTGGTTATTTTTATGTTTCTTATATTAGCATCTATCATCTATTTATCTATAGGGTATATATTTTTACTTAAAGAAAAGTAATGCAATACCTATTATATGCCAGGTCCTGTACAATTCAGACTCATTTAATCATCCAAAAGATGTTTAGCAACCTCTATGCCCAAAATAATATGTTAGTATATAGCGTCTCTGACTCAACGGACATAAATTTGACCAAACTCTGGGAAATAGTGAAGGTCAGGGAGGACTGGCATGCTGCAGTCCATGGGGTCACAGTCAGACATGATTTAGTGACTGAAGAGCCACACACGTAGTTAGTGGTAAACAAATAAGGACATTTTCATCATAAAATAGTTGGTCTGGAGTGGTACCTAACAGGTGAAGCAATGTTATACACATACACACATACACAAAATTGCAAAGTTTGATGCAATTAATTAGAAAGGAAATCAGCTGCTTTCAAATGTGCTGGAGATTAAGAATTGCAGAAGGAGTATGTGCCCCTTAGTTGGGTGTTTAAGTATGTCTTCGCTGAGGAAGGGGCTTTCAGTCTGGGACCCAAAGGTAAGGTGTCTGTCATGTAACATTTGGAGGTGTCTCCTTGGCAGTGGGGTCATGAAGAAAATAGACACTGGGATGTGTGGCAATCCAATTTACATGGTCACTTAGGTTCCCTAAAAGCAGTTTATTTAATTTTAGATAACAAAATACTGAGAATCATGAAAAGAAATATTTGATGAGTACCCTTGGAAGAGCTGCAAGAGAGAATTCCACATAATGTGTTGTGAGTGTGATTATAAAAGTAAATAAACTAAATGCTTATAAGTGGCCAGAATAAAGAAGTTTGAAATATATCTAAATATCACTGATCAGGTTGCATTATTGTTGATATTTGGAAACATTTGTTTCTTAATTATTCATTCATTTTTAAGTTTACAAAACACTGTGTCTTAGATGTGGTGTCCTAATTGGGTGAAGAGAAAAAGACAGTTTACCCAATAGCAAGAAGTTGCCAATCTAGTTGGAAAACAGACTTGTAAACATAATGGTGGAATAAAAAAGTGTTATAGAAGTAAGCAATTGCCTTGGGAACATGGGGAAGGACTTACTTAACTCGACTTGGTCCCTCCCTGTCTTTTCAGCATCATCTTTTTTCTTATTTTAAGGCAGAGTTAACTTAATTTTTTTTTTTTTTTATTTTTCAGTAGGTTTTGTCATACATTGATATGAATCAGCCATAGAGTTACACGTATTCCCCATCCTGGTCCCCCATCCCACCTCCCTCTCCACCCGATTCCTCTGGGTCTTCCCAGCCCACCAGGCCCGAGCACTTGACTCATGCATCCCACCTGGGCTGGTGGTCTGTTTCACCACAGATAATATACATGCTGTTCTTTCGAAACTTAATTTTTTAATGTTTGAAATGTGATGGTCTTTCTCACTCTAGACTTTGTACAGGCTTTGCTTGCATCTGGAGCACTCTGCCCACCTTTTCATTTATGTTTATTGCTTATTTATCACCTAGTATATTTATTCCAAGCCATCTTTTCTGAAGTACTGTTTCTCAAAATGTGGTTCATGAACCATCTGTACCATAATTGTCTAGGAATGTACTTTAAAAATGCAAATTATTTTGTACCTCCACACCAGACCTACTGAATGAGTGGAGACCTAAAGATAGACATTTTCATACATATCCCTGGAACTTTATTTTACAAACTAAATTTGATCCCTGCTGCCCTAGATTGTGTCAGGAGTCTCGTCCGTACTCCCAGAGCCACAAGCGTCTCTCCCTCCATAAGACTTTTGCCTGAAATCATTGCTGAAATCATTCAATTAATCCTCCAAAGTGACTGAAAACTCATAGAGATAAGGAAAATGTCCTCTAGCTGACAATTGTAAGCTGACAGTTGTCTCAGAAGGAGCATGGTTCTCATAGGTGGCTAATAAATAAATGTAGGTCTTACAAAGAAGGAGTGGAAATCACCCAGTAGTTAAGGGACAGAGGAGCCTTACAGGCAGAGAGAGCGTGTGCTACTATTCGGGGAAGAAGGAAACGTTCAGTTCTGTGTAGCACAGATGGGGCTGGATGGGTGCATGGGATTTAGCTGATGAATGTTTCTAAGTTATGCTTTGGAGCTGAGGTTTCTTTTCACTTTATCAGCAATCAATGAAACCTATAAATCCCACTCCTGGGCATATATCCAGAGAAAGCAATAATTCAAAAAGACACATGAACCCCAATGTTCATTGCAATACCATTCACAATGGCCAGGACATGGAAGAAACCTAAATGTCCATCAACAGAGGAATGGATAAAGATGTGGTACATTTATACAATGGAATATTCAGTTCAGTTCAGTTCAGTTGCTCAATAGTGTCCAACTCTCTGCGACCCCATGAATAGCAGCACGCCAGGTCTCACTCTCCATCACCAACTTCCGGAGTTTACTCAAACCCATGTCCATTGAGTCGGTGATGCCATCCAGCCCTCTCATCCTCTGTCGTCCCCTTCTCCCCTGCCCTCAATCCCTCCCAGCATCAGGATCTTTTTAAATGAGTCAGCTCTTCGCATCAGGTGGCCAAAGTATTGGAGTTTCAGCTTCAACATCAGTCCTTCCAGTGAACACCCAGGACTGGTCTCCTTCAGGATGGACTGGTTGGATCTCCTTGCAGTCCAAGGGACTCCCAAGAGTCTTCTCCAACACCACAGTTCAAAAGCCTCAATTCTTCTGCACTCAGCTTTCTTTATAGTCCAACACTCACATCCATACATGACCACTGGAAAAACCACAGGCTTGACTAGATGGACCTTTGTTGACAAAGCAATGTCTCTGCTTTTTAATATGCTATTCAGGTTGGTCATAACTTTCCTTCCAAGGAGTAAGTGTCTTTTAATTTCATGGCTGCAATATTACCCAGTCATAAATAGGAATAAAATTGTGCCATTTGTAGAGTTATAGATGAACCTAGAGACTGCCAATAGAGATTGAAGTAAGTCATAAATAGAAAAAAAAAAATCAATTGTAATGCATATATGTGGAATCTATAAAAATGGTATAAATGAACTTATTTTCAAAGCAGAAATAGAGACACAGGCATAGACAAAAAAGGTGTGGGCACTAAGGAGGAAAGGGGATGGGATGCGCTGGGGGAAGGGCCTGACATAGATACAGCAGGTGTAAAACAGACGACCGCTGAGAACCTGTTGTGCGGCACGGGGCCCCACCCGGAGCTCTGCCTGGCCCAGATGAGGATCCGTCCAGAAAGCAAGGGGCGTATGTGCACGTCGCTGGTTCACTTCGCTGTGCCGTGGAAACTAACAACATTGTCGAGCAACTTACGTTATACTAAAAGCTAATTTCAAAATCCTACATAAACGCATTAAATATGGCGTGACCGAAAGAAATGAGAACACACTATAAAAGGCCTAGATATCAGACCTGAATTGGCCATGAAGTAGGTAACTTGCTTTAAACAATTACTTGACCTTGTGTCTTAACATTCCTAACTGGTAATTGGGTATAATTATCTTACATTTTCTTATTACAAAAGGATGAATATTTATTAATACACAGGGTGTATGAATGTACATTTCATGAAAAGCAAAAAAACTATTAAGTAAATGCCAAGTATTTTTTTTTCCAAGTATTTTTTTTAATACAGTTTGACATGCCTCTTTCAGGATTAAAAGCTTTATCTGAGGGACATGGTTTTTAGACTCTGGATAATCTCTGATAGCTAAATTTTCAGACTGTTTCTCTTACCTGAAAGCCACTTTTTAGTACTCTTGAGGGAAAAACTTTTACTTGTATATACTACTTATATTTTTCATTAACATCAGTTTGTTTCTTTATGTTTTGTGAAGGTACAGCATTTTAGCCTCATAAGCCCAGGTTGTGTGGGTCTGCATGACCTGTATTTTGACACTTCATGATTCGAATGTCTTCTATGGCTTTTGACATATAGCAAATGTCATGGTACATCCTACGGCAATGTCTGTTTTTAGCAAATTGCTGTTGTTTTTTTTTTTTTTAAATATCCAGAAAAATACCCCAAAAACAAACAAACAAAAAATACCTGCCTGGTTTGACTCTATCACTCTCTTAATGTCAAACAATTGTGACTGTACGAAGTGCTGCACTTTCTGGGACTAAAATTGATTCTGTGCTGTTTTCCTTGGCATCACAAAAATCCACTTGTTTCAGCAGAGGGGCATAGATTTGCTTTGAAGAAAGGCATGCTTGCAAATTAATGTAGATAGTCAAATTTTTAGATGCTTAAAGAAGTTAGTCTATAATAACTTAACCAACTGAGTCATTCAAAGTTTTTAGTACTACATTTATTAAGTCATGCATCAGTATGAAATGGAAATTTAGTCTTTACAGCAAGCACATGAGAATTTACACCTTAGTTTTCTCATGTAAATGCAGTACTACTTGGGCATGTTGAGAGTCATTGAATGTAGACAAAGAGGTTTGGAACTCTTTGGATAAGCAGTAGGAATAATAATAATAAATGCATATAAAGGAACTGAGCTGGAATTCATACTTATTATATTTATTCCCATCACAATTAATGTGGTCACTACTATTTATCACTAATTTACAGTGGAAAAAAACTGAAGCTCAGAAACGAGAAAATACAAGTCATATGTTCAAGGGCGCAACTCATCAGCTCAGGCTACCTCCAACCGGTGCTATTTCCACACACCATGCTGCTTCTGCACTAGTATTTGAGGGCAGGGAGACAACCTCTAATAAGAATCAGAAACGCTATTTCAGTGATATTTAGTGTGTTAGGAGGTAGAAACAAAGTCAGCTTCAAATTAGAAGTTTGGAAGATTTTTCTTTGTCAGATATTTATGGTTTTTCAAGGTGGTGGTATATATTATATGAAGACAAACCTTTCAGTTCTTGATTAGGTGGGACTTTTATATGTGAGCAGGAAACCTTGGGAATAATGAGAAAGAAGAGTGGCATTTTCCCATGGTAGAGCCTTTCTTTGCAATCCCATTCTACCACTTCTGAGAAGCTGCCTTCACTGTGACGTTTGTCTTCCATACTTGTTCTGTAGCTCAACCCACACAGTAGTTCCCTTGCCTCATTCCTTATAACTTGAATGTGACTGTAATCTACAAATTGAATAAAATGACTTAAGGATTGGATTATCTTTTTAAAAAAATTTATTTTAATTGGAGAGTAATTACAGTATTGTGATGGTTTCTGGCATACATCTACATGAGTCAACCATAGGTATACATATGTCCCTCCCTCCTATCTCCTTCCCATCCCACCCTTCTAGGTTGTCACAGAGTACCAGCTTTGGGTTCCCTGCATAATTCAGCAAATTCCAACTGACTCTCCATTACATGGGCTTCGCATGTGGGCTAATGGTAAAGATTCCACCTGCCAATGTAGGAGACATAAGAGACATGAGTTGAATCTCTGGGTCAGGAAGATCCCCTGGAGGAAGGCATGGCAACCCACTCCAGTATTCTTTCCTGAAGAATCCCATGGACAGAGGAGCCTGGCAGACTTCAGTCCATGGGGTCACAAAGAGTTGGACACAACTGAAGCAACTTAGCATGCTCACAAACATCCATTTAAAATATGATAATATACATGTTTCAGTACTGCTCTCTCCCACCCTGCATTATCTTTAACATAACAAAGAGTTCAGAATGGCCTATGATTTCCTTAGTTTTTGCAACCTATTTCTTCTTAACTAATTTATGTAGAGGTGTTTTACAAAAGTACTTAGGATATTCTTGGAAGGTTTATAGGGTAAAAAACTCATAAAGAGTTTGGCATTTCAAGTCATAAAGACTTTGGTTTAAATCTCAACATTGCCACATGATCTCCTACATATATTTTAACTTTAATAATTTCAGTTTTTTTCAGACTTGTTTAAAAAAATAAAAGAAATAATGAGACTACATAAAATATATATATATATATATATTTATGTGTGTGTGTGTATACACTATAACATGGATGAATCTAGAGGGTATTATGCCAAGGGAAATAAATCAAAGACAAATACAATCTCACTTATATGTGACTTCAAAAAGCCAAAACAAAGAAAACAATGGAAAACACTCATATGGAGAACAAACTGTTGGTTTTCAGAGGGATGGAAGTTAAGGGAGGGGTCAAAATAAGTGAATGGGTTTAAGATATGCAAACCTTCAGTTATAAAATAAATGGACCATGGTGATAAGACATACAGTCAATGATATTGTAATAACTTTGTATGGGACAGATGGTTCCTGTCATGGTGATCACTATATAACATACGCAAATGTAAAATCACAATCTAGTGCACCTAAAACTAACATAATGTTGTATGTATGTGCATGCTAAGTTACTACAGTTGTGTCCAACTCTTTGCAACCCTATGAAGTGTAGACCGCCAGACTCCTTTGTCCATGGGATTCTCCAGGCAAGAATACTAGAGTGGGTTGCCTTGCCCTCCTCCAGGGGATCTTGCTGACCCAGGGATCAAGCCCACTGCCTTCTGCATTGGCAGGTGCATTCTTGACCACTAGCACACCTGGGAAACCCATAATGTTTTATGTCAACCACTTTTCAAAAATTTTAAAAATATTGCATCATTATATAGTAAGCGCTCAATAAGTGTTGAATATTGAGCAAATGCACTTTTAGCAAATAATTGCAAATAATTTAGCAAATAATTATCACATATTATTTAACAACTTTGTAAGAAGTAAATACAATCTGGAATCATCCTAACTTTTTTTTTTTGCTTCTCCATATATATATATATATATATATATATATATATAAGAATCTGAGAAATCATTATGTCAACTTAATACTAAAAGTATTTTCTCCTATCAAGGACTCTTTGTTTTCTTTTTTTTTTCATTTCAGAAACCTCTCAAGGTTTGCATGATTTTCATATATCTAGAATAAATAAACTTTCCTAGAGATAATATTTCATCCAAAATATTTCTTCCTTTGAAGAGAGGTAGTCACTTTCTGGCATGTCCCCTGATTTATCCATGTGCTACTTCTTTTACCTAGAACTTGGGTTCAAGGTAGTCACAGTAACAATATCCTTCAAATATCGGCACCAATATAGGCTTCTTTTTAACTGAGTTCTGGGCATGAGATGTAGCAGCTTTGACTTAGAGCATTAGCTACAATGACATGTCACTTTCCACTGCTTTGAAATTCTACAAAGCAAAAACCTCATGCCAGTTCATGCTTTCCACCTCTTGTCTTCTGCCTCTCTCTCTTTAAATTCCTATGATCTCTAACTACCCCTTAATAGTTACCAATCAATAACTAATGCATCTTCTGAATTACACTGAGTTCTCTGGTACTCAACGAATGGCACCTAGACTTAATTAAAGACTTTTGTTGTGTAAGATTGTTGAATAACAATGTTTGAGCAGTCTTTTATCCTCATAATCTCATTTTTAAAGCTTAGAATAAGAGGTAAACATATATGATGCTTTCATGAGTAAGTAACAAATATGTTCCACCCTGGAAGGATACTTATTGGGATATTTGAAAGAGAGCAGTTTCTTCCCCACCCTATGTTCTTTCACACTTGAAGAAGTGTCACTTCACATCTCTATTTTATTTTTATTATTATTACCTGGAGAGTTCTCAGAGAATCTCAGATGCAGCATGTCTGGAAGGATGGAGTGGTAGGAAGAATAATGACCCTCAAAGACCGCTGAATACTAATCCTCAGAACCTGTGACTATGTTAGGCTAACCGGCATAGAAGACTTAAGCTTTGCTAATAAGTTACCCTTAAAATAGGGATGTGATGTGAAGGTCACTCGGCTGTATCCAACACTTTGCAACCCCATGTACTGTAGCCTGCCAGGCTCCTCTGCCCATAGAATTCTCCAGTCAGGAATACTGGAGTGGGTTGCCATGCCCTTCTCCAGGGAATATTCCTGACCCAGGGATTGAACCCAGGTCTCCCACACTGCAGGTGGATTCTTTACTGTCTGAGCCACCAGGGATGGCTCAGCTTGGTACAGTCCCAAAGATCCTTAAAAGTGTAAGAAAGGTGCAAAAGAAGATCATTAGAATTAAATCTGACTTCGGATGAAAGATGCACAGACATGCAACGCTGTTGGCTTTGAAAGTATGGGAAGGGGACTATGAGCCAAGGAATATGGGTGGCTTCTGGCAGTTAGAAAAGATAAACAGAGGTGGTCCTAAGATGGCAGAGGAATAGGACAGGGAGACCACTTTCTCCCCCACACATTCATCAAAAGGTCATTCGAATGCTGAGCAACTTCCACAAAACTTCTGAATGCTGGCGGAGGACACCAGGCACCCAGAAAGGCAGCCCATTCTCTTCGAAAGAAGGTAGGGCAAAATATAAAAGACAAAAAGAGAGACAAAAGAGTTAGTGATGGAGACTCATCCTGGGAGGGAGTTGTGAAGGAGGAGACGTTTTCAAACAGTGGGAAACCCTCTCACCAGTGGGTCTGTGGGGGAGTTTTAGAAACTCAGAGGGCAACATAACCAGGAGGAAAACAAAAACAACAAAAACAGAATATGTGCCTAACCATAATTCCAACGGAGAAGTAGCCCAGATGCTCGTGTCCACCACCAGCAAGCAGGGGTTGAACAGAGAGGCACTGGCTGAATTGCTTAGGGTAAGGACCAGGCCTGAATGCCCTGAGGACAACCTGAGGGAGTTAGCATGAGATAGCAACCCAAACTGTGGGATTGCCAGAGAGAGATAAGAAAAAAGAGAGAGAGAGAGAACTTTCCTGTGAAAAGCTCTAACCTAAGGCAGAGCCTGGGCTGCTCAGAGAACAAAGAGTTGAGCAAATACCAAAGAGAGCTAGCCAGCTGCAAACAGGCCCCTCCACACACCAGGGGCAGAGAGGCAGGTGGGCGACAGCCAGAGCTGGAAGGCAAGGGGCAATCTCGGCCCCAGAGACGGCATCCGCCACCAGACTGTGAGCAGGCTCCCAGTTGCCAATCAAGTCTTCCTGGGATCCTGGATGGCTGACATCTGCCAGGAGCGTCGCAGCCTGAGATCAGCTCCCCAGAGGAGACACATCTGAGACGGCGCTCTCCTGGCACGTGGAAACGGAGGGCCTGGGAGCGGGGAGGCGATTAAGATGCACAAACCGCTTTGGTCTCCTTGACAGACCAGAACCTGTGGGCAGGAGTTGATGAAAAGAAGGCGAAGAAAAGAAGGACGTGGGGGCCCAAGTCTCCAGTGGCACAAGGGCGCTTTATTCATGGCAGCCTGTGCTTATGTAATGTTATACAAGGGCGCTTTAGGCAGAAATATAAAGTTGAGTAAAAAACACCGACACCAGACGTATAACAGTAACTAAGGGAGTCGTCACAGGGCCGGAAGACAATCTATGTACTGGAAATAGGAGCATGACTAAGCGTTTTTACAGAAAAGTAAAAGGTTCCTGAAAGGAATCCATGTGTGCCTTCTGCCTCATGACCTTAGTCCTGAGAACTGCATGCAGCTCTGCTCGCTCCTGTATTCCAGGAACTGAAAGGAACAGAGGGCCCTTGAGGAACAGAAAACAGCGTATAGGACTCCTTAAAATTAAACGTCCGCTGATGACAGACCACCTGGGACACTGTGCTCACCAAGCACCTGGTCGCCTGAACTGCTTGGACCTGGGACGAGCACAAAAGGTATGCCCAGCTGAGTCTGTGCCTTTGTGCAGTGCCCGAGAACCTGAACCTGAGCGGCTCAGACCTGGGAAGTGCACGGAACACAGGCCCACTTTGGACATTTCCCCTGAGAGCAACCTGGAGCCTGAGCAGTGTAGGCTGGGAAAGCACACACGCCGTGAACTGGGGCAAACCCAGCGTGGTCCAGACACTGCGAGCACTTCCCCCACACGCCAGTGTATTTCTTTGCAGTGTTCCTCCCTCCCCGCAGCATGTCTGAACAAGTGAGCCTAAATAAGTGACCACCTTTGCCCCCTCGTGTCAGGGCAGAAACTAGACACTGAAGAGACCTGCAAACAGAGGAAGCCAAAATAAAGAAGAGGGAACCACTCTGGAAGTGACAGGTGCAACAGATTAAAACCTGTAGTTAGCATTGCCTAAGCATTGGAAGGAGGCTATAGACCTTGAGAAGAAGTATAAGCTGGAACAAGGAACTATCTGAAACTGAACTGACACCACACTGCCCTCAACAGCTCCAGAGAAATGCCTAGATATATTTTTACTATTATCATTTTTAAATTCTTTTATTTTTAAGTTCTTTATTCCTCCTTTAATTTTCACTTTTATGGCCTACTATTTATTACCTTGCAAAAAAGACCCTGTTTTAAAGCAAATTTCATATATATATATATATATATATATATATATATTTAATTTTTGTGATTGATTTTGTTTTTTAATATTGTATTTTGGAGACTCTAACCTCTACTCTAGATTTTTAATCTTTGCTTTTTGGTTTTTGTTATCAATTTTGTACTTTTAAGAATCTAATCTTCATTACCCATTTTTACTTAGGGCTGTGATTACTGGCTTGATTGCTCTCTCCCCTTTTGACTCTCCTTATTCTTCCCCAGTTCACCTCGATCTCCTCCCTCCCCCTTCTCTTCTCTACTTAACTCTGTGAATCTCTCTGGGTGTTCCGGGCTGTGGAGAGCACTTAGGGAACTGATTACTGGCTCAATTGGTCTCTCCCTTTTTGACTCCCCCTCTTCTCCTCCTAGTCACCTGTCTCTCCCTCCTCCCTCTTCTCTTCTCCATGTAACTCTGTGAACCTCTCTGGGTGTCCCTCACTGTGGAGAATCTTTTCACTATTAACCTAGATGTTTTATCATCTGTGCTGTATGGATAGAAAAGTTTTGAGGCTACTGTAAGAATAAGACTGAAAGCCAGATGCAGGAGCCTGAAATTCAAAACTTGAGAACTCCAGAAAACTCCTGACTCCACGGGACATTAATTGACAAGAGCTCATCCAAAAGCCTCCAGACCCACACTGACACCAAGCTCCACCCAAGAGCCACAAGTCCCAGAGCAAGGCACACCACGCTAATTTTCCAGCAATGCAGAAACATAGCCCTGAGCATTAAAATACAGGAGGCCAAAGGTCATACCAGACTCATAGACACCTCAAAACTCACTACAGGACACTGCATTGCACTCCAGAGAGAAGAGATCCAGCTCCACCCACCAGAACACAGATGCAAGCTTCCCTAACCAGGAAATGTTAGCAAGCCACTAGTCCAACCCCACCCACAGGAAGCAACTCCACAATAAAGAAGAACCACAAACTTCCAGCCTATAGAAAGGCCACCCCAAACACAGCAATCTAAACAAAAAGAGAAATATTCAGCAGGTAAAGAAACATGATAAACCCCCACCAAGCCAAACAAAAGAGGAGGAGATAGGGAGTCTACCTGATAAAGAATTCAGAATAATGATAGTAAAGATGATCCAGCATCTTAAAAACAAAATGGAGTTACAGATAAACAGACTGGAGATGAGGATTGAGAAAATGCAAGAAATGTATAACAAGGACCTAGAAGAAATAAAAAAGAGTCAACCAGTAATGAATAATGCAATAACTGAGATCAAAAGCACTCTAGAAGGAACCAACAATAGAATAATTGAGGCAGAAGATAGGATAAGTGAGATGGAAGATAGAATGGTGGAAATAAACTAAGTAGAGAGGAAAAAAGAAAAAAAATAAATAAAAGAAATGAGGACAACCTCAGAGACCTCTGGGACAATATTAAATGCCCCAATATTCAAATCATAGGAGTCCCAGAATAAAAAGACAGAAAAGCCATCAGAAAATACTTGAGGAGATAATAGTTTAAAACTTCCCTAAAATGGGGAAGGAAATAGTCACACAAGTGCAAGAAATTCAGAGTCCCAAACAGGATAAACCCAAGATGAAACACCCCAAGACACATATTAATCAAATTAACAAAGATCAAACACAAACAGCAAATATTAAAAGCAGCAAGGGAAAAGCAACAAATAACACACAAGGGGATTCCCATAAGGATAAAAGCTGATCTTTCAAGAGAAACTTTTCAGAGCAAAAGAGAATGGCAGGACATACTTAAAGTGATGAAAGAGAATAACCTACAGCCCAGATTACTGTACCCAGCAAGGATCTCATTCAAATGTGAAGGAGAAAACAAAAGCTTTACACAAGCAAAAGCTGAGAGCATTCAGCACCACCAAACCAGCTCTTCAACAAATGCTAAAGGATCTTCTCTAGACAGGAAACAAAGAAAACGTTTATAAACCTTTATAAACCCAAAACAACAAAGTAAATGGCAACGGGATCATACTTATTAATAATTACCATGAATGTAAATGGGTTGAATGCCCCAACCAAAAGACAAAGACTGCCTGAATGGATACAAAAACAAGACCCCTATATATGCTGTCTACAAGAGACCCACCTCAAAACAAGGGACACATACAGACTGAAAGTGAAGAGCTGGAAAAAGATATTTCACGCAAATGGAGACCAAAAGAAAGCAGGAGTAGCAATACTCATATCAGATAAAATAGACTTTAAAATAAAGGCTGTGAAAAGAGGCAAAGAAGGACACTACCTAATGATCAAAGGATCAATCCAAGAAGAAGATATAACAATTATAAATATATGTGCACCCAACATAGAAGCACCACAATATGTAAGGCAGATGCTAACAAGTATGAAAGGGGAAATTAACAGTAACACTATAATAGTGGGAGATTTTAATACCCCACTCACACCTATGGATGAGCCAAACAGAAAATTAGCAAGGAAACATAAACTTTGCATGATACAATGGACCAGTTAGATCTAACTGATATCTATAGGACATTTCACCCCCAAACAGTGAATTTCACCTTTTTCTCAAGTGCACATGGAATATTCTTCAAGATAGATCACATCATGGGCCATAAACCTAGACTTGGTAAATTCAAAACATTTGGAATTATTTCAAACTTCTTTTCTGATAGCAATGTGGTAAGATTAGATGTCAACTAGAGGAAAAAAAAACTATTAAAAATACAAACATATGGAGGCTAAACAACACATTTCTGAATAACCAACAAATCACAGAAAAATCAAAATATGCATATAAATGAATGAAAATTAAAATAAAACAGCCCAAAACCTATGGGATTCAGCAAAAGCAGTGCTAAGGGGAAGGTTCATAGCAATACAAACTTACCTCAAGAAACAAGAGAAAAATCAAATAAATAAACTAACTTTACACCTAAAGCAACTAGAAAAAGAACAGATGAAGAACTCCAAGGTTACTAGAAGGAAATAAACCATAAAAATTAGGGCATAAATAAATGAAAAAAAAGCCAAAGGAGACTATAGCAAAAATCAACAAAACTAAAAGCTGGTTCTTTGAGAAGATAAGTAAAATAGACAAACCATTAGCCAGACTATTCAAGAAAAAAAGGGAGAAGAATCAAATCAACAAAATTAAAAATGAAAATGGAGAAATCACAACAGACAACACAGAAATACAAAGGATCATAAGAGACTACTATTAGCAACTATATGCCAATAAAATTGACAACTTGGAAGAAATGGACAAAGTCTTAGAGAAGTATAACCTTCCAAAACTGAACCAGGAAGAAATAGAAACTCTTAACAGACCCATCACAAGCACTGAAATTGGAACTGTAATAAAAAATTATCCAACAAAAAAAAGCCCAGGACCAGATGGCTTCACAGGTGAATTCTACCAAAATTTAGAGAAGAGCTAACACCTATCCTACTCAAACTCTTCCAGAAAATTGCAGAGGAAGGTAAGCTGCCAAACTCATTCTATGAGGCCACCATCACCCTAATACCAAAACCAGACAAAGATGCCACAAAAAAAGAAAACTACAGGCCAATGTCACTGATGAACATAGATGCAAAAATCCTTAACAAAATTCTAGCAAACAGAATCCAACAAAATATTGAAAAGATCATACATCATGACCAAGTGGGCTTTATCCCAGGGACGCAAGGATTCTTCAGTATTCAAAAATCAATCAATGTGATACACCACATTAACAAGTTGAAAGATAAAAACCCTCCAGAAAGCAGGCATACAAGGAATACACCTCAACATAACAAGAGCTATATATGACAAACCCACAGCAAACATTATCCTCAATGGTGAAAAATTGAAAGCATTTCCCCTAATGTCAGGAACAAGACAAGGGTGTCCCCTCTTACCACTACTATTCAACATGGTTTTGGAAGTTTTGGCCACAGCAGTCAGAGCAGAAAAAGAAATAAAAGGAATCCTGATTGGAAAAGAAGATGTAAAACTCTCACTGTTTGCAAATGATATGATCCTCTACATAAAGATGATATGATCCTCTACAAAATCCTAAAGACACCACCAGAAAATTGCTAGAGCTAATCAATGACTATAGTAAAGTTGCAGGGTAAAAAGTTAACACATAAATCCCTTGCATTCCTATACACTAACAATGAGAAAACAGAAAGAAAATTAAGGAAACAATTCCATTCACCATTGCAATGAAAAGAATAAAATATTTAGGAATAAATCTATCTAAAGAAACAAAAGACCTACATATATAAAACTATAAAACACTGATGAAAGAAATCAAAGATGACACAAATAGATGGAGAAATATACCATGTTCATGGATTGGAAGAATCAATATAGTGAAAATAAGTATACTACCCAAGGCAATCTATAGGTTCAATGCAATCCCTATCAAGCTACCAACGGTATTTTTCAGAGAACTAGAACAAATAATTTCCCCATTTGCATGGAAATACAAAAAACTTCGAATAGCCAAAGCAATCTTGAGAAAGAAGAATGGAACTGGAAGAATCAACCTGCCTGTCTTCAGGCTATACTACAAAGCTACAGTCATCAAGACAGCATAGTACTGGCACAAAGACAGAAACATAAATCAATGGAACAAAATAGAAAGTCCAGAGATAAATCCATGCACCTATGGACACCTTATCTTTGACAATGGAGGCAAGAATATACAGTGGAGAAAAGACAATCTCTCTAACAAATGGTGCTGGGAAAACTGGCCAACCACTTGTAGAAGAATGAAACTAGAACACTTTCTAACACCATACACAAAAATAAACTCAAAATGGATTAAAGATCTAAATGTAAGACCAGAAACTATAAAACTCCTAAAGGAAGACATAGGCAAAACACCCTTTGATGTAAATCTTAGCAGGATCCTCCATGACCCACCTCCCAGAGTAATGGAAATAAAAGCAAAAATAAACAAATGGGACATCATTAAATTTAAAAGGTTTTACACAACGAAGGAAACTGTAAGCCAGGTGAAAAGACAGCCTACAGAATGGGAGAGTTCATTTCAGTTCAGTCACTCAGTCGTGTCTGACTCTTTGCGACCCCATGAACCACAGGACGCCAGGCCTCCCTGTCCATCACCAACTCCCGGAGTTCACCCAAACCCATGTCCATAGTGTTGGTGATGCCATCCAGCCATCTCATCCTCTGTCGTCCCCTTCTCCTCCTGCCCTCAATCTTTCCCAGCATCAGGGTCTTTTCAAATGAGTCAGTTCTCCGCATCAAATGGCCTAAGTATTAGAGTTTCAGCTTCAACGTCAGTCCCTCCAATGAACACCCAGGACTGATCCCTTTTAGGATGGACTGGTTGGATCTCCTTGCAGTCCAAGGAACTCTCAAGAGTCTTCTCCAACATCACAGTTCAAAGCATCAGTTCTTCGGTTCTCAGCTTTCTTTATAGTCCAACTCTCACATCCATACATGACCACTGGAAAAACCATAGCCTTGACTAGACGGACCTTTATTGGCAAAGTGATGTTTCTGCTTTTTAATATGTTGTCTAGGTTGGTCATAACTTTCCTTCCAAAGAGCAAGTGTCTTTTAATTTCATTGCTGCAATGACCATCTGCAGTGATTTTTGGAGCCCAGAAAAATATGTCAGCCACTGTTTCCCCATCTATTTGCCATGAAGTGATGGGACCAGATGCCATGATCTTAGTTTTCTGAATGTTGAGCTTTAAGCAAACTTTTTCACTCTCTTCTTTCAGAATGGGAAAAAAATAATAGCAAATGAAGCCACTGACAAAGAATAAATCTAAAAAATATACAAGTAGTTCATGCAACTCAATTCTGGAAAAATAAATGACCCAATCAAAAGATGGGTCAAAGAACTAAATGGACATTTCTCCAAAGAAGACATACAGATGGCTAACAAACACATGAAAAGATGCTCAACATCGCTCATTATCAGAGAAATGCAGATCAAAACTACAATGAGGTACCATCTTACACTGGTCAGAATGGCTGCTATCAAAAAGTCTACCAATAATAATGCTGGAAAAGGTGGGGAGAAAAGGGAACCTTCTTACACTGTTGGTGGGAATGCAAACTAGTAGAGCCACTATGGAGAACAGTGTAGAGATTCCTTAAAAAACTTGAAATAGAACTGCTATACGACCCAGCAATACCACTGCTGGGCACACGCACTGAGGAAGCCAGAATTGAAAGAGACACATGTATCCCAATATTCATCACAGCACTATTTACAATAGCTAGGACATGGAGGCAATCTAAGAAGTCCATCAGCAGATGAATGGATAAGAAAGCTGTACACAGTATACACAATGGAATAATACTCAGCTATTAAAAAGAAAGTGTTTGGATCAGTTCTAATGAGGTGGATGAAACTGGAGCCTATTATACAGAGTGAAGAAAGTTAGAAAGAAAAACACCAATACAGTATATTAACATATATATATATATATGGAATTTAGAAATATGGTAATGATGACCCTATATGTGAGACAGCAAAAGAGACACAGATGTAAAGAACAGAATTTTGGACCCTGTGAAAGAAGGCGAGGGTGGGATGATTTGAGAGATTAGCATTGAAACATGTATATTACCTTATGTGAACTAGATCGCTAGTCTGGGTTCAATGTATGAGACAGGGTGCTCAGGACTGGTGCACTGGGACAATCCTGAGAGATGCGATGGGGAGGGAGGTGAGAGCAGGTTTCAGGATGGTGGACACATATATACCTGTGACTGATTCATGTCAGTGTGTGGCAAAGACCACTGCAATATTGTAAAGTAATTAGCTTCCAATTAAAATAAAAAATTAATTTAAAGAAAGAAAAGAAAACAAAACAAAAAAAAAGGACAGTGATGGGTTATCCCCTGGAGCCTCTAATAAAAAATGCAAATTGACAGCACCTTGATTTTAGCCCAGTGGGAACCTGTATCAGACTTCTGCAGAGCTGTAAGACAAAGCATGTGTTGTTTTATGCTAAGTTGTTTAAATTTATGCTGCTGCTAATTTGTTACAATCTCTCTGCTCTTCTCCAGTAGCATATTGGCCACCTACTGACCTGGGGAGTTCATCTTTCAGTGTCATAGCTTTATGCATGGTCATACTGTTCATGGGGTTCTCAAGGCAAGAATGTTGAAGTGGTTTGCCATTCCCTTCTCCAGTGGACCACATTTGTCAGAACTCTCCACCATGACCCATCCATCTTGGGTGGCCCTACATGACATGGATCATAGTTTCACTGAGTCAGACAAGGCTTGTGATCCTTGTGATCAAATGCTTCAAGGCAGTGGAGTAGAAGGACACACAGTCATTTTCTCCTGTGAGTGCCAGGGAGTCTCCAGTGGCAGCAGACTGGTTCCATGTTGGGAAAGGAGTATGTCAAGGCTGTATATTGTCACTGTGTTCATTTACCTTCTGTACAGAGTACATCAAAAGAAATGCCAGGCTGGATGAAGCACAAACTGGAATCAATATTGTGGGGGGAAATATCTGTAAACTCAGATAGGCAGATGACACCATCCTTATGGCAGAAAGTGAAGAGGAACTAAAGAGCCTCTTGATGAAGGTGAAAGGGGAGAGTGAAAAAGCTGGCTTAAAGCTCAGCATTCAAAAAACAAAGATCATGGCAAATAGATAGAGAAACAATGGAAACAGTGACAGACTTTATTTTCTTAGGCTCCAAAATCACAGATGGTGACTGCAGTCATGAAATTAAAAGATGCTTGCTCCTTGGAAGAAAAGCTATGACCATCCTAGACAGCATATTAAAAAGCAGAGACATTACTTTGCCGGCAAAGGTCTGTCTAGTCAGAGCTATGGTTTTTCCAGTAGTCATGTATGAATGTGAAAATTGGACCATAAGGAAGGCTGAGTGCTGAAGAATTGATGCTTTTGGTGTTGGAGAAGACTCTTGAGAGTCGCTTGTACTGCAAGGAGATCAAACCAGTCCATCCTAAAGGAAATCAGTCCTGAATGTTCATTGGAGGGACTGATGATGGAGCTGAAGCTCCAGTACTTGACCACCAGATGCAAAGCGCTGACTCATTAGAGAAGACCCTGATGCTGGAAAGGATTGAAGGAAGAAGGAGAAAGGGACAACAGAGGATGAGATGGTTGGATGGCATCACTGACTCAGTGACCATAAGTTTGAGAAAGCTCTGGGAGATGGCAAAGGACAGGGAAGCCTGGTGCTGCTGTCCATGGACTAGCAAAGAGTTGGACATGACTGAGTGACTGAGCAACATCAACAATAATTTGTTACAACAGCCACATTAAATTAATACACATAATTTCTTTTATTCTTCTGTAAGATAAGAGGGATGATAAATTAGTGAGGTTTACATGGGCATTGCTCAGGAAGGAATAATAAGGTCAAAAGTAGAAATAGCACTGTTAAGGGATATTGGTTTCTCATTTTCCTCTATATGTCCACTATATATCTTCCCTAAATGTGGCTAACAAAATGCTTGCTTGGTGTTCCCTGGAGGCACACTTTCACCATTTATGAATGGAAGTAAATTATCACTAATCTGATTGAGAGGAAAGTCCTTGTCTTCTTCCAGAAAATAAGCATATTATCATAATAAAATAACTATTTGAACCACCTAGTTCTATTGAAACTGTTATGCTTTAAAAGAGAGGGAAAAGTCCATCCTGCATTGTCGTTTCATGAAATTGCATCACAGAAATTTGTTCAAATTATCCTTATTAAAATAAAGAAATGGCAAACTGAGTAATATTACCACAAATCTTGAAGAAAATGAGACATTTGATCTTGCCATGATTCATAAATGATTGCCTCATTATCTTTTATAAAAACTCAAAGATGCTTTGGGAGATTGAGTGCTGTCATAGAAAATCCATGCTCACCAGTTAGTAATAAGGAACAGAACTAAGCATGTAAAAATCTTGAATAGATGGTCAACCTATTAGTGTATGAAAATGTGTTTGTGTATAGTGTATACAAGCTGTTGAAAACACGAAACATGACGCATTTCTGAGAGGATCTCTTTCAACTTCCTATCTCTCTGCCTCATTTCACCTTTTTTCTTACTATCATTGTGAGTGAAGTATGTAATGAGCATTGTAGTATGCTTGAATTAATCACCAGCACCCATAAATAAATTGTGATGGAAATAATGATCTAAATTCTGTAATATAAAACATCTAGAGTGTAGAGGAGATTTATTAAGTGTTCGTTACAGTTCATAAAATACATGAATGAAAATTTAGAAGTTTGAAACATTATCTCAAAGCAAGATAGCCCAAGCAATTTTCTGTGATATATGGTAGATGTATTGACACTTATATTTCGGGTAGACTTTCGAGAAAGTAGATGAAGAGAGAGAAAGGACAATTTCCTTTATTCAAAGAATAAAAAGTCACTTTCTGTAATTTCAGACATTACTTAGCATGGCGATGGAGCAGTTTTTTGTTTTTATTTGTTTTTTTAACTAATTGTTTTTCACATTGCAGAGAATCTTGGATTGGATGCTGAAGTTGCTAAAGCCAATGACCTGGGTTTTGTTGGGTGTCTGGCCTCAGTCCAGTACAACCATATTACACCCCTGAAGGCAGCCCTGCGCCATTCTACCACTGCACCTGTAACCATCCAAGGGGTCTTGACAGAATCCAGCTGTGCCGCTCTGATGGATTCGGATGTGAATGCGGTGACCACGGTGCATTCCTCATCAGGTGTGCAAGAAAATACTCTGTGAAACTTCTCTCACCAGTGCTACTTTGATGTCTTCAAGAAGCTTCCGGTCTAAAGGCTAACGTGAACCAATTCCTTACCTTGTATGATTAAGGCAGTTAAGAATTATAACTGGTCTCTTAGATTGATATTTAATATGTTTAAATAATCCTATTTCTAATATAGAGCTTCTCAGGTGGCTCAGTGGTAAGTAACTTGCCTGCCAAGCAGAAGACCCAGGTTTGATCCCTGGGTCAGGAAGATCCCCTGGAGAAGAAATGGCTACCCATTCCAGTATCCTTGCCTGGAAAATCCTGTGGATTGAGGAGCCTGGCAGGCTACAGTCCATGAGTCGCAAAAAGAGTTGGATAGGACTTAGCTACCAAACAACTTCTAACATAATGAGTAGTTAGAAATGATACATATATGTATGTGAGTGAGTGAGTGAAAGTCACTTAGTCATGTCTGACTCTTTGCGACCCCATGGACTATAAAGTCCATGGAATTCTCCAGGCCAGAATACTGGAGTGGGTAGCCTTTCCCTTCTCCAGGGGATCTTCCCAACCCAGGGATTGAACCAGGGCCTCCTTCATTACAGGTGCATTATTTACCAACTGAGCTATCAGGGAAGCCCATATATGTGTGTAGGTATATTTATTTTTTCACTACTGTTTAAAGTGGCTACTGAGCTGAGGATTGAAGAGTTTAGAGGACAGGGAGGTAAGCTGGTCTTTGAACTAATAAAATCCATGTGATTAAAATCCACCTTCCTTAATACTAAGGAAGCCCCGTGGTACTATCACCCATATGTCTCCTCTTACTTTACCACTCCCTGAAATACCTTTTCTAGCTTTCTTAGTCACCATCACCCTAGGTGTCCAGGAATATTCTTAGGGTTTAATTTAGTCAGGTATGCTCATCAATTGCCAAATAAGAGTTTTTCTGCTGCCTGCTTATCACTGATCTTGGTGTTTTCTGGCAGCAGTCAGGTATGTCCTAGAAAAATACATAAATGTGACACTTGGCTAGCCTTTATTTGTGTTCTGAATCTTCCAATGCAACACTATGAAACTTTGGGCAGCTTACTTTGGTATCTGTGAAAATGGGAAAAACAATAATCATGTTGGAGTCATTTCCAGAGAATTAAATGATACAGCAATACTAATGATAGGTGCTGCACGTCCTGGAAATTTTATGTGCACTATATGGATGCCTCTAGGGTCATTAACCCCTTTTAATACCTTTGCAGGTTGTTGGTTTAAAATGTATGTACTTCAGTGTCACCAGACTGATAAGTGTCAGAGCAAGGGTTAGAACCCAGGTCTAGGTGCCTTCAAACCTGATGCTCTTTAAAAAAAAAAAAATACCATATACTTTAATGTACATCTAGTAAAACCCTCTGGTGAGGGTTTCCTGGGTGTGTTAATGCACGAATACTTTTGTTCTTTCCTGCCAATGAACTCAGAAATCTCTTATAATTAAAGAAACCCCTGAAGCAGAGGCAAGTGTGATTGAGGGAAGAAGGTGTTGTCATGTATAGAAACTGTCCAGCAAAGCAGAAGGGTAGGTTGAGAGGTAAGCAGTAGACTAAAGCAGACATGAGTATAATACCCCCATCAATTTATTTAACCCCTTATACTACAGCTTATATAGAATCTAACAGAGTCATGCAAGTATGGGGTGTAAGGAGAGTACTTCAAATACTCTGTTTTGTTTTTTTTCTGTATATACTTGTTTGGGTTCCTTCCAAAATGCCAACTCCCAGCTCTCTGAGATCACCTGGTCTAACCCAGAGGTGTGTCATCTCAACTGCACATTATAGACCTCCTGCTAGGACTTTGAGTGTCTTTTACTCCTTTCAGATCTTTTTGGGAAGACAGATGAGCGGGAACCACTCACCAACGCAGTGCGAAGTGACTCAGCCGTCATTGGAGGTAAACCATGCTTTGTGGCTGAAAGCAGAACAGACATAAGTGATTCTGTGCTCTGGAGGAATTATCTGATTCTTCCTCAATTGTGGCCATCCAGCACCCAGAACCCTGCATGATCTGCAAGAATGTGAGCCTTTTCATGAATAGTCATAATGCTTTGACACCTTCCCCCCAGGCCAGGTACTAACAGACACCCTCCCCCCAGTCCAGGTACTAGCAGCTCCGTGGAATCTTCCTTCCCCCCAACCACTAGGCAGCTGAGCACAGTCAACAGCTGGATAATTTACCTCCAGACAGGCAGCGCGAATGCTGCTGATCTCATCCAGTTGTCATTTTTCCTAAAGCAGGAAGAAAACCAATAAAACTGCATATGGGAAGAAGCCATGTTGGCACAGACAGATGGCAAAGCCATCATCCTGTCGGTTTTCTCCATAGAGTGGATCAGATGAGCAGAGTGAAGCCCACAGGACTGTGGTTTCCAATCCAGCAGCACACATGGCTACAGAGGCAGATCTCATCTGCCTGCTGTGAACCCCGCCTTCACTTCTCCCCGACGTCCCCATTTCCTCCCTGCCTCTCGGGCTCTCCACTTTGCATTCTTCCTCAGCTTGGCTGCTACCTCCAGGAGCTTGATTTGTCCATCTGGGCCTTACAACACAGAATGACTCCCAAACTTTGTTTAATGGAAGATGCCTGTGAGAGACTGAATTCATTTCCATCTGAGAACCAGGGTCCTCACAGCGCCCCTATCTCTGCCTTCTGGCAGGCTAGATGAGCTGTTCCACACCAGATGGAGTTTGCTCTTAAAAATCAGCAGTAACCATTTATTTAACATCTATGGAATGAGCCCCATTACCGGTCAGGACCAGCGCTAAGTATAGAAGTGGGATGATGAAAAACATGGATGCTACCCTGTAAGGCCTCACGGCTTGGCCGGGGTCTGGTGGGATGGGGTGGATGAACAGGTAACAAGAGAACCAGTCAGCAGTGTTTTAAAGAAGGCAGGGCAACTGGCAAGGGGAGCCCAGAGGTGCATAATCACAATAAGATTGTGAGGAAAACACACACACACATACACACAACGCTTCCTTAAGGAAGTTCTTCAAATGTCTGGCCTGAATTTCTGCTTCAGGAATAAAGTCCGGGTTGATTTTTGTTTTGCGACAAGAAATATAGGAAACCATTCGATGCCTGTTTCTCTTCATATAATTTTTCATTTGACAAGTAGGAAAAGACTTTAGTGACTTTAGTGAAGAGGATATTCATCCCAACCCCTGAAGAAAATTCCTAGAGGTTCACATGGAAATATTCCATATCCTGAAGGAGTAGGCAAATATCTTCCATGTCCTGAAGGAATAGAAACCGATTCTGTATTTCATCTCTTGAAGCTGCAACCCATTCCTGGGTATCACTCACTGCACCCAGTTTATTTCTAGGTGTTTTTTTCTTTTTTTTGAAGGCAGATTCTTTTATTTTTTAAGAGCACAAAATACATTATTCACATAACACATTTCATCAACTTTTAAAATATGCAAATGACAAGTTGAAGTCCAGCAATATTATTTACCAGTGGTAGAATAGTCTGCAGATTCTTTTTTATTTTTCATTTATTTTTATTAGTTGGAGGCTAATTACTTTGCAATATTGTAGTGGTTTTTGTCATACAGTGACATGAATCAGCCATGGATTTACATGTGTTCCCCATCCCGATCCCCCCTCCTGCCTCGCTCCCCATCCCATCCTCTGGGTCTTCCCAGTGCACCAGCCCTGAGCACTTGTCTCATGCATCCAGCCTGGGCTGGTGATCTGTTTCACCCTTGATAATATATTTGTTTCAATGCTGTTCTCTCAGAACATCCCACCCTCGCCTTCTCCCACAGAGTCCCAACCTGGTTTTACTTTGCCTTGTTCTAAAATAGTTGGGGGAAATGCTATATTATGGTTTAGGAATATTTTAAAAAGTAATCCATCTTACTTTGTAAAATAAACATTTTGTCTCAAGAGTCATTCTACTTAGATAAGAAAATGGCAGAAAATATACTTTATTAGGAATGAGTTTATCTTTGACTATCATAAGTATTTTTCAAAGATTTAAATGTTGAGAAGCATTCTTTCTCCCATAGAGTCTTTCTCTCTTTCAAAATTTGACAGTATCCACGTTTTTGCCGTCCTTTGCTGGTTTTGCTATTGACTTCTCGAGAGACTTCCTGGCAAAGGTAGGGACAAGACCTCAGGATCAGGGAGGATGACTTGCCAAGTAGGTCCAGCAGAATCACATGCAATCAACCACAGGAGGGGAGAATCTGACACAATAGGCAGATGCTTGCTGTTGCAGTTGACTCTGGACAGAAGGGCCCCGTCTCCAGACCACTCCGCATCTTACTGAGTGTGCAGCAGGGTAAAATGTCCTGAAGGTTTAGTAAGCATCTCATGATGCATAAGACATTTTTAGTAAAGCAAACATATATCGTAAACAAATTTATATCCATAGTGTATGTACTGGGAAGTGAGATACTTAAATATTCTTTTCTAGGGTGCTGAAATAGTTCTAAGATACTTAGTTATTTGCAAGGTGACAAAGAAGTGTTCTAATTAAAAGTGATTCAGATATATTCTTGAAGGCAAGTCTTGAAAGAATTTATCAAGAGATCATTTGCTAGTCTGATTCTATGTTTATTTGATGGCATTCTTAGTCTGTTAAATATCAGCTTCTCTGAAATAAACTGGCTTGCTCTGTCACCAATCTGAAAGAGGGGTTTTTTGGTAACTGAAGCCTGGGAACATTGCAGCCTGTGTTTATTTCTGGACGTGTGGCAGGGTTTGTTGCTTGTTTTTGTTTTTGTTTGGGTCTTTGTCCTGAGTGCCCTTGTCGTCTTCTTTCAGTTCTTTCTCCTGATCAGGTGATCTGTGATAACTGCCTTCTCTCTTGTCCCTCTTTCTCAACAGGAGTAATAGCAGTGGTGATATTCATCATCTTCTCGATCGTTGGCATCATGAGCCGCTTCCTTTACCAGCATAAGCAGTCACATCGCACCAACCAGATGAAGGAGAAGGAATATCCAGAAAATTTGGACAGTTCCTTTAGAAATGACATTGATTTGCAAAACACAGTGAGCGAGTGTAAGCGGGAATATTTCATCTGAAAAACTGCAGGGTCATCTCATGTTCTTTCTTTGCTCATTTTTGGTTCCTCCTTATCCACTTTCTCCTATCCTTTAATTTTGGTCATTCTCTTTCTGTTTCCCTTTTATTTTGGGGACATACCTGCATTCACCACAGCATCTATCCCCTCAAACCAGCCCAGAATACTAGGCAGCTATGGCCACTGCCTTCCTCTTTAACACACTTATCACAGTGAAAGTGATCACTCAAGAGACTGACTTGACTACTTTAGACAAGGAAGAGACACATGGGTGTGCACATGTCCATATTCGGTTCTATATTTCTGCTTTCTAAGATGCAGCCTTCAGTTCTGCAGCAATTCGGCCTTGCGGGCTTACCTTGAACCTGAGATCTGTGACTTCGGCATGTAACCGTCATCCTCAACACCCTCCCCCATTCCAAGGCCACTCTGACCAGAGAACTCAGGGTACCGAAAAGGAAGACGCTAGGGCCTGGTTTGTGTCAGTGGCACTTTAAAAGGAAAAAGAGAGGTTTGTCGTGCGTTAATTTTCCTTACTATAGGAAGCCCATTGCCCTAACTCATCATCATTGTTCACTCTCTTATCCCCTGAGTATTTTCAAAACTAGGACTCCTGATAGTCGTACGTGATTTCTGTGTTCCCTTCTTACCGCTCTCTCCTGGAGCTGACACTTTAGAACGGCACACAATAGCGTAAACCTAGGGGAAGCAGGGAAAATAGTCACTTGAAACTAGGAGGTAAAAAGACAGCTGCTAGGAAGTAGATGCTCTATAACTTCAAAAACGCCTCTTCTAATTTTGTAAGAAATATTAGTGATGTCATTCCTGAGATTATTATACTGAGATATATAGATATATCAGTTGTTGCATCAAAAAAAGCAACTCAAAGTCTAAAATTGCATTTGGTTCCATGAAAGAGCTAAAACCATCTTAACTCAGCTTTAAAGAAAAATAAAGCAAGGCAAAAACAAAAAGCAAAACAAACAAACAACAAACAAAAACTGCATGAAAGCAAAGAAATGCCAAACAGAATTCTTTCCTTCCCTCCTCTCACTAAAGGTCTGGTGAAAAGAGTAAACACAAGTTTCACATTTTAGAATAGACATGATAACCCACGTCTGCCACCGAGCCATTTTTTTCTAGGAGGTTTAGGATGAACTGACGTGTGAGGCATTCTGACTAGCTCCAGGAAGCCACCACTGCTTTTCATAGTTTTAGAGGAGCCGTTGGGTTCTGCAGTGCATCATATTTTCAAGTCTGCTGCATCCTTTGTATATAAAGGTCCCCACATGCTTTTTTCTATAGGCATAAACTCCCAGATGAGGCAGTGACATGTTTCAGGGTATGCATCATTTTGGTACCAAAACAGCCAAGGAACATCATCATTCCTTCAAGAAGCTATCTTGAGCTCATCGCCCAGGTGGTGGTAAGAATCCTGGTGGTTTTTCTATAGGAACATTCCTCACTCTTTGCCTCTGAGCCATCTTCAGGAAAAAGATGAGGGGAAAATGATACAAATGTTCTAGTATGCTGGAAATGCAAACAGAATGAGCCACAGATGTGGAAAGTACTTGCTGATTCTCTTTATAAGGCAGACTCAATCTGAATCCCATCTTTTTCTCTTCATGTCTGTCACCTCTGACTGTTTTAACACTTTTCTACATGATGAGGCTCACAATGAGGGACTCCTCAGCTTCACCCCACTTCAGGTCTATCTTAAGCTTCCAGTGTCAGAGAACATGGGGAAAGGATTTCTTTTGCAATCGTATTTCTCAAATAGAAGGTGTTCTAAAGACACACTCTCTTTTTAAAATTTTACGTGGATTCTTACTTAATCATTTCCATTATATCCTTTTGCTAGCAAATTTATTTTAAAGTAATTCTAACAAGGGCATCTTTTTTTTTTTCCCTTCTAACTTTAATAAGATGAATGATCCATTCATAAGAGGAGAGATCTTAAAATATTGTTTCCTCCTGCTCTGTTCTTTCCTACTTCCAATGTTCACTTTTGAATTTTCTATTTCCATAAAAAGGCTTTATAAATCAGCCTTTTGCTTGGCCACATCATCTTTTGTCCCCTGAAATAAAAGTCACTATGCAGTGCAGTGGGTTTAGCCTGAAGCATCTCCAATAATGAAATGGAAGGAAAAAGAAGGTTGAGTAATAAAACGAACTGCTCATTATTCAAGTCTCTGAGAAGTAGGGACTATATTTTGCTGACATAGTACAGATATAAGAAATGGAGGACTAACAGAGGCCGACTTGGAATATTCGTTTCTCTCATCTACTTATGCTCGTGGGTAGTTCTGTAGGGTGCAAACTTTGGGAAACTCCATCCTTGCCACATCTCCACTACAGAATCTACCAGCAAACCTCCCCATATCTGTAGACTATCTATCCATACATACTATGTATCACAGACTTAATGACGAATGCCAAGACAGTGCAATCAGCACGTCACTCTTTTAAGCAGAGTCTCAGGGCTAAATAAAACTTATTTTTACAGGGTTGGAATATTTCATAACCCCAGAGAACACTAACTTTCACTAGATGTATATGAAAAGCAAGCATGCTGCTCCCTCCAAAGGAAAACACACTTTTCAGTGACAAAGAAGTGTGAACTCTGCCTATCTTTGCTCACTGGTACCAAAATCCATGGAGTTTTGTGCACCTGTTGGTTTCTGTGTTTCAATCCTTGACCACCTATAATCTAAAGCAGAAGTCTTTGAAAGCATTCCGATGCCTCCTTAACCACAGTTAAGCTTTCCTGACTGCACATGTTGGCCAGCTGGATCGCCATAATCCTACACTTTAGCTTTCTTTGGTAATTGCTGTTTGCCAAAGTATTTTATAGAATGTGCTTTGTAGGAAAACCAAAAACACCTGTGAAATTTCACATTTTAAGGGGGCTATTTCATTGACATCATTCCCACCAAACAAATCTATTTATGTAAGCAGCAGTGTGTTTGCTTACTGTAAACATATATTTAGTGCTGCCTCATTCCTTGTGTGTATAGGTTTGAATGCTATGGTTTATAGGAGAATTTGTCTAGAGAGTTAGACATTTGTCACTTCTCTAGATATATTTTTAAGAAAAGCTTCACTTATTGTCTACTCTGAACTGCAAACGTAATATTTATTTTAAGGATCCTAGGGCTGATTTTTTCAAAACAGTTTTTATGCCCTTGAGTAATAATAGAGATGGTACTAACCTGATTTCCATCTTTTGTTAGACTGTTGCCCACCACAGGGTTGCAGGAGCAGGATCAGAACAAAAGAGGGAAACTGGTCTGTACTTAATTCACTCATGGAGTAATTATTACCCAATACTCTAAGGGCTGTGCTAGATACTGAGCATATTAACATACATTGCACTTTGTTCTTGCCCTTGGAAAGCCCAACGTCTGGCAGGGGAGGCAGGTATTGTTGTAGACTTGCTGGAGACTGAAAGAAACAGATACTTTCTGGAAAATATTTATATATATTTCTTCTTGTTTATTACTTCTGCCTTCAATAAGCTGCTTTGTTTTACTTTCTTGAAGCAAGTATCAATCTCTGCAGGTGTATTTCTCTGGAGGGAGATGGATTGACTCTGTAGGAACAAGAGTAAATGGTCTCCATCTCAAGAGTACTTCTGGGGAAGCTGTATTCTCTCCATTCTTGGTTTAACTCTGGGTAGGGGATTCTGAAAGCCCTCCTTCTAAGGGTCAGACCTCAGTGATCACACAGGAACCCTATCTGAGGTCGGAAACAACAGTCTCCATTTTTCCCCTTTTCATTTCCCAGTTCTTTTATACAATTTATTCATGACCTATTGCATGCCCTTGTTCTTCCAGATGTTCCTTAAGGCACTTTTGTCATACTCTAGCTTCTCCTGATGAACCATATTGACTCAATTTAGGAAGGTCTCGGAGAACTGGGTGAAGTACGGCTTTGAGTAACCCATTGACTCCAAGGTGTCATCCATCTAAATGAGGTCTCAGATCTGTGCTCTGGGGAGATTTTCCAATTCTGAAAAAAATCACATGTTTCTCGTCTCTGCCAGAAGCTCATTCAGTTACAGGAGCTACACTGGGAGACTCCAAGACACTGAGAGAGACAGGAATCAGGTCCTTGAGTTCTTTCTTATAAAAAGTCTTGACAGCTTGTCCACCAACAACCGGCATCTTTTGAATTCCTACATAGCTACAATCCATCAAAATCATATTGTAGCCTGAGTCTGCCAAAGGCAATCTGATACACAGTGTATAGCTCTGATACTTATTCTTCCTTAACCTGAAGGCTGAGACATACTTAATCCTCCTTTGCCCTAGAAGTCCCAAGTAGACCAAATCAATAAAGGGGCTTCCTTGTTCCTGACAATGCAGAGATGGTTAAAGGAAGAAGGTGTCATCAAACTCAAAATTTTCAGAATACTTGGAAGACAACTGAGTGCTATTTCATGTCTCTCATGCAGTTTGAAAGTGTTTTCTTAAAAAAAAAAAAAGTGTGATTGAATTATTTCTATTTTGTTCTTGAGTGTTTCTCACCTTCCCTCCATTGCCTCACCCACACTCCTGTTAAGTCATCTAGTTTGCAGGTTTTGCTTGTCCTTCGTTTTCATCTCTGCTTCACAAATTCCAAATATTTGAACCTCTTAAAGGGAAAAAAATCAGAAAGACACACCTACACAATCTCTTTGTCAAAATAGGGCTGTTATTCAGACTTCCTGTATGATATCCTCCATACATCTCTGATAAGAAGAAACACATTTTCTTTTGAGTTGACAGTTATTTGAAACTTTCAGAGGAGGTTTTCATATTTAACTCTTTTTTCTGCTTTTGAGTAACTTTTGTCTTACTTTGCACTAAGGCACTCTGAGAGAGAACAGAAAAGCACATTTTTTTAGTGAACTACTGTTCTTTGTAAGTGAGTTGTCTGTCTTTTGTAATGTTTATAGCCTACAAAGCGGTAGAACAGACATGAGCAAAAATGAAAGCAAAGGTTGGTTTGGGTGTTTTGACCACACCTGGTGGGGACAGGATGAGGAGAGAGAGGAACACTTGGCGTCAACTTGGTGACGACGGACGACTTTCCCGTGGAAGGGTGCTGCTTCCAGAGAGACTCACCGGCGGCAGCTCTTCCCACTTTCCTGGCTCTTAACTCGGGAATCTCTTTAGTGCATTTGGATCTTCACTTTACCCATTAGGGAAAGAGGCAATATCCTGGGGTTTGCACGAGGAATTCTTCACTTAATTTGGCACAATATTTCTGTCTCTTCCCAGGATATCAGCCACATTTGTTTTCTAGATTTGTATTTCATCGGGATTTTTCTAGGATGCTTTAGAGCTAACATCACAATCCTCTAATCTGCCCAGAGTGAACACTCAGAGGAACTATGAGGAAGCACCTTAGGTCCACTCCCCTGAATCAGCATTCCCCATGGGCAGAAGCCCTGAGGTCCTGAAATAAGCCTAGGGATCGTCCTCTCCCCTTATTGGTCCAGCCATGCATGGACATGCCAGAATGATGATGAGATGTGCTTCTCCCCATCCCTGACGGTGAATACTTTCAGGGACCTATCACCCAACACTCTCTGGGAACACTACTTTCTTCAAGCATCCCCAGCTATACAGGGGAACTTTTGCAAAAACAGCAGGACAAATTAAGAGGGCTGTCTTAGGTCAGAGTCAAAGGTGAAGCTAATTGTTTTAGTGATTAGATCCTAGTCTTGATTTTCCTCAACATCATATTCTTCCATGCCTCCAATGCCAGAAGTAGCCTCAGGGGACATGAAAACCAGATGAAACAGATTGTTGTATTGCCCTGCAGACTCTTTGGAAGGCCTCCCCATAGATAGAATTTTCAATAAACCTTAAGGAATAGTATTAATGAGCTTCTGCCTAGTCAGACATCCTAATTATAGCCAACACCATCCCCCAGCCTTCACGGGAATTATAGTTTCTTCTCTTTGAATGGCAGTGTCAACCTGTGTAACCTTGCCCTGCCTTAAATACTAATGCAAAAATACCAAACCTTGCTTACAACAGTGTACTTATATGGCAAGAGGGACTTTGTATTTAGTGAGGTCCAACATGAAGAATGCTTTTCTTCTGAATCGTAGTTGACAGGTCTCCTGACACGCTGTGCCGCTTTGGGCTGCCTCTCCCCTCGGTCTACTGGAGGACGCTCAGAAGGTGCAGACGTGTCCCTGGGAACTGGAATGCAGGCTGAGGGGGAGCCACAGATAAGGCTCCAGGTGTGCTAGGTAAGGAACAAGCAAACTTACTGCATAGGGCCAGATGGTCGGTACTTCAGCCTTTATAGGACAGCCAGTCTCCACTGCGGTTGCTCATCTTCCCTGTTGTAGTAGGAAGTGGGCCACACATGGGCAAAGAGTCATGGCTATGTTCCAGTGAAACTTTGCTTTCAAGAATAGGCAACATATCAGATTTGGCTCATGGGCTATAGTTTGCTGATCCTTGTTATGCAATATTACAATGTCCACTTCAGATGGAAAATCAATTTCATTCTGGCAGAGAGTGGTCCTCCTTCTTGAAGAATGGGAAAGAGCAGGGAAATTATTTTTAACAAGGAAATGATAAAATACAAAATAACCTCTTCTCCAAAAATATATATGTCAGATACTTATTATGGCAAAAGCACAAAACAGGTCACCTCTCTTTGTAGATCTTCTGGAGTCTAGCTTTTCCTTTTGACCTTCTCATATTTGTTCCTGAAACAGAATCCCAAGTGATATTGCCTCATTCCAAGTCAGTTTTGAAGACCATGTAACATGTCTTAATACACTGTAAGGGGAAAAAAAAATAAAAGTTAGCCTTAGATTTCTTTGTTTTCTATGGTTCCTGTTGTACAGAAGAAAGACTTCCACTGTAAATAATGTATATTTAATAAAGAGAGAGTTTTGTATGATTTTGTGTGGAAGACAAATGTGGCTCGCTGTGTTTTCCTGGGTTAATGAAGAGTCAAACAATTAATCCCTTAGCGCCCATTCTCATTCCTTAGACCATTAACTCCCAGACAACATGGCCTGTGGGGTTGCTGCGGAAACATGACCCTCCCACTCCCTGGGTTCATTGATCTCACCATAAAAGTGCTGCTGTGGGCTCTCTGAGTGCCCAGTGGTCTATCCTGGCTCAGATGTGTGCAAGACCAAGCTCCCCGACTTCATCAGAAGTCACGTTCAAGGCTCAGGAGTCACTCTGAGCCTCTGGTTTCAGGGGTGCACGTGAAATCTGAGATGTGTGCTTTCCTAAACCTTCCTCAGCGCCCACTCACTCACAGAAGCAGCCCCTGTTCCTCTCCTTGGTTATCCCTTTCTGTCAGAGACAGTCTTAATTCCATATGTCTGAGATGCTAAGTATGCATTGTCATGAAATGGAATTCGCTTCACTGAGTGTTTATTGAGATTTCTATGTATGGAGTCAACAAACAGAAATTGAAAACTGACGTGGTTTTTTAGCAGGACAGAACCATGACATCATCAGATTTAATTTTCTTTTTAAATTGATTTATTTTATTGAAGTAGAGTTGATTTATAATGCTCTCTTCATTTCTGCTTTACAGAAAAGCAGTTCAGTTATGCATAATATACACATTATTTTTTATATTCTTTTTCATGATGCTTTATCACAAGATATTGAATATAGCTCCATGTGCTCTACCATAGGACCCTGTATGTTATCCCGTATATATGGAATCCAAAATATGGCACAAATGAGCTTGTCAGGGAAGCAGACTCACATGTAACTTTTAAAAACTCATCTACCTGCACAGTGGAGAGTGAATCTTGGAAACAAAGGAAAAGGCAGAGAATAGTTGGGATGCATTTCAGAAGCCTGCAGGAGGGTCTGGTGTCTGGGACCAGGGCTCTCATAGCAGAAGTTGTAAGAAAGCTGCGTCCAGGCAGAACCATTAGGGCTTGCTGAGAGATTAAAGAGAACGCATGAGGGAAACAAAGAATCTAGAAAGGTGAGAATTTTGGGCTTAAGTGACTGAATGGGTGGGAGCAAATAGTTATGTTTTAGAGGAGTGTGGGCTGTGAAGTAGAAAAGTGGATAACAAATCCAGCTTGGGATTGTGTGAAGTTTGAGATTCCAACTAGGTAATAGGTGTGGATTCAGAGCAGGTATCTGGGTATATACGACCGCAGTTCAGGAGGAGGTCTGGTCCAGGGAGACACGTGGAGGATATATGTGTACACATATGTATGTACTGTTGTTTAGTGGCTAAGTTGTGTCTGACTCTTTTGCGACCCCATGGACTGTAGCCCACCAGGCTTCTCTGACCTTGGGATTTCCCAGACAAGAATCTAGAAAAGGTTATCATTTCCTACTCCGGGGAATCTGCCCCACCCAGGAATCAATCCCTTGTCTCCTGCATTGGCAGGAGGATTCTTTACCACCAAGCCACCAGGGAAGCATATACATGTGTAGGTATAGACATATATGTGCGTGTGTGTGTGTGAGAGAGAGAGAGAGAGCCATTCAGATCATCTAGAAGGTGAGTATAACTAGAAAATTTTAGACAGTGGAGCAGTGATGTGTCAGAGGACCAAGGGCCAGACAGGGAGGGCGGAAGAAAACCAGGTGAGTAAGCTGGGCTCCAGAAAACAAAATGCTTAATCAAGGAGAAATGGACAGTCCTTCACTCTATTCAGAAACTAAGTGAGATGAGAATAAACATATTTAGCAAGAAAAGGCATCCAAGACCCTTTTTAGAGTCACTTGAAAAGAAGTGGGAAGGAAATTCTGCTTGGAGTCATCTGACACCATGGAGAAAGTAGGGGATGGCAGGGACCAAGCTTAAAGGAATCCGATAGCCTGGACATGCATGGCCTTGGACGAGGCACATGCGTGTGTGCATGCTAAGTAGCTTCAGTCATGTCTGACTTTTTGTGACCCTATGGACTACAGTCGGCCAGGCTTCTCTGTCCATGACATTCTCCAGGCAAGAATACTGGAGTGGGTTGCCGTGCCGTCCTGCAGGGGATCTTCCCAACCCAGGAATCGAACCCACGTCTCTTATGTCTCCCGTATTGGCAGGCGGGTTCTTTCCCACTAGCGCCACCTGAGAAGCCCTGGACCAGGCGCACTGGGGTTCAAATCACATAATATCCATTGTCTACTTCTGTGTCTTAAATGTACCACCATAATCCTTACTTTTTTTTCATATTTAAATTGGAAAATAAAACAAAAAAGCTTGAAAGATCTTTAGGAGTAAATGAAACAGTATGTGCAAACCAAGTAGCCAGGTCCGTTGTCTTCAGAGCCCTCCATAAAAGTTCCCTATCATTATCACCCTACCACCTCATAATGTGCAGGAAAAAATAGCATGCGTCACCTAGAATTTAGTAAAAGGAGGCACAGATAAAGCAGTGCCACTTTGCTTCTTGAGGAGGCTCAGGCTTCATTTGTGAGTAGACAAGACCAGACCAGGAAGAGGTCTTGAATCTAGCTGTAGCTCCACCATCAATGTTTCGGAGAGACCCAACCTGCCCAAGAGAGAGTCCACAATTCTAAATACTAAAATGAGTCAGGTATCTTAAACTTTGACAATACTTTTTGCTCTCAGAGGAACTGATTAGAGAATTTGGCCAGACAATCATGCCTTCAAATACCAGCACTTCTAATTAGTAGCTGAGAGACAGAAAATAAATAAGCCCTTTCTCATTTGTGAGGTTCAGAGCCTCATTACTCAATAGATTTTAAAGCAATGTGCTTGTACTAAAAATATATATCAGTTTTCCAGATATCTTTTTTGGATTCTGCTCTCTCCTCATGTCATGCAATCAAAGGGGACAAGAAGTAGTGAAGGACTCCGTCAATCTTAGCCTCCTGTTCATGCCTTCATATCTGCATTTGATTTAAGTCTGTAGAATAAAAGAGGAAAAATGATTCTCAGTCCAAACAGACATATAATAAGTGTGTATGGGAGACCCTCATGGTATTTTTAATAGCATGTGTTTAAATTATATATGAATCTATTTTATTTTTCATGACACCTTTAAATTCCCAATGGCCTCAGATTTGATCAGGTAAACGATCTCTCAGAATCTGCACATCTGAGCCTGGCTAAAAGCACTTTGAAGGCATGCCAACTGTAGAGGAAAGAGTTCTGACATCAACACCTGGGGGCTGCTGAAAGCTGAGCCTAGAAAATGAAATCCATCCATGGGAAGGAAACAGGAGCGCTAATGACTGCTGTTTGGAAAGGCAAATCCAGTTCAATTGACTGCTCTGAGAGCCCCAAGTGTTCAAACAGGTCTTGGGGAATTAAAGGCTGCCTTAGAGCATCTCTTTCGCTGAAAGGAGAACTGCTACCACCCCCAAGCACATGAAGATGCTCCCGGGCAGAAGGCCGACACGGAGGCTCTCGCTCCCTGACGCTTTGCTTTGGAAAGTGTGACAATTGTCCTTTCTTCCCAGGGCTCTTTGTTGTGTGCAAAGCTCTCGTTTAAGAGCTATGGGCTTCATGAGGAGGGTCGGCCTGAGTCAAATATGCTCATGCAATAACAATGCAAAAGTAAAACAATTACCTTACCAATGCTTGTGGACCCTTTGTAGGTCAAGTCGTTTATTTTATTTTATTTCTTTTTTATTAAAGAAACCATTTATTTATTTATTGATGAGAGAGTCTTAATGGTTGAGTTGTTTTTTTTTTTCCTCTCCCCTTGGCTGAACCCCAGGGCATCTGTAACTGTCCTGACCAGAGATCCAACTGCACCCTCTGAAGTGCAAGCTCAGAGTCTTGACCTCTGGACCAGCAGGGAAGCCCACGTTGACCGCTTTATGCAAAACTTTCTTCCTTATTGTCACACTAAAGCCATAGGAGAGATGCTGTTTTCACACTGTGCTGGCAGAAGCATCCAGCAGGAGAAGCTTTGCTGAAAGCGCTGCACAGATTTTGCTGTCACGAACACTTGGATCCCACGCCTGGCCTGTTATCTACATCACTTTAAGACAAACCTCTTGCCCTATCTGAATCTCGGTTTCTCATCTGGAAAACAGGAATATTAATGTCTATTTCACACACTCAGATAGCTAGTCAATGAAGGAGCAAAAACTTATCCTTTTTAAATTTATTTTTAGTGAAGGATAGTTAATTTACAAAAGAGAAACAGACTCACAGGCATAGAGAACGGACTTGCGATTACCAAGGGGGAGGGCTGTGAGGGAGGGATGGGCTGGGAGTTTGGAGTGGGTAGATGCAAACTATCATATCCATGGATGGAAAATGAGGTAGGTCCCCCTGTGGAGCACAGGCAGCTATATTCAATATCCTGGGATAAATCATAAGGTAAGAGAACATAAAAAAACAATGTATAGATGAGTACAAAGGAATAAAGATTTAAACTGCTTTGGCCTTAAATCACACCTACCTATAACCAGCTGCTGCTTGAACTAATTCAAGTAATATATTTGGGGCCTGGTGCATCTGCCCTGTCCCTGGCTTCTACTGCTCAGCGACACTAGAGGAAGACCTTCAGCTAAAAAGATAAATAGACGCTAAAGAGAGTTGTTGCTTGCTAGGCGGTTCAGTGGTAAAGTCTCCACCTGCCAATGCAGGAGACGCAAGAGACATGAGTTCAACCCTGGCTTGGGAAGCTCCCCTGGAGTAGGGCATGACAACCCGCTCCAGTATTCTTGCCTGGAAAATTCTATGGACAGAGGAGCCTGGAGGGCTACAGTCCATGGGGTTGAAAAGAGTCAGACATGATTGAGCAACTCACACACACACACACACACACACACACACACACACACAAAGAGAGTTCTTGCTGTTGTCCATTCGCTCAGTTGTGTCCACCTATTTGTGACCCCATGGGCTGCAGCGCACCAGGCTTCCCTGTCCTGCACCATCTCCTGCACCTTGCTCAAACTCATGTCCACTGACTCAATGATGCCATCCAACCATCTCATCCTGTCACCCCCTTCTCCTTCTGTCTTCAATCTTTCCCAGCATCAGGGTCTTTTCTAATGAGTCAACCCTCCCAAAGTATTGGAGCTTTAGCTTCAGTATCAGTCCTTCCAGTGAACAGTCAGGGTTGATTTCCTTTTGGATTGACTGGTTTGATCTCCTTGCAATCCAAGGGACTCTCAAGAGTCTTCTCCAAGAGAGCTGCTAGAAGTCATGAATACCAAACCCAGGCTTTCTCAAGCTTGAAAGATTTCTATTTAATTAACATTGAAACCGAGATGCCAGTAGAGTGTGACTTAGGGTGGTAGGAATCATTTTGTACCTGCAAAACTCACTCTGTGATGCACCTACTCTCAAGGCCGATCCCTTGTGAATGGGGACATGGGCAGTGTAGCTGATATTGTCTTTGTGGATACCCAGAAATACATTCTCTTCGGGAAGAATAGTGCTAACCTGAGACTGGGGCCAATAGGAAACATTTTGAAGCATGTACGTTTTCAACCAAGTAAAGCTCAAATGCTCCCTCTCAATAATCAAACAGAGATATTTCATCAACCGTGTTACCCATCATGATGTATTAGTGGTTCTCTCATGTAATAGTATACTCCAGTGCTGGCGGATCTTGCCTTTGGATCTATGAAGGAGTCAATAAACCTACACTTGCGAATGGTATAATGTGGTGTTAATTAAGAACCTGCAGTGTGCTAGATGTTGAATTCCCTATTTATGCCTTCTCTATTTACATTTTACAAGGTAAGCAAACACAAACCAAATTGCAGTAAGTCACACATACAGGGATCAAACTTAATGTTGATGTGAATGTAGGTTCTTAAGCGCTTACCTTATGTGAAATCACATCTTTTAAATCTATTACCCTTTAGGATTTGTAAGATACCTTGACAGTGTTAATATCATAAGGAAGATATAATAATGCCACCATTGTATGTTGTCTGAGACTAACCATTTGTTTCCTCTCTCATTTATTCATTAACTCATTCATTTGTCAAACAGTGGTGAGCTCTTTTGATGAGGATTTCAAGTGAGATTATGGGAGTAATCACATAATGGGGCATGGCCTCTTCTGGCAGAGGCCCTATGGGTCTAACTGGGGAAGCCAGCAGGTAAAGGATAAGCTGTAACTCAGGTGCTACAGTGAATGGCCCAGAGCTCTAAGCAGCACAAACAATAAGGGAGCACACATTTGACCAAAGTGAGTGTTGATTCATTGGTGTCTCAAAGATCTAGAGAAAGATTAAAATTTAGGTTTAAAATAAGAGAGGGACTTACCTGGTGGTCCAGTGGTTAAAAATCCACCTTCAACACTGGAGTTGCCAACTGGATCCTTGGTTGGGGAACTAAGAACCTACATGCCATAGAGCGATGACACCTGTGTTCCACAACTGGAGAACCCTGCTTGACAATCGACGTGCCAAATGAAAGAGCCCACATGTTGCAAGGAAGACCCTATGTCCTGCAACTAAGGCCTGAGGCACCCAAGTAAATTAATTAATTAATTAAAAAATGAAATACAAAAAATGAAACAGTGTTTGAGAGGAGGCACCAAGGCAAGAGCAAGTGTGACAGCTCAGGAAATTGTACCTAGCTCAATATGGCTTAGGACAAAGTTAAAAAGTTGCTGTTCAAATACGACAGGCAACTCAGCAAAGAGGTAAGAATGACCTGTCACATCGGAGTTTCATGGGGTAAGGAAAGGAACAGTGACAGAACGAGAGGTGTGCAAACGTGAAAGGGTTTCACGCAATATTTAGGTTATATCATGTCCAGGCCAGCGTTAAGTTGGGTTTGATGTCAGACTATTCCCAACCTGTCCTAACTCTCTCCATTCTGGCTATATATACCAGGGAGAGTTGAATCGGTATTTTCAGCTTTGCATGTCTAATTTTTAAGATGAGTATGGAATGTTTACTGAGTTGTTATGAATAATAAAATAGGAAATGTGAGAGCATTTTTTGAACTACATAGAGCAATACAAATATTAATTAATATTACATCTGCAAGCCTACAGTGGGGAAAAAATATCCATCAATTAAACAGTCAAGCCAGACAGTAAATACTTTAGCATTTGAGGACCAGGTTCTGGTACAACTACTCAACTATGCCCTTGTGGTGTGAAAGCAGCTGTGAGCACTATGGAAATAAACACGCATGTTCCAATAGAACTTTATGCATAGAGACTGAAGTTTAAATGACATAAAATTTTCACATGACATGAAACTAAAAAAAATGTCTACTTTTGATTTTTTTTCAACCACTTAAAAATGCAAAAAAAAACACATGGTCTATTCACAGGCTGTACAAAAGTAGGCAGTTAGCCAGATCTGACTTCCAGGTCATAGTTTGCTAACTACTTAATTAAACAAATTATTCACTGAATTTGAAGTCCAGACTTTGTTAGTGTAAGGAGTGGAGATATAAAATATTTATTCTTTTTCTTTCACCCAATATCATTAAAATGTTCACACAAACATAGAAAATAAGGCTGAAGTTCTGAGTGCTCTCTGAGAGAAGGAGAAGGGGACGACAGAAGATGAAATGGTTGGATGGCATCACCAACTCGAAGAACATGAGTTTGAGCAAGCTTCAGGAGTTGGTGATGGACAAGGAAGCCTGGTGTGTTGCAGTCCATGGGGTTGCAAAGAGTCCGACATGACTGAGTGACTGAACTGAACTGAGAGATGTGCAATTCAAAAGAGATCAAGGCTGCTCTTGAGTGAGTTTAACGACAAAGTGTTTAAACAGAGAGTCCTTTTGGACCACAGCTTTGATTAGCTTGAGCTGGTTGACCTCAGTTTCCTGTTTACCTGAAAGAGTTGCTGTGAAAATAAAATTTTAGAAAATAGAAGAGGCTGGGGATATGAAGATACTTGTTATCCATAAAGTTTATATAGATGTGAATGATGACAAATTCTCTTCTTTGTGTAATCTTGCTTGTTTGGTTTGGGAGAGCCCAAAGAAGTTAGAAACTTCTGCAAATGCCACAGGGTATGAGTGGCTGCTACATTAATTGTATGATCAAGTTAATTAGCTCGAATCACTTTAAATAAGATAATTTTGGGGGAGAAAAAAATACTGTTTTGTTTGCTTGGCATAAATGATGTTAATGTATAAGAAGTTTCAACAGGCCAATTTTAAGTTTCCAAACTGTGTGCGTTACATGGATGATGCGTATGTAGCAAGATACTGATTCCCTAAGTTCCTAGTGAGAAATGACAGGGCTTTGGGTGGCTGGATTACTCAAGTTGGGGACCATGTCTGAAGCTCCTAAAATAATGGTCTGGTTAGAATAGACATTTCAGACACAGTGGTTCAAATTCAATAACCCTAAATCTCTATTTTGGAAATGGGATAGGCAACATAAACTAAATACTTAAGCAGAAAGCAGTTGAAAAGCTATTTAAGCATTAAATATAGGAAAAGTAAAGCTAGCAAGACAATGCTAAGCAAAACCCCCAAAAGTGGGGGAGAGGGGTGGCTTGTGAAAATTTACAAAGGTTTTGTGTCCTTTCAGAAAAAAAAAAAAGAGCTCTTAAATAGAAAACCATAAAAATCCTGGCGTTCATATGACTTATTCACCTTTCAGTTTGAAAAAAGAGGCTGGACGTGAATGTTTTTAGTAGATAACTGTCAGTTTCATTGCAAGGTCAAATCACAGTGTTGAAAGATAAAAAAGAACCATGAGCAGTCCTGGCCATGATCCCTGGCATTTTAACCTAGGTACTTGTCCTTAAGAGGTGAAAAAACTATAAAAATTTACAGGCCAGTCAGAAATAAAACAAAAGAAAAAGGAAAAGAAGAAGCTAGCAAACCATCAAATAACCCATTGTGGATAATCTAAAGCAGCATGAAACGTTATGGTTTTAGAACACAAGATTTTGAAAAGAATAAATCTCTCTAGATCAATTTAATTTATTTCAGTGAAAATGTACAAGAATATAGAAACAAGATGGAAACAATAACAGCCATCTATCTTATTTCCAAGTAGTCTTTGATCAATTCTATTTCAAAAGACATTCTTCTCCATAATTAACAAAAGTGCAGACTTCAGTATAATATTTTGGTTGAAAAACAGCTGACTTTAAAGTAATTATCTGGGTCATCTGGGATGACCCAGAGGGATGGGATGGGGAGGGAAATGGGAGGGGGGTAAACAAACAAGAAAAAGTAAATTAATTATCAATAACTCAATCCCAACTAGGGCCATAACGTAACAATAATTAGTCCTAGAATATGTTATATTTTACAACTTATGATAACCTCTCTTTAAAAATTGGGAATATCCTTATCAAATATACGGAGAAAATTCACTGGGCAGAACTATTAATATTAATATAAAAGGAATAAATATATGTCAAGATGATATTATAAGCTGGCCAAGTTAACTATTGAGAAAAAAAGAAAAGGTGATAAAATTTGATGAACATGAGGGAAGACAACAAAAACATTTTTTCAGAAAGGCAAAGTGGGAATTCCCTAGTGGTGCAGTAATTCAGACTCTGTGCTTCCACTGCAGAGGGCACGGGTTTGATTTCTGGTTAAGACTAAGGAAAGTAAAATCTCACAAGCCCCATGGTGCAGCCAAAAAAACAAAAACCAGAAAGGGGAAGCATTTGTAGAGAGGAACATAAATTTAAACTTTTGTCAAAGAAGATCAAATTTTATTATAAACGATGGTGAAAATGAAGGACTCTCTCTTTATTGTGGGTTATATGACAAAGATGTCTGCCCCTTAGATTTTCTGATTTTCTTGGATTGAAATATCTTCAAGCCTCTGTTTCCATCCTTACTTGTCAGTCACTGAGATTCTTGAAGGCAGTGACCAAACCTTAGTATATCCTTCCTTCCTTACACATTCCTGAAAGCATAGAAGGCTTTAAGATTTGTATTATTGAATAGCTCAATAGTTCCTCAGACTAAAATACCAACAATAACATAAGTGGGCAATTTGAGGCAGAGAAGTCTGTGATGAATGTTCAGAAAATAATATAAAATATTTGAAAATAACCCCCAGAAATATTTAAATTTGATGAAGATACAAATTAAGTTAAGAAAAAATCCCTGAAAACCTTGAAGTGAAGAATTTGTTTTTCCCTGAAAATTCAACTGTTATCACTAGTTTATTGCTGTCAAACAGTTATTGAATTTCTGTACACTGAGTTTAAAATTGTCTTTTAAATATTAACCTCACGTTAAGGAAAGTATTTTTAAAAGTTTAGTTGATTAGATCTAACTGATGTAGATAAAACTTCCAGTTAATTTCTTAAAATGTATCCCAATAGCAACTATCTGTGATAGGTAGGCTATCACAGAAATAGCACTTTTCATTTAGTTGGAGTTATTGGGCTAACTGCTCATCAGTATTGCTTTTATTATAATAAAAATATTAACATACAAACCTCACATAGCACAGGTCTTCGGTGGCCTCAGAGATATGGGATGACTAATGCTTGTCCTTAAAGACCTTAAGAATAGGTTTAGTTAAAGTCATGAACAACAGGCAGCACCGCTTAAACTTTGGTCATCATAAAAGATATAACAGCTGTACAAGTGTGTTCCATGGAAAATTAAAATAATATAAAAATAAAAATGAACCTCGCACTGGTCAGAATGGCCATTATTGAAAATTCAACAAATAATAAAAGCTGGAGAGGGTGTGGAAAAAAGGGAACCCTTTTCTCTTGATGGGAATGTAAGTTAGTGCAGCCAGTATGGAAAACTGTGGAAGTTCCTTAAAATACTGAAAATAGAGTTGCCATATAATAATGCAGCTCCACTCCTGGGCATATATTGGGGAAAAGCTCTAATTTGAAAAGATATATGTACCCCAATATTTATTACAACACTATTCATAATAACCAAGATGTAGAAGTAATCATTGACAGATGAATGGATAAAGAATATATAAATATAAATACATATATTATAAATATTTACTGGAATACTACTCAGTCATAAAAAACAAACTAATGTTCTTTGCAGCAACATGAATGGACCTGGGGATTATCGTACTAAGTGAGGTAAGACAAATGAAGACAAATACCATATGATATTATTTCTAAGGAGAATCTTTAAAAAAATGATACCAGTGAACATATTTAAAGAACAGAAACTGATTCACAGATGCAAAAAGAAAACTTAAGGTTGCCAAAGAGGAAAGTGTAGGAGAAGATAAATCAAACATTTGGAATTAACAGATACAAACTACCATATATGAAGCATATGACAGGTAAGACCTATGGTATAACATGGGGAACTGTATTCAATACCTTGTAATAACATATAATGGAAAAGAATCTGAAAAATAATATATGTATATATATACCTATATATACGTGGAATAGTCACATTATTTCATACATGAAGCATTGTAAATCAACTATACTTTAATAAAAATTTTGTTATGTAATTAATTAAAAAATACATGAGCAAATATATTTAAATATATTCAAATCTTGCATTTCAATATGTGTATACAAGTTGAAAGAATACTCAAACTCATGTTCATTCAGTCAGTGATGACATCCAATCATCTCATCCTCTGTCGGCCCCTTCTCCTCCTGCCTTCAATATTTCCCAGCATCAGGGTCTTTTCCAAGGAGTCAGCTCTTTGCATCAGGTGCCCAAAGTATTGGAGTTTCAGTGTCAGTATCAGTCCTTCCAATGAACATGAAGGACTGATTTTCTTTAGGATGTACTGGTTAGATCTCCTTGCAGTCCAAGGGACTCTCAAGAGTCTTCGCCAACACCACAGTTCAAGAGCATCAATTCTTTGGTGCTCAGCTTTCTTTATAGTCCAACTCTCACACCCATACATGACTACGGGAAAAACCATAGCCTTGACCAGATGGACCTTTGTTGGCAAAGCAGTGCTTCTGCTTTTTAATGTGCTGTTTAGGTTGGTCATAACTTTTCCTCCAAAGAGCAAGTGTCTTTTACTTTCATGGCTGCAGTCACCACCTGCAGTGATTTTGGAGCCCCCCAAATAAAGTCACCCATTGTTTCCACTGTTTCCCCATCTATCTGCCATGAAGTGATGTGACTGGATGCCATGATCTCCGTTTTCTGAATGTTGAGTCTTAAGCCAACTTTTTCACTCTCCTCTTTCACTTTCATCAAGAGGCTCTTTAGTTCTTCGCTTTCTGCCATAAGGGTGGTGTCACCTGCATATCTGAGGTTGCTGATATTTCAGCGGCAGTGGCAGCGCGGTGCTGGAGAGGCGGCTCTGTGGCTCTGGAGCAGCCGTGAGGGGATACTCCATGCCCAAGGTCAGAGAAGCCCAGCAAGATGGTGACCCTGGAGCGACTTCGAGCAGTTACCCCACATCTAAGGGCAAAGGAGTTGCCCCAGCAAAAGGATAGGAGGGGCGAATTCGCATTTAGAATCAAACCCCATTCCCACAGAGATGCTCAGATGTGCACACCGGGACCCAGAGACCCCACAGAGACTGAGACAGAGCGGTGTCTGAGCATCTCCTGTGGAGGTGCAGGGCGGCAGTGGACGGTGTCTCCAAAGAGTTGCCCCAGCGCTATGCAGCCACCTCTCCAATGCCTACCATCCTGCTGGGGCTTCTCTGACCTTGGACATGGGGTATCTGCTCCCAGGCCATAGGGGCAGGGGTTCTGAGTGCAGCAGACTTGGGTATGGCTGGGTGCTGCAGACTTGGGTATGGCATAAGCCCTCTTGGAGAAGGTCACTATTAACCCCACTACAGAGCTGCCAGAACTTACATAGGACTGGGAAATAGACTCTTGGAGGGTACAACAGAACGTTGTGCACCAGGACCCAGGAGAATGGAACAGTGACCCCGCAGTAGACTTGCCTGTGGGTGTCCGGGAGTCTCTGGCAAAAACGTGGGTCAGTGGGGGCCTGCTGCATGGTTGGGGGCACTGACTGTATCAGTACATGCATGGGATCTTTTGAGGGAGGTCACCATTATCTACATTACCTCCCCCATAGCTTGGCCCCAAGGTAAATAGCAGAGGAGGGAGGAACACAGCTCCATGCATCAATAGAAAATTGGATTAAAGATTTACTGAGCAGGCCCCGCCCATGAGAACAAGGCCCAGTATCTTCCACAGTCTTTCTCTCCCATCAGGAAGCCTTTTATTCTTCTCCATCAGAGAATAGACAGACAGAAAACTACCATCACAGAAAACTAGCCAGTCTAATCACATGGACCACAGGCTTGTCTAACTCAATGAAACTGTGAGCCATGCTGTGTAGGGCCACCCAAGACTGACGGGTCATTGTAGAGAGTTCTGAAAAATGTGGTCCACTGGAGAAGGGAATGGCAAACCACTTCAGTATTCTTGCCTTGAGAACCCCATGAACAGTATGAAAAGGCAAAAAGATAGGGCACTGAACTATTAACTCCCCAGGTCGGTAGGTGCCCAGTATGCTACTGGAGATCAGTGAAGAAATAACTCCAGAAAGAAGGAAGGGATGGAGCCAAAGCAAAATCAACACCCAGTTGTGGATGTGATTGGTGATGGAAGCAAAGACTGATGCTGTAAAGAGCAGTATTGCATAGGAACCTGGAATGTTAGGTCCATGAATCAAGACAAATTGGAAATGGTCAAATGAGATGGCAAGAGTGAACATGACATTTTAGAAATCAGAGAAATAAAATGGACTGGAATGAGTGAATTTAATTCAGATGACCATTATATCTACTACTGTAGGTGGGAAAGAATCTCTTAGAATAAATGGAGTAGCCATCATAGTCAACAAAACAGTCCAAAATGCAGTACTCGGATGCAGTCTCAAAAATGGCAGAATGATCTGCTTGTCTCCAAGGCAAACCATTCAATATCACGGTAATCCAAGTCTATGCCACAACCAGTAATGCTGAAGAAGCTGAAGTTGAACGGTTTTATAAAGACTTATAAGACCTTCTAGAATTAACATCCAAAATAGATATCCTTTTCATTATAGGGGACTGGAATGCAAAAGTAGGAAGTCAAGAAACACCTGAAATAACAGGCAAATTTGGCCTTGGAGTACAGAATTAAGCAGGGCAAAGGCTAATAAAGTTCTGCCAAGAGAATGCACTGGTCACAGCAAACACCCTCTTCCAACGGCACAAGAGAAGACTCTACACATGGACATTCCCAGATGGCCAACACCGAAATCAAATTGATTTATATTCTTTGCAGCCAAAGGTGGAAAGGCTCTACACAGTAAGGAAAAACAAGACCGGGAGCTGACTGTGGCTCAGATCATGAACTCCTTATTGCCAAATTCAGACTGAAATTGAAGAAAGTGGGGAAAACTACTAGACCATTCAGATGTGACCTAAATCAAATCCCTTATGACTATACAGTGGAAGTGAGAAATAGATTAAGGGGCTGGGTCTGATAGACAGAATGCATGATGAACTATGGAGGGAGGTTCATGACATTGTACAGGAGACAGGAAGCAAGACCATCACCAAGAAAAAGAAATGCAAAAAAGCAAAATGGTTGTCTGAGCAGGCCTTACAAATAGCTGTGAAAAGAAGAGAAGCCAAAAAGCAAAGGAGAAAAGGAAAGATATATGCATTTGAATGTAGAGCTCCAAAGAATACCAAGGAGAGATAAGAAAGCCTTCCTCAGTGTTCAGTGCATAGAAACAGAGGAAAACAATAGAATGGGAAAGACTAGAGATCTCGTCAAGAAAATTAGAGATACCAAGGGAACATTTCACACAAAGATGGGCTCGATAAAGGACAGAAAATGTATGGACCTAACCGAAGCAGAAGATATTAAGAAGTGGCAAGAATACACAGAAGAACTGTACAAAAAAGATCTTCAGCACCCAGATAATCACGATGGTGTGATCACTTACCTAGAGCCAGACATCCTGGAGTGTGAAGTCAAGTGGGCCTTAGGAAGCATCACTATGAACAAAGATAGTAGAGGTGATGGAATTTCAGTTGAGCTATTTCAAATTCTAAAAGATGATGCTGTGAAAGTGCTTCACTTAATATGCCAGCAAATTTGGAAAACTCAGCAGTGGACACAAGACTGGAAAAGTTCAGTTTTGATTCCAATACCAAAGAAAGGCAATGCCAAAGAATGCTCAAACTATTGCACAATTGTACTCATCTCACACGCTAGCAAAGCAATGCTCAAAATTCTCCAAGCCAGGCTTCAACAATACATGAACCATGAACTTCCAGATGTTCAAGCTGGTTTTAGAAAAGGCAGAGGAACCAGAGATCAAATTGCTGCTGGATCACTGAAAAAGCAAGAGAGTTCCAGAAGAACATCTATTTCTGCTTTATTGAAAGCCTTTGACTATGTGGATCACAATAAACTGTGGAAAATTCTGAAAGAGATAGGCATACCAGATCTCCTGACCTGCCTTTGAGAAACCTGTATGCAGGTCAGGAAGCAACAGTTAGAACTGGACATGGAACAATAGACTGGTTCAAATAGGAAAAGGAGTATGTCAAGGCTGTATATTGTCACCCTGCTTATTTCACTTACATGCAGAGTACATGATAAGAAATGCTGGGCTGGATGGAGCACAAGCTGGATTTCCAGAAGAAATATCAATAATCTCATATATGCAGATGATACCACCCTTATGGCAGAAAGTGAAGAAGAACTAAGGAGCCTCTTGATGAAAGTGAAAGAGGAGAATGAAAAAGTTGGCTTAAAACTTAACATTCGGAAAACTAAGATCATGGCATCCAGTCCCATCACTTCATGAAAAATAGATGGGGAAATAGTGGAAACTGTGGCAGACTTTATTTTTCTGGGCTCCAAAATCACTGCAGATGGTGTTTGCAGCCATGAAATTAAAAGACGCTTGCTCCTTGGAAGGAAAACTATGACCAACCTAGACAGCATATGAATAAGCAGAGACATTACTTTGCCAACAAAGCTCTGTCTAGTCAAGGCTATGGTTTCTCCAGTAGTCATGTATGGATGTGAGAGTTGGACTATAAAGAAAGCTGAGCACCAAAGAATTGATGCTTTTGAGCTGTGGTGTTGAAGACTCTTGAGATTCCCTTGGTGTGCAAGGAGATCCAACCAGTCCATCCTAAAGGAAATCAATGTTGCGTGTTCATTGGAAGGACTGATGTTGAAGTTGAAACTCCAATACTTTGTCCACCTGATGTGAAGAGCTGACTCACTGGAAAAGACCCTGATGCTGGGAAAGCTTGAGGGCAGGAGAAGAAGGGGATGACAGAAAATGAGATGGTTGGATGGCATCACCGACTCAGTGGACATGAGTTTGGATGGGCTCTGGGAGTTGGTGATGGACAGGGAGCCCTGGCGTGCTGTGGTTCATGGGGTCGCAAAGAGTCGGACAAAACTGAGTGACTGAACTGAACTGACCTTTGTTCTTAATGATGTATCCAAGGCAAACCATTCAATATCACAAGTAATCCAAGTCTATGCCCCAACCTGTAAGGCTGAAGAAGCTGAACTTGAACAGTTCTATGAAGAGCTACAAGAACTTCTAGAACTAACACTCAAAAAGTATGTCCTTTTCATTATAGAGGACTGGAATGCAAAAATAGGAAGTCAAGAGCTACCTGGGGTAAGAGACAAACTTGGCCTCGGAGTACAAAATAAAGCAGGGCAGTGGCTAACAGAGTTTTGCCAAGAGAACTCACTGGTCATAGCACACACCCACTTCCAACAACACAAGAGAGAACTCTACACATGGACATCACTAGATGTTCAATACGAAAATCAGATTGATTACATTCTTTGCAGCTAAAGATGGAGAAGCCCTCTACAGTCAGAAAAAAAACACGATCGGGAGCAGACTGACTCAGATCATGAGCTCCTTATTGCAAAACTTATACATAAATTGAAGAAAGTAGGGAAAACCAATAGACCATTCATTCAGGTATGGCCTAAATAAAATCCCTTATGATTATACAGTGGAAGTGACAAATAGATTCACAGAAATAAGTCCGATAGACAGAAAGAGTGCATGAAGAACTATGGACGCAGGTTATTGACACTATATAGGAGGCAGTGATCAAGACCATACCTAAGAAAAAGAAACACAAAAAGGCAAAATGGTTGCCTGAGGAGGCCATACAAATAGCTGAGAAAAGAAGAGAAGCCAAATGCAAAGGTGGAAAGAAAAGATATACCCATTTGAATTCAGAGTTCCAAAAAATAGCAAGGAGAAATAAGAAAACCTTCCTCAGTGATGAATGCAAAGAAATAGAGGGAAAAAATAGAATGGGAAGACTAGAGATCTCTTCAAGAAAATTAGAGATACCAAGGGAACATTTCATGCAAAGATGGGCACAATAAATGACATAAATGGTATGGACCTAACAGAAGCAGAAGATATTAAGAAAAGGTGGCAAGAATACACAGAAGAACCATACAAAGAAGATCTTCATGACCCAGATAACTACAATGATGTGATCACTCATCTAGAGCCAGACATCCTGGAATGCAATATCAAGTGACCTTTAGAAGCATCACTGCACACAGAAGTGTTCCTTAAATAACCAATGAGTTGATTGGAGTTAAGATGGGAACACAGATTGATAAGTTCTTGAAAAAGTTTTAAAAAATTAAGACCAAACCAAATATTAATGTAAAGAGTACTTGATATGTGTTGAAACTTAAAACATTAGGTACTATGCTAGAAGCATAATACAACAGCCCTATGAATTGGGCATTATTATTATTTTTCCTTTGTTCCCTAGTTTTCAGATAAGGAAATAGTGTTTGAGAGGGCAGCAAGATCTTAGACCAAAGACCCTCAAGAACATGTCTTGAATCCAAATCCCATGATCTCAACTACTGTGTTCTATTTCTATGTAGCAGCCAGTAGAAAAATATATGCACTGAGAAAGCCTGGGCTGTGGTCTGGTAATATCAGTTCTTAATACTGGATGAGCAGATGCATCCTCAGATACTCTCAGTACCTGAGATACAGTCACTTGAAGCAGGTAATTCACCAAGAGATTAAGTACTTTGCTTTGAGTCAAACATCCATGTAAATTACCCAACAATTAGAATCCAAGTTAAAGGTTCATGGGCCTCTAAACTGGGCTCTTTTCCAAACCTAAAAGTCACTGAACTACAAACTCAACAATGGCCACCTTTCAACAGTGATGGGGTCACAAGAGCAAACTAGCTGATGCATTATTGACTTTTTAAACACTGGGGACCTAACCACCATCTATATATTTTTATTCTATTTTTATTTCTTAAACTTTGAGTGAAATGTGTACTATTATTCAAATTGCAAAAATAAAGCATAAATATACTGGGCACACGCTTTTCTTTCCATCACATCCCCAGCAAACCCCCAAAGAAAATCAAAATTTGGAGATTATAGAGTGTAAGAATTAGTCACAGAAGTCTTGGAATATGCTAAACCAAATATATTTATTTTTTTCAGATGAGAAAGCTGCTAACTTCCATGAAATGCTCATTCACTCCCAACTGGTTACTAAATACTCAATGTGGGCTTAAGAAAGTTGTTGTCTAGATCCTCAGGTGTTTCATTTTTAAAAGAAGGGTAATAACAAAGCCAATACATGGGGTACCACCTTACACCAGTCACAATAGAAGCTATTAAAATTCTGCAAATAACAAATGCTGAAGAGGGTGTGGAGAAAAAGGAACACTTGTGCACCAGTAATGGGGATGCGGTGCTGGTTTAGTTGCCGAGTCATGTCCAACTCTTATTACCCCATGGACTGTAGCCCCTCAGGCTCCTCTGTCCATGGAATTTTCAAGGCAAGAATACTGGAGTGAGTAGCCATTTCCTTCTCCAGCAGATCTTCCTGACCCAGGAATCAACCTCGGGTCTCCTGCATTGGAGGCAGTCTCCTGAAATGAAGGTGATTCTTTACTGGCTGAGCCATCAGGGAAACATAGATGGGAGTGTAAATTGGTGCAGTCATTTTGGAAAACAGTATGGAGCTTCCTCAAAATACTAAAAATAAGAGTTGTCACATGGCCCAGCAATCCCACTCCTGGGATATATCCAGACAAAACTATAACTCAGAAAGATACAAGTGCTTATATGTTCATAACAGCACTGTTCACAATCAAGACATGGAAACAACCTACATATCCAGTGGCAGATGAGTGGATAAAGAATATGTGGTTCATGTATACAATGGGACATAGCACGTGTGCTCAGTCATGTCTGACCCCTGGCAACCCCATCAGCTGTAGCCCACCGGGCTCCTCTGTCCATGGGATTTCCCAGGCAATAATACTGGAGTGGCTTGCCATTTCCTACTCCAGGCGACAATGGAATACTACTCAGCCATAAAAAATTAAATAATGCTATTTGCAGCAAAATGGATGGATGTGGAGATTATCGTATTAAGTGAAGTCAGAAGGAGAAAGAAAAATACCATATGATGTCACTTATATGTAGAATCTAAGATATTCCACAAATGAACCTATCTACACAACAGAATCAGACTCACAGATATATAGAACAGACTTGTTGCCAAGGAGGAGCGGGTTGGAGGAGTGGAGTGGGAGTTAGGGATTAGCAGATCAAAATTATTATAAACAACAAGGATTATGGATACACTAACAACATGTTGATATTATAAACAACACGTCATGGATAAACAGCAAGGTCCTACTGAATAGCCCGGGAGCTATGTTCAACACCCTCATATGTGTGCACATCTGGTTTATGCTCACGCTCAGGCTCTTCAGTCATTTCCAGCACTTTGAAGCTGTAGACCACTAGTCTCTGCCCATGAGACTCTCCAGGCAAGGATGCTGGAGTGGGTTGCCACGCCCTCCTCCGAGGGGTATTCCCAGCCCAGGGGTTGAACCTGAGTCTCCTGTCTCTCCAGCAGAAGTTAACACAACATTGTAAATGAACCATGGGGCCTCCCTGATGGCTCAAATGGTTAAAAGCCTGCCTGCAATGTGGGAGATCTGGGTTCAGTCCCTGGGTTGGGAAGATCCTCTGAAGAAGAAATGGCAACCCACTCCAGTATTCTTGTCTGGAGAATTCCGTGGACAGAGGAGCCTGTTGAGTTACAGTCCACGGGGTCTCAAAGAGTCGGACACGACTGAGCGACTAACACACACACACGCGCGCACGTGAACTATGCTTCAATAAAATAAATTTAAAAAAATAGAGCCTACAGCTAGAAATTGAACTAAGAATTAAATGAAAGAATGAGCAAAAATCATCAAAGATAGTATCTGGCCCAGAGTTTAACCTCATCTCTGTGAAGCTTCCCATGACTACTTAAGCCTACATGGGGTTGCTTTCTTTGGTTACTTATTACTCTAGAAAAACTTTTCACTGAATTATGACTCTATAAATAGTTTACTTATGTACAACTGGCTCCCAGTTTTAAGTTTGCTGCAGAATATATGCTAAAATTTCTCCAGTATTTTTCCACATTCCCCACAGTGTCAGCTTCAATTTCCAGGTCATAGTAGGCATTCACAGTTAACTTTAACTTAAATAATTAACTTTTAAAATAATGTAATCAACTTAGAACATGTGTGTATTTTAAGAAGTAAAAATGACTGATAAATCTTAGAATTAAAATAACATTTTTCTACCTTGATTACCTCCTCCCCTGATTTTAACTGCCCCTCTCCCCCAAAGAAGACTTGAATCCATTTCAGTATTTTGTTCTGATTGTTGTTGTTTAGTTACTGATTTGTGACCCCCACGGACTTTAGTCTGCCAGCCTCCTCTTCCCACGGGATTTCCCAGGCAAGAATACTGGAGTGGGTTGCCATTTCTTTCCCCAGGTTATCTTAGCAACCCAGGGTTTGAACCCATGTCTCCTGCATTCAGGTGGATATTTTATTACTGAGCCACCAGGCACCCTTTTCTTCTGGTGCTATTGTCTATTTTTCTAAATAATATGCTTATGCTGCTAACTTTTGACTTTTCAATTTTAAATATCACTAAGATTTTTCTACTGCTGACAATAAGGATTGACCTTTCTTATATACCCTCTACCATCCACTCAGAACAATGAATTCATAATCGTTTGCATTAATATTCAGTGTTTATATCATTGTGACTATGCATATATTAGCCAACCTGGGCCAGTTAATGTACAACAATTGCATTTATTCTCTTACAAATATTTATCTCTTTATATTTTCACCTGCTTCATTGGTCATATGGCTATCATAGCTTAGCATTAAACTGCCTGACATGTGAATGTCCTTTCAATCTGCTGAAATACATCAAGTTTGTGGTTTCCTTTTATCCTTCATTCTAAAGCCTTTGATCTGCCTGTTCTTACCATGAATTCTGTTCTCCAGGCCCATAATTGAGTTATCCTTCTGGGGTGTGAAGGGAACTTCACCATCATCCAGGAAATTCACTACCCTATGTTTTATTTTACATTTTATTCTCTTTACCTGGATACCACGCCTTTCTGCCGTTTGACTTTTTCTCTTATTTTGGGAGAGTGTATCTTGAGAAAAACAGATGAAGAAAATGAAAGATTTTAGACCTTCATTATATGTAAAGTCCTAGCTTTTTTCTTTACCTGATTACTAGGCAGGTGGAGTACAGAATTTTTAGCTTGAAAATATTTTCCTTTAGAATTTTGAAGGCAATGCTTCACAGCAATTTTAGCTTTGGATAGAGGGACTGGAAAATCTTATGCCATTTCAATTTCTTATGCAATGTAAGATGACTGTTTCTACACACTTTCTAAGATGTTGAGGGTTTTCCTTTTGTTGCTGTTCTGGAATTCCGTGATGACACTGCCATTTTTGAGTACTTTTCTGTTCATTATGTTTTGCACACAGCGAACCCCTCTAGGCTGTGGTTTAAAAAGCTCAAGCATTATTTGAAAAATTTCTCTTTTCCATTTTATCTGTCTGTCTATGTGGAACACATGATTTGGGGAATCTAGGTCTGATTCTCCCTCTCTCTCTCTCTCTCTCTCTTTTTTTTTTTTTTTGGTGGTCTATTCCTCCATCATTTTAACTCTTCTTCCTGAACATTTTTTTACACATTGTTGATTGTGTTTCTCCACTTGGATAGCTTCTGATATCATAATTTTGTTTTCCAAGAGCCCTTTTGCATTCTTTTAATGTTTTATTTATTGTAGTATTTTATTCTTTTCCCCCTTCATCTTTTTTCATCAAAATTGATTATATTACAAATACTAGTTTGAACAAATCTACAAGTTTGAACAAACTCACATTATTTAAACTAGATTTTCTCGAACATACGTTTGTGACTCAGGTGTGAAGAATGTTCCTCCCCAGAGATATTAGCCTAAATCAGTAGGACCGAGGGACAGTAGACTAACAACCTCACTTCCCTTCCTGGGTTGACTTCTTTGCCCTGTCCTCCCAAAAAGCTGTTAACCACACTTTATCACATCTCATCATCAGCTGACTCTTTCCTGTCACATATTACTGAAATAAAACAGCACACATGAATATTCGTCAGTCTTTTCTCTACCAGGATTATATTATGAACTGAATTTTGTCTCCTGCCAAATTCATATGTTGAGGCCCCATTCTTCATTGTGACTTATTTGGAGAAAGGGTCTTCGAGAGGCAAGTAAATTAAATGATGTCGTGGGGGTAGTTCCTTAATCCAACAGGACTGGTGTCCTTATAAGAAGAGGAAGAGACAGAAGAGGAAGAATTCTCTCTCTCCGCTGCTTTCTCTCTGTGTGTAAGCACACAGAGGAAGGAGTGTGAGGAAGTGGCTGGGAGGTAGTGAACCAGGAAGAAAACTCACACCAACACCAAACCCAGCAACACCTTGATCTTGGACTTTTAGCTTCCAGAACTGATGAGAAAATACTTTTTTTGTTTTGTTTTGTTTAAGCCATCCAATCTGTAGTATTTTGTTATGGCAGCTTTAGTGGACTAAAACAGTTATCTCATAATCAAATCAAACTTGTAGAAGCTACTTTAATGACTGTTCTATCCTGGGTCCAGTTTGGTGAATACAATCACTAATTTCTAGGAATCATCAGCTTAGAGAGAAAGTGAAAGCATCCATTCTCTATACCTGGTGTAAAACTTTATGACTTCCTGGGAGTCTTAGATAACTGAAATTCTAGAGATACTTCAGATCCCAGAATCTTATTTCAATAGTTTTAAATGCCCAATATTAGTTATTAACGAAAACTTTACTAGATTTAAACTTAAAACTCCTTTCCAAGAAGATTTGGTGCTTCTGCATGCCTTTTTGTTGGTAAAATACCCAACCCTTAAAGAATTCACCAGCTGATGTTCCCAAATCCAGTAAGCTGAGGCAAGATGATGAGGGACTGAGATATGCTGCTGCGCTCACCACACGCCTTCACCTGAAGGAGGTTGGGAGCGGATTCGGGTCCTTAAGCTTGCTCGGGGTTGGCGTCTCCAGTGCTGGTGGTACTGCACAGATTTTTATAATGGAAAAAACATGATGATAATATAGTGATAAAAATGTGAAGAAATAGAACTTCAGCTCCCTCAATGTGATCAACTGGAATTCATATTTGGTTAAACACTTTCTCAGCTTTTTTGAGATATAATTAACAAATAAAAATTGTTTCTAATCAGAGTGTATACCATGATGATTTAGTATGCATATATATTGTGAAATGATTACCACAGCCAAATTAATTAATCCATCTATGAAAAAGTTCAAATGGTGAGGTATAATATTTCTCCTTCATAAGTATAAAATTAAAATCATACATGATGTTATTCATATATGCATTGTATTGTTGAAGTAGAATCAGTATGCCTTTTTATGTACTGTATTGTTCACTTTGCCTTTTATTTATTTTTCTAATTTTTATTCACATGATTATATAGAGTTCTTTTCTATTTCTTTTTTTTTTAAATTTTTTTAAATTATGGGAGTATGATAGCACATTTACAAAAGACTTGGAAAATACAGAACAAAGTTACATATAGTTCCACTATTTATTACAATTATTTTTAAATAGATAAGTTAAGATTTTTAGTTGGAGTTTCAATACAAATTCTCAAAAATTAATAAAATATATATATAGAAAATTAGAAGGATATAGTAGACCTGAAAACACCATGAACCTATTCAATATAGTTAAGATTTATATAATTTTCACACAAGAGTAGGATATAAATTCTACTCAAGTTCACATAGACTAAACTAGGAGACACTGGAACACATCCAGGACATAATTTAGTTAGCTCAGTGCGTGCTCAGTCATGTCTGACTTTTTCTGACCCCATGGGCTGTAGCCTGCCAGGCTCCTCTGTCCATGGTATTATCCTGGCAAGAATACTGGAGTGGTTATCATTTCCACCTCCCAGACAAAGTTCTTTATAATAACAATTTTACTAATCGCATATCCTTTCTTTTTTTTATTGATATTATTAGTTTTATTGAATTATTAATACTGAAAATAATTTTTTCTGATAAAAGAGCGGCTAAAAAATGATTTGTGGTTATAAAATATGCTCGTCGTGCCCCTGGGGGGAAGTAGAGCACCTTCCCTGGCTTAGCACGTGGATCCAGAAACGCCTCCAGCAGAGCAGCTTGTGAAGGCGTCCTGCTCTCCGGCCACGGGGACGGCCAGGCTGGCCTCTCTGCTGTCCTCTCACAGAAACTTATTCCAGCCATGGCATTCCTCACAGAAGCTCCCCTGAGCCTTTATCCTGTTGGTGATAGAGTTTCTTGTAAATAGCGTTTCTGTTCCCAATGTACCTCCCTTGTGAATTCTTAAAACCCATTAAGGATTAGAGGTAGTTTTATCTTCTTAATGAAAACTCTCTTGCCACTGTTCCAGAAATATGGCTCAGTGCCCGCTCTGAGCTTCACTGCACACCATACATCATTCTCTGTTGACACCTATATAAGTTACTCCTTTTTTCGTGAAGTATTTCTAATGTATCCTGAGACTACATTAATTACATTCTTTGGGGGAAGATTTTCATATATAATTAAAAGTACAAAAAAATAAATTATCATGCACCGATCAACATGATTTAACAAATGGTAACACATTACCATTAATGCTTTAAAAAAATGCATGTTCCTTGGAAGAAATACTATGACAAACACAGACAGCATATTAAAAAGCAAAGACATCCCTTTGGAGACAAAGGTCCATAAAGTCAAAGCTATGGTTTTTCCCTGTCTGTCACTATCTGCTGGAGTTTGCTCAAATTCATGCCCATTGAATTGGTGATGCTATCTATTTCATCCTCTGCCACCCTCTTCTCCTTTTGCCTTCAATCTTTCCCAGCAGCAGAATCTTTTCCAATGAGTCAGCTCTTTGCAACAGGTGGCCAAAGTTTGTAATTTCAGCTTCAGCATCAGTCTTTCCAATGAATATTAAGGGTTGATTTCCATTAGGATTGATTTGTTTGATCTTTTTGCAGGACAAAGGACAAAGGACTCTCAAGAGTATTCTCCAGGACCACAATTTAAAGACATCAGTTTTTCAGTGCTCAGCCTTTTTTATGGTCCAACTGTCTGTACACGACTATCGGAAAAACCATAGCTTTGGCTATGGACCTTTGTTGGCAAAGTTATGTCTCTGCTTTTTGATATGCTATCTAGGTTTGTCATAGCTTCCTTTCCAAGGAGTAAGTGTCTTTTAATTTCATGGCTGCAGTCTTAGAAATATCTAAAAATTCAAGCTCAGAAAGTCTATGAGATGCATGTACAATGGAAACAAATAATTTTGTTGAAAATCCTTTCCTAAGAATGTTTCTAACAAAGAAAACCTGTCCACCCTAAAATCATCACTTATGAGGAAGAATTTTCCCCTTTTCAATTATATTACTATTAGACTTTTATCTCAATGAGATAAAAAAAGAAAAGAGCTCATTGCTATACTAACTGCTCTGTTCTGCATGGATAGACTTCAAAATGGATCAGTCAGTTCAGATCTGTTCAGTCGCTCAGTTGTGTCTGACTCTGCAACCCCATGAATCGCAGCATGCCAGGCCTCCCTGTCCATCACCAACTCCCGGAGTTTACTCAAACTGATGCCTATCGAGTCGGTGATGCCATCCAACCATCTCATCTTCTGTCGTCCCCTTCTCCTCCTGCCCCCAATCCCTCCCAGCATCAGGGTTTTTTTCCAATGAGTCAACTCTTTGCATCAGGTGGCCAAAGTACTGCAGTTTCAGCTTCAAAATCAGTCCTTCCAATGAACACCCAGGACTGATTTCCTTTAGGATGGACTGGTTAGATCTCCTTGCAGCCCAAGGGACTCTCAAGAGTCTTCTCCAGCACCACAGTTCAAAAGCGTAAATTTTTCGGCACTCAGCTTTCTTCACAGTCCAACTCTCACATCCTTACATGACCACTGGAAAAACCATAGCCTTGACTAGATGGACCTTTGTTGGCAAAGTAATGTCTCTGCTCTTTAAATGCTATCTAGGTTGGTCATAAATTTCCTTCCAAGGAGTAAGCGTCTTTTAATTTCATGTCTGCACTCACCATCTGCAGTGATTTTGGAGCCCAAAAAATAAAGTCTGACACTGTTTCCACTGTTTACCCATCTATTTTCCATGAAGTGAAGGGACTGGATGCCATGATCTTAGTTTTCTGAATGTTGAGTTTTAAGCCAACTTTTTCACTCTCCTCTTTCACTTTCATCAAGAGGCTCTTTAATTCCTCTTCACTTTCTGCCATAAGGGTGGTATCCTCTGCATATCTGAGGTTATTGATATTTCTCTCTCTCTCTCCTGATTCCAGCTTGTGCTTCTTCCAGCCCAGCGTTTCTATTGATGTAATCTGCATATAAGCTAAATAAGCAGGGTGACTATATACAGCCTTGACATACTCCTTTTCCTATTTGGAACCAGTCTGTTGTTCCATGTCCATTTCTAACTGTTGCTTCCTGACCTGCATATAGGTTTCTCAAGAGGCAGGTCAGGTCTGGTATTCCCATCTCCTTCAGAATTTTCCACAATTTATTGTGATCCACACAGTCAAAGGCTTTGGCATAGTCAATAAAGCAGAAATAGATGTTTTTCTGGAACGCTCTTGCTTTTTTGATGATCCAGAGGATATTGGCAATTTGATATCTGGTTCCTCTGCCTTTCCTAAAACTAGCTTAAACATCTGGAAGTTCAGGGTTCACGTATTGCTGAAGCATGACTTAAAGAATTTTTAGCATTACTTTACTAGTGTGTGAGATGAGTGCATATAAGGACCCTTGAAAAAATATATTGCATACAGAACAATTTCAGAAAACACAAGAAGTGTACCAAAAATTGATAAATGTTTCATTAAAAAGATACCTCCTATGAGCATATAGTAGCTTATGCTTGAAAATGTCCACTGCACAAATCTCCCATTACTTGTAATAGCAAATGAGGATGTTTGATCAAAATGTATTGAACATCTTTGATCTTCAAAGAATTGTGGTTCATGCTGAGGATATAGAAAAGAAAACAACATTTGGAGCAGGTTATCTGTCCTCAAATTTGCTGGCATATTGAGTGCAGCACTTTCAAAACATCATCTTTCAGGATTTGAAATAGCTCAACTGGAATTCCATCACCTCCACTAGCTTTATTCGTAGTGATACTTCCTAAGGCCCACTTGACTTAATGTTCCAGGATGTCTGGCTCTAGGTGAGTGATCACACCATCGTGATTATCTGGGTCATGAAGATCTCTTTTGTACAGTTCTTCTTTGTATTCTTGCCAACTCTTATTAATATCTTCTGCTTCAGTTAGGTCCATACTATTTCTGTCATTTATCGAGCCCATCTTTGCATGAAATATTCCCTTGGTATCTCTAATTTTCTTCAAGAGATCTCAAGTCTTTCCCATTCTGTTGCTTTCCTCTACCTGTGGATGCAAAGAATATAATCAATTTGATTTCAGTGTTGACCATCTGGTGATGTCCATGTGTAGAGTCTTCTCTTGTGTTGTTGGAAGAAAGTGTTTGCTATGACCAGTGCATTCTCTTGGCAAAACTCTATTAGCTTTTGCCCTGCTTCATTCCGTACTCCAAGGCCAAATTTGCCTGTTACTCTAGGTGTTTCTTAACTTCCTACTTTTGTATTCCAGTCCCCTATAATGAAAAAGACATCTTTTTTGGGTTTTAGTTCTAAAAGATCTTGCAGGTCTTCATAGAACCGTTCTACTTCAACTTCTTCAGCCAGCAAATTTGGGAAACTCAGCAGTGGCCACAGGACTGGAAAAGGTCAGTTTTCTTTCCAGTCCCACAGAAAGGCAATGCCAAAGAATGCTCAAAACTACTGCAAAGTTGCACTCATCTCACACACTAGTAAAGTAATGCTCAAAATTCTCCAAGCCAGGTAATTTTTTCAAAAGTTATGACCAAACAAGACAGCATATTAAAAGGAAGAGACTCTACTTTGCCAACAAAGTTCTGTCTAGTCAAGGCTATGGTTTTTCCGGTGGTCATGTATGGATGTGAGAGTTGGACTGTGAAGAAAACTGGGCACTGAAGAATGGATGCTTTTGAACTGTGGTGTTGGAGAAGACTCTTGAGAGTCCCTTGGACAGCAAGGAGATCTAACCAGTCCGTCCTAAAGGATATCAGTCCTGAATATTCATTGGAAGGACTGATGCTGAAGCTCCAATACTTTGGCTACCTGATGTGAAGAACTGGCTCATTTGAAAAGATGTTGATGCTGGGAAAGATTGAAGGCAGTAGGAGAAGCGGATGACAGAGGATTAGATGGTTGGATGGCATCACTGACTTGACGGACATGAGTTTGAGTAAACTCCGGGAGTTTGTGATGGACAGGGAGGCCTGCCATGCTGTGATTCATGGGGTCACAAAGAGTCAGACACGACTGAGTGATTGAACTGAACTGCTCTGTCCTCAAAAAGTCATAATGAATTAATTACAATTGAAGCTACACCTTCTGCATTTACTATATTTGTGTATTTGTAACTTCTGTGTTTCCTGTATATTCCAAACCCATTCTGAACATACTGCTTGTTGAATGTCTTTATCCCTGGCTAGACTGTTGATGTGTGCATTTTCTGCTCACATTTCAACTAAGAAAAAAATAAGGTGAAAGATGTTGTCACTAACCACACTTATTTATGCAGGTACTTTTAGGTACTAGATTAAAATAAGGACCCCTTTCACTGCTACTATACATAAAATTAGTGATACACAATGATTGACAAGGACCCTATATATATCATTTTATTTCAGACACAGGAGGCATGACCTTTGTCTTTGGGGTAGACAGAAAGCATTTCCTTAAGGAAAGAAAGAGCTTGAGCTGGCCCTTGAAAGATGGTTAGGTGACATTCAGATGAGCACTAAGAGACTTTAGCAAAAGTTAAAGTTTTAAAATTTTGATGGAAAGATGGAGAACAATACTAAGGAAGTACTTTTCTATGTAATATATCACCTGGTGGAAAGATAAATTGGAAAAAAAAGTAATATAAACAACTTACCTAGCATCACACTTGAAAAATGAGTGAGAAAAATATACGTATATCATCCAAATGATTCTGTAGGTTCTTTATGGAGTCTTTATAGACTTTTTAAAAAACATGTATTTGTGTATATCAAAAGTGATAGTTTGTGGGAAACAAAAACAGTGACATGCTGGAAGGGGATACACCCAAGCTACGACAAACTGTGGCTCTCAGAACGATTGTTGTGAACACGGAGGAAGAGATTCTTCCCTCACTTGGTCAGAAGCTGGAAAGATGTTGCCTGAGGGCTGCATCCACTCTGGGGTTAAAGGAGGGTTTAAAAGTGACTAAGAGAAAAATGTGGAGAAGAGTAGGTTAAAGGAGACCAGAGAGATGAAGAAAAAGTTTCCCATTTGTCCCAGAATATGTACCTCTAAAAACAGACTTGGTGTTTGGGGGCTTAGTTGCTAAGTCATGTCCAGCTCTTGTTACATCAGGGACTGTAGCCCGCCAGGCTCCTCTGTCCGTGGGATTTCCCAGGCAAGAGTACTGGAGTGGGCTGCCATTTCCTTCTCCAGGGGATCTTCCCCACCCAAGGACTGAACCCAAGTCGCCTGAACTGCAGACAGTCTCTTGTGCACAGTCCCCTGAATTGCAGCAGATTCTTTACCAACTGAGCCAGCAGGGAAACCAGTCTTGCTGCTATTTACTTACTAAGTCATGCCTGACTCTTTTGCAGTCCTATGAACTATAGCCTGCTAGGCGCCTGTGTTCATGGGATTTCCTGGGCAAGAATACTGGAGTGGGTTGCCATTTATTTCTCCAGAGGATCTTCCCAACCCAGGGATTGAACCTGCATCTCCTGCATTACAGGTGGATTCTTTACCACAGAGTCAATGACTTTTTGTTGCATAAGTCTTTTTGCTTAAACCAACATGGGTCGTTTTTTCTTGTACATTTACAACTAAAATATCCCTGTTATACTGTCTTACATGTGGCTTAGATAATACATAGAACCAAGCTGTAAACACAGTCAAGTTAACCAACACATTCTTTTTTCAGTTAATCAGTTCTTTTGACTCAGCAGACAAAACTAGTTTACTTTTATCTTGTAAATATATTTAGCTGAAATACAGAGATGAGAAGTTTATTGACCTGGCTTTAAAGGGCTCGTAATCTAGTAGAAGGTTCTCTGCTCAAGCAGTTATAATACTAGGTGATGACTGCTACAGTTTTCCCCAAAATTGTTTAGCCAATGTTACTAGAGCCTGGGGCATCTAGATCTGTTGTGAAAAGTGAGGAAGGCTTCAGATGGGAAAAATTGCCTAAAATGCAATTTAAAGCATAGCTGCTATGTAATTCTTACTCTCCATTTTACAATATTTGCCTCAAGGATCATTAATTTTTGAGGGAATATAGAGTTGTATTTTTCTTCCCAAACCTTCTTCTGAGCAATAGTATTTGAACTCACTTCAATGAAACAGTTTGTTTCAAAATTTTGGGTGGTAATAAAACACCCCCGCTCCAGGTATTGAGTTTGAGGTATTGATCCGACAGGCAGTAGGATTGTTGCTGAAAAGCTTCATAAGGCAGCAATCTGACCAGCTTCAACAGAGGTCAACAACATGTGCTTTGTGGTTTTGGAATAAGGGTCACATCTTTGACATTTAAATCGAACTTTCTTGGAAAACATATATTTCTTTGTACCTCTCAGAGAGAAGGAGGAGATCAATGTGTCTGTCTTCTGGTCAGATGATCTCTCAGTTAAAGTTACATTTCGAGGGCTAGGAAGACCGATGTCAGGTCATACCCAGACCGTGGCATGGCCTGCAGCCTTCCAAGTCCAGACAGCAAGGATGCTAGACCCCTGTCTACCTGTCCTTTTGTAATGGCTTCTTGAAAACTCAAGCCTAAAACGTACAACTAGAGCAAAAAGCGCACTTTGGGTGCTGGGAAGCCTACAATCTCCCTGACTTTTTTTTTTAATTCTCATTTAACTTTATCCAACATTATATTATGAAAAATTTCAAAGATAACACAAAATTGAATAAATTTTGCACTAAACACCTCTAGATTTTATGCTTGTTTTAATCATATGACTGTTTTTCTATCTACCCCTATCTTCAGCTATTAGAACATCATTTTGATGCATTTCCAAACGAATTAAATAGATATATATAATAAGCACTCTAACATGTGTATAATTATAATATACCACGTATATTATTCTGTTAATAGTGTTTCTCTCTTTTGAAGTAATGTTTACAAATGATAAACTGCATATGTTGTTATTTTTTGACAAAACCGTACACTATAAAACCAAACTCCTGTCAATATAGTGAACTTTAAACCCACCTAGGAGCATTTCTTCATAATCTGTCAGTTATTTCCCACCACCAGAACCCCTGCCCCCACAAATAATTGCAATGCTGATTTTTTTTAGTCAAACATAGGAAGAATGTGTATATTTCAGGATTTCATATAAATGGAATCATATAATATGGAATTTTTTCATATAAATTTTCCTTTACTTAGTATAATATTTTTCAGATTCACCCGTGTTATACATAGTTCTTTCCTTTATACTTTCTTTTGTGAGATGTCAACATATTTTGCTTAATTTTTCTTTTTAGGTTAGTTCCTTTTTGTTAATAGAACATATGATTTCTTTATATACCTGACTACCATTCTTAAGTTTTGATTAAATACAGTTCATATTTTGTGACTGTAGTAGATAGGTCATGTACTCCTGAGGTCTTACGTCCTCACTAATCAACGTAGGTATTACTGATAATTGCCTGTCATTTGTGTCCTCTAAACCCACCAGTTATCCCCTCCATAGGAGAGGCATTTTTCTCTATTTGGTTCCCTGAGGTATCCCAGGAGATGAGACCAGTGATGAGCACATAACAGATACTCAATGCAATAAATTCAGTAATTAGAAAAAAATATCACTGGATAAAGAAATATAGAAAAATTAATAGATAGATCAATAGAAATAAAACAGATTGGTGGTTGCCAGAAGTGAAGTATGGGGAAGTGGAAGAAATGGATGAAGCAGGTCAAAAGGTAAATCAATAAGCATAAAAACGATAAAATAACAAAATAAAAAGACAGTCCACAGATTTTGATAACTCTTTGAGAAATATGAAGTAATACCAGAAATACTAACTGGAAATGACAAGATGGAGTATCACAAAACCACACTAAGGGAAGAAAGAGACACGTCCCACACCCCTTCTGTAAATTTTTAGAAGGGTGATTATCTGGTAGAGTTTAGATTAAGACCAAGAATGTTGTCTTTGATCAGAGTCTGTCCTATTAGAAATATTTTAAAAATTAGAATCGTTAGTAAGCTCATTAACTTATGTGGTAAATTTAAAAGGAAGAAAGAAAAGAAAAGAAAAAGAAAGGGGAGAGAAAGCAGGGACAAGCTTTTCTAGTCTAATAAGAAGCTGGACCTCACATGCTCTGTTGTGGGAACGTGAAATGTGACAGCCAGTCACTCTGGGGAGAAAATGAAGTTTCTTAACATGAAGCAAAATAAAACCTTCAAGCAAACAAAAATACAAACCGTGTAGCTATCGTGTGACCCAGGAATCGTATTCTGGGCTTTAGTCCCAAAGAAGCAGATGCTCGTTTCCCCGAAAGCTGCGCAGGTGTCTATGTGCGGGCTTCGGTGCTCAGCCGTGTCCGACCCCCGGCGACCCCGGGAGCGGCAGCCGCCGGCCCCCCGTCCCTGCGGGCTCCCCAGGCAAGAATGCCCGGGTGGGCTGCCCTTCTCCCCCAGCGGGTCTCCCCGACCCGGGTCCCCCTCTCTGCAGGCGGACTCTACCTCTGAGCCGCCGGAGAGGACCACAGCCGGCGGCCCTGCTTGCGATGCCCGGGCTCAGAGAAGTGCAGGTGCGCGTCTCCGAGGGGGTGGGCAGACGCGCCGTGACAGTCACGCCGGGAAACAGCGCTCAGCGAGAGAAGGAGTCAGTCACCGGCAGAGCCGCGGCTTGCATGAACCTCCGGAGAACTGCGCCGAGCGGCAAAGCTCAGTGTATGCCATTCTTAAACAACAAAGCTGCAGAAACGGGGAGTGAGCTTCAGGCGGCAGGGCTGAAGAACCCGGCTGCCAGTGCCGCAGACGCAAGAGGCAGGCTTCGACCCCGGGCTGGGAGGACCCTCCGGAGGGGGCAGGGACCTGTCCCCGAAGTCTAGCCTGGAGAGCTCCACGGACAGAGGACCCCGGGGCTGCGATCCACGCGGCTGCAGAGCCGAACAGGACCAGCTCCTGCGCGTCACAGAGCGCGGAAAAGAGCCAGGAGCCGGTGCCGGCGACGCTCCGCAGGGCCGAGAGCCGGCGGCAGGAGCTGCGCCTCGAACGGGGAGCGCGATGAGCCCCCGCGGCGGCCCGCTCAGCGCAGCGCGGGCGGCCGCAGCTTCCGGGCCTGGTGTCCGGCGGGGGTTTGACATCACCTTTGGGGGAAACTGGATAAAAGGCAGTGCGTCTCGCTATTGTTCCTTACAGTTGCGTGTGAGCCTTCAGTTGCTTTGTGAAAAGTTTATTTAAAAGACTATCATGCCTATGAATACTTGAATATAAAACACAGATCAGAAAAAGAAAATTAGTGTATCAAAAAGAGGACCCCAACACTGCAGAAGGTATAAAGGGAATAATGATGAGCATTTAGGTCTGTTTGACTTTATGGTTCATTAGGGTTCAGTTGTTTATTTGGCAGACAACTCACAAATAAACGTAGCTAATTTAAAGAAAATAGTTGTTTAGCTCAAATTATGAATTTCTAACTTTTAGAAGAGTATAATCTGTTTATATTTTACTGTAAATATGAATTAATTGGATTTGTTCTTTATATCATTTTTATTTTTCAGTTACCTTATTTCTGTAAATAATTTTTTTTATCTTTCTATTAAACATAAATTTTTTCTTTGTTTTCTCTCCTCTCCTCTGCTTGGAAGTCTTTCTTTTATTTACATTATTTTTATAGCTTCCCTTAAAATATAATTGCACCTACAAAAAGTTAATATCACCACCCTCCTTACTAACAACAGAGGCAATATATCATATTTTACTTGTGTGTTGTTTTAGAATTTTTCTGTCTCATTTGAATATCCAAAATTAGTCATTATTTTTGTTTTCACTTTTCAGTAGATGCCTAGTTTTCATTTATGTTTATTTATTTATTTTTGCTCACAAACGCATCTGATACTCTCTTCACCTTTCTCAATCTTTTTTTTTTTTCTCTCTAAACTTTCTTCCTAGAGGATATGTGAACTGTAAACTCCTTTTTACTGAAAATACCTTGAATTCACTCTCATTCTTAATGACAGATTGCTGCGTGGAGAACTCTAGGTTCACAGTTGTTTTCTATCAGCACTGTGAGAATAATATTGTTCCACATTCTATTTTTTCCTTCTCTTTTTTAAACTCTTATCTCCAACCTTTGGAGTTCTATAATTTCACTAAGAATTTCTGAGTGTGGGTTTAATTCCCTCTACCTTGCTCAGGATTTGGCCTGCTTGTACAATCCAAGGATTTATTCTTTCATTGAGTCTGGAGAATTCTCAACCACCATCTCTTTTATATTCATTCTCTTAATTCACATTTATATCACCTTCTGAGTATTCAATGATTGCTTTATTTCATTATGCTTATTTCCTTAGTGCTCATTTATTTATTTACTTTTTTCTTCTCCATTTCTCTGCATTTCAAAGAGTTATCTTATGTTTATATTCAGTTCAACTTTATAGAATCAACTGTTAAACTTAAGTTTTTAATTTAAATGATTTTATTTTCCTTTCTCAGACATTATAATAAGTGCATTTAGAAAGCTGTTCTTTTTTTCTTTTATTAGTTCTTCTTTTATTTTTATTTATTCAGATTTTTATCCCTTTAATAATATTTATAGTGTCTTTCAAATTGTCTTATTATCTCATGTTCTTTGGACTGTTCATCCATCTGACTCTTCTGTTTGGTTTTGCCTCATGCACTGTGTGGTTTGCAAGTTTTCTTTGTTGGCCCAATACATTTAGGATTACTCTTTTTGAAATTTTACTTCATCCTGTTTATGGAGGTGGTTTTAGGAAACTAGGAGCATTGCTCACAGGTGTTTTGGGGTTGAATTCTTCTTTTGGAGTTTCACATTCAGTGTGCGGCACGTAAATGAGCGCTGCAGATTCATGAGCGCTACAAATTTGAGTCTCACTAATATTGACTCGACATTTCCTCAGGACTTTGGGTGAGGTGTTTTTAGTCTCTCTTTTAGCAAAAAGGCCACTATTCCAGAGGCTTTTTTAAAATTGAGAATCCTTAGTTTCAATTTCATACGGGTTGTGTCTCACGCCCAAAGATGACATTATAGCCTCACCCCCTGACTAGTAAAGCGATGTTTTCACTGGATATCATTCCTGGCTAAAGCAGCGTCAGCACCAGTCGTGTCCGACTCTGTGTGACCCCACGGACTGCAGCTCGCCGGGCTTCCCTGTCCATCACCAAATCCCAGAGCTTGCTCAGACTCATGTCCATCCAGTCGGTGATGCCATCCAGCCATCTCATCCTCTGCCGTCCCCTCCTCCTGCTGTCTTCAGTCTTTCCCAGCATCAGGGTCTTTTCCACTGAGTCAGTTTTTCTCATCAGGTGGCCAAATTACTGGAGCTTCAGCTTAGTGTATTAGAAAACCAAGTCACCACAAAAGAGCATCAGGCCTGCAAGCCCTAAGTTTGGAGTTGGTGTGGGATGCACATAAAGGACTGGTCAGCCTTAGCTTTCATCTGAGGATATTAGTTTATAAAATGTGAAGGATTTTTGAATGTGTTCTCACATGTCAACCAGGTTTGTTGTTTCATCCTTAACACAAATGTGGTGGGGGAGTATCCATTGTGAAATCTTTAATGGTGCTTTTGGACTGGTTGACACTGATTTATGTCTAGTCATTTTGGAATTCACATTTACTGCTTAGTTTCTGTTAAAATTATATGCACTCAGATTTCCAACAACAGGTTCCTACTCTGCTCCTTGCAACTTTTTGTTCCATATTTATATTAATCTTAAACTTAATTATGACTCATTTTCAACTGTATATTTTTAAGTAAAAAATAATAATCAATTTTAGAAATCTCCTGTTTAGATTTTCAATGTTCCTCCCATGTTTTTAAAGTGGTATCTGGCCTTTAACTTTTCAAACTAATCAACAGCTTACATAACTTATAAATAGAGTAAATTTTAATGTCAAAGTCATGGCATCAAATTTTTGAGGTTCATTTTAATACCTCTAGAATAGGTAATCTTGTAGGAACAAGCAATCCCAATTAGGTATTCTGTGTTCTGGTCTTTCCAAAACCATTTCTCATACTCACTTTGCTTCACTTTAGTCTCAGTTATCAGCAATAACATTTTTCATTGTTTTGTGTTGTTTCTTATGAATGGTTGATCATTTTTAGGTTTTGTTTGAATTTCTTTCTTTTTTATAATTTTTTTGTTTAATTTTTGGTGGTACACAAACTTCTCTAAGGGTTTAGTTGCTCTATAGCATGTAGATCTTAGTTCCCTGACTGAGGATCAAACCTGTGTCCCTTGCATCAGAAGGCAGATTCTTAAGCATCATTAAGAATTCTTAACCATGATTGACTAGACTAACACAGCAGTCCCTTTTGTATTAATATCTGAGGCAAGTTGTTTCTGCCAATAAAATTCCCTATAACCTTGGCTCAGTCCCAGGTAAGCAGTCCTTTTGTGTGATGTTTTCTGGCTGGTTGTAGCAAGAGACCCTCAGTCTTTCATGTGTGAATTTATAAGCACTTCCTACTCAGGTCTATCCTATAAAAAAAATTTACATGTGAAGATTGATGAAGACCACAGCCTCTCCTCTGTTCTTGTGAGCTAGCATCACACATCCCTTCAGCCTCACCATTTCCACAGCAGCTCTGTGAGTGACACTCCTGTATCCATTAAAGTATCACATACAGTTTCAACTGCATTTCCAATTTAAAGGATGTTAATCTCCAAAATGTATTGTCAATTGAAGTCTAGTATATTAACCAGTTACAAGCAGCGTACGAAGGTTTTAACTTTAGGTCTTCTGGAATAAGAGGGAGACGTTCTCATGGTTGACTTGTTAAGCTGAAACAGGAAAAATTATTGCTCTGTGTAGGTAGGGGTTAGATCATCACAGGGACATTTGTGCATGTATATGTGTATGTGAGAGGGAGACAGAAAGCCATTCTCACAGGAAAAAGGGTTCAGTCTTGATGCTCAATCAATAACTAGAAGATGTTGGCTGGCAGAATTGTATTCTCCATTATGATGCCATGATTTCTGTGGAATATACTGCATATATTAACATCTATATATTTCAATGCTATCTCTAGTGTAATCTCACTGAATCAGTCATAATTACTCTGGAACTGGGGAAAAATAAGCCTAGAAAATCTACCAATTTAGCCCCCATCCACAGAGCAATTTAAGATGGTTCCTTTGTGCCATTCTAAATGCAAAGTATTACAGTTTACATTTTATTTATGGAAATATAAGTGTGCTAGCAATTTCTTTGCATAAAACAGATGTGTTTTCAGGAAAATATATACTTCCCGTGTACCTATTTATAGATATGTGGTTTCTCTTGGGAGCTGAAAATATTTCATCTTTTTTTTTTTCTTTCAAATTCCCTTAGAGTTCATTATTTGCTTACAGTTTTTATTTTCTTTTATAACAAAATAGAAGCATGTGACACAGGTTACTGACTCAATTAAGGCACTTGGCTTTGCCACTTGGATTTCTCATTACTATTAAGTAGGATTTTTAGGCTATATTTTTATCTTCAAATAAAATTTCACGGTTGAAACTGTGTCTATTTTTAATTAAGGATACATGAAATCATTTATACATGTCAATAAGATGAACTCTATGCATGTACTAAAACAGGTGAAAATGCCTACTTTTATCATTACAGTGCTTCATGATTAGATTATCAAAGTAAACTTTTTATGGACTTCGTGATTTCGAATTTCCTAAATTCTTTTGGGATATGTTGGGTTATGCATACATAAATCACATATGATATTTCAACTTAGTTTAGGTTTCCATGTTGACAAACTTGAAGAAGCTTGGTTATCCACCCAGTCAAACATAGTAATGAGTAATGGCAGGAAAAGAAGGTGGAGTGTGTCAGCTGAGTCCATTGACTTTTTCCTTTGGAAGTTCATGTTCCCCTTAATTGATCTGATACAGTTTTATGGGCTTCCTGTTAGGAGATGCACACATCTGTTTCCCTCTTCACTCCCCAGTCAAGGCAGGGTTCCTCACTTCTAGCTTTTACTCCAAGACAATTTTGCCTGAAAATCTGGTTCTATCTGAAAGAGCCCCTGGGTGGGACAGAATACAGCCCCTTCGGTTTTTCACACCCAATATTGATTGTCTTAACTTCTGACTCGGTTCAGATTCAGACTGCTCAATTATAATGTTGTGATGCCCAAGTTCTTTGCTGACTTTCCCCTATTCTTGCTTTCCTTCACTTTCTGACTTGTTTTTCTCTTTTTTCATTCAGCCCTCCCCCCAACCCCCAAAATAGTATTGAGTACTCCATATTAACCCGTGAGATATGCCTCTTTTCTTCTTTATTACTATTTTATACTTTTATTTACAATATGATATTAGTTTCACGTGTACATTACACTAATTCCATATTCTTTTTCAGAATCTTTTCTCTTATAGGTCATTACAATGTCAGGATGCTGACTGTCTAGCTCCTGTGCTCTACGATAGGTCCTTGTTGGTTATCAGTTTTATATACAGCAGTATTCATATGTCAGTCCCAACCTCCTAATTTATTCTACCCCTGACACCTTTCCCTTTTGATAACCAAAAGTTTCTTTTCTATGTCTGTGGGTCTATTTCTGTTTTGTAAATAAGTTTATTCAGACTGTTACCTTCTTCCCTCCAAGACCCTCAAATAAATATGGTCAGCCAGCCACTTCACATATTCAAAGATATGGAGCAAAATCTTCAATTATAGCAAACCAATATGTTTTCTTTCATGACTTTAGAATACATTGACTGTTAACCCTTCTGGGAGAGAAGGGCAGATGTTGTTCTCAGGATCCCTGTATCAAGAAGAGTTAAATCACACAAGGAGAAAATGGCGTAAAGATTTGACTCTACAGGGGAAATGAGACTGCGGCGCTTTTGTTTTTCTGTCCTTTATCTTAAGAAATCTTCATTTTATTCTACAGAAATCTTTAGAAATGGCAGTTCTCCCCAGACTTGAATTATAAAAAAGGCAGTATTCTATGGAGACAGATCCTAAATAATATACTTCGGGAAATCACTATCCAATTCTATTTAGATGCTTACCTCCCCCACAGGACACTCTGCTCTCCTGTCTATACTCATTGGAGGCAGGAGATAAAAAGCTTCTTTTCTTTTTAGTGGTTGGTCTGTGGAAAACTGTATCTTATTGTTGTAAGCAGTAGTCCACAGGCAAGGAATGCAGCATTTAAGTCAGCCCTGAAGAGTGGATGAGTCTTGCTTTCTGCGTGCTACATGAGGCAAGCTTTGCATGGTCACCAGGATTCCCGAAACCCAGAGTAGAGCACAAGCGCTGCCATCACCATATGATTTCAGCTGAATGGCGCTCTCTCTATCAAATGAGGTTGGACATGAGAAATATCCAGTCTGTTTCCACCTTTCCAGCTGCACCTCACTCAGCCTTGCTGTGAGATGAGGCATTTATTTTCTCTCTCCTTTTCTCCCTGTGGAAACTACTTTCATACGAGTCTTTAGTGTTTGTCTCCACCTACCATTTCAGATGCTTTTTTGTCAGCTCCACTCCACCTACATCCAAAGGAATATTCACTGGCTGAAAAATCCAGTGTAGGGTAGGGAGAAGAAAGTTCTAGTATTATCATGGATTCAGTACTGGATTTTTCAGACAGTCTGGCTCTCCTGATGACAACAGATTTGACTGAACAGGTAGCAATCTGCTTCAGACATTAATCTATGAAGACACTCAAAGTTTAGTTTAAGTAATATTTCTTCAGGAATAGAGAAAGGATATACCTACTTCTGGTAAAATTCTAAAGTTGCAGCAATTTGTCTGCTGTATTTTTTTCTCTGTCAGTCCTGAACACCGAAAGCTTTAAGAATCTTGGTGTCCAACAATTATGTTATCCTCTATGGATGAAATTCAAGTATAAATGTGATTAAAGTTCTCTAGGTGATTTCATTGTGCATGAAAATTTGAGAAATATTATGTGAAGGAATTTCAAGCACTTGCAGTTAGATTGCAAGGAGAAATATCAATAACCTCAGACATGCAGATGACACAACCCTTACGGCAGATAGCAAAGAGGAACAAAAGAACCTCTTGATGAATGTGAAAGAGAAGAGTGAAAAAATTGGCTTAAAATGCAACAGTTAAAAAACAAAGATCACCACATCTGGTCCATCGCTTCATGTTAAATAGATGGGGAAACAATAGAAACAGTGACAGACTTTATTTTCTTGGGCTCCAGAATCACTGCGGATGGTGACTTCAGCCATGAAATTAAGAAGCTTGCTCCTTGCAAGAAAAGCTATCACAAACTTAGTCAGCATACTAAAAAGCAGAGACATTACTTTGCCAACAAAATCAAAGCTATGGTTTTTCCAGCGGTCATATATGGATGTGAGAGCTGGACTATAAAGGAGGCTGAGTGCCAAAGAATTGATGCTTTTGAATTGTGGTGTTGGAGGGGACTTTTAAGAGTCCCTTGGACAGCAAGGAGATCAAACCAGTCAATCCTAAAGGAAATCAGTCCTGAATATTCATTGGAAGGACTGATGCTGAAGCTGAAGCTCCAATACTTTGGCCACCTGATGTGAAGAGCCGGCTCTTTAGAAAAGACCCTGATGCTGGGAAAGATGGAAGGCAGGAGGAGAAGGGGACAACAGAGGGCGAGATGGTTGAATGGCATCACCGACTCAGTGGACATGAGTTTGAGCAAGCTCCAGGAGATGGTGAAGGACAGGGAAGCCTAGTATGTTGTAATCCATGTGGTTGCAAAGAGTAGGACACAACTAAGCTACTGAACCAAAAACAACAAGGGATGTATCATGAGGGTATATAGAAACTTTTCTGAAGGAATTGAAATCATAATGTTTTAACCAGTGTTTGCTTCACTAGAATAAGGCCAATGTACCTGCCCTTGACAGATGCTTACACCCTGTTAAATCCTGAACTACTTAGAATCTTGGCCTTTTCTTTGCGAGATTGGTAACTGGACTGAAAACTCAGAGAAAATAGGCCCACTACATCAGCTTGCCAGTATGTTAATATATTATCAATGTGCTAATAACCCTTCCTATTGACAAAGGCATTTGTTTCTCCTGTGCTAGAGCTTGTGAAATATGAAATTATACCAAAGAGAGAGAAGGAAATTTTTTAAAATGTTCATTCAAGAGATGGTATAACTCAATAATCCCACTCCATCTTCTCAAAAAGAATGTCTCTAAGGCCTGAATTGCTTAGAGCTGCTGATTTATTTTTTCTCTTGAGATGTCAGAATAAATATTGACAGTTTTGTCATCTCCCTCTACATTTTTGTGGCATTTTGTTCCTAATTTTAAAAGTATTGATAGACTCACAGGCCTGGAGAAGAGACTTGTACTTGCCAACAGGAAGGGATGTGGGGAAGGGCTGGATTGGGAATTTTGGGTTAAAAGATGTAAAAGATTACACATAGGATGGATGGACAAGGTCCTACTGTACAGTACAGGGAACTATATCCAATATCCCGTGATAAACCATGGTGGAAAAGAATATGAAAATGAATGTATGCATATGTATAACTGAATCACTTTGTTGTACAGGAGAAGTTAACATAGTACATCCACTATACTTTAAAAAATAAATTTTTTAAAAGTGTGATAAAAGTGTCATTACTCAGTGCCTCAGTTCAGTTTAGTTCAGTCGCTCAGTTGTGTTTGACTGTTTGCAACCCCATGGGCTGCAGCATGTCAGGTTTCCCTGTCCATCACTAAATCCCAGAGCTTGCACAAACTCATGCCCATTGAGTCGGAGGTGCCATCCAACCATCTCATCCTCTGTCGTCCCCTTCTCCTCCTGCCTTCCATCTTTCCCAACATCAAGGTCTTTTCCAATGAGTCAGTTTTTTGCATCAGGTGGCCAAAGTATTGGACCTTCAGCTTCAGCATCAATGCTCCCAATGAATATTCAGGACTGATTTCCTTTAGGATTGACTGGTTTGGGCTTCCTTGAAAGCCCAATTGGTAAAGAATCCACCTCTAATATGAGAGACCTGGGTTCAATCCCTGGGTTGGGGAAATCCCCTAGATTAGAAGGGAAAGGCTTGCTGCCCGCAAACACAAAGACCCTCAAACCTCAGCTTCAAACTTGGGCAGTATTCGACTTCAAGGGAGATTCATACAGAGTGCTTGCATTTAAGACATATCCATTTACATCACTGTACTAAATGGGAGAGAAAGGCATTTTTGAGGATGACTAGTTTCTCTTTGTGGCCAAGAATATAATATAGAACTACTAGATCCTAGACATGAAAGATCACAAAAATAAGATCAACTTGGGAGGATCTTCTCAGAGGTTATGAAAAGGTGAAACTATAATCAAAATATCTAAGAAAGTGCAATAAATTTTCTCTGACAATAGAATTTAATCAGATGGTGGTGTATTGTGCAGAAATACCCTCTACCTCATTATCTTTTTATTTTTTCCCCAATATTGAACATCCTTCACTTGGATCTACCACTGCTCATAGAGAGTTTTGGTTACAGAAGTCAGGGGATAAATTTGTCATCTCCATGTTTACACAAGGCATTCTCACTGTAACATGCATGATGGTATTTTCCATTCTATGTGATCTCCAGTCATTGCTTCTTGAATTTCCTGCTGTTTCTTTGAAGAATCAGATAGAGAACTACAAGCCTATCTAGGTGTACAAATAGAGAGCTACAGGAAGATCTAGGTGAAATCAATTTATTTTTTTTTCTTCTGATGGGTGGAATTCTTTGGTCTGATGCCTATATCCTTAACTTATCTTGGATTTGGATTACAATTTGATGATGTGTTGTTTTGTAATAATTATCATTTTTAAAAAATAAGCCCAACCAGACCATTCATTTGTTCAGCATCTTGTCAAGCCCTGAGAGCTCATTAAACTTACTGATTGACAGACAAGACCAAGAGGACCCTATAGGTCACTGGACATGGGAAACTTGGTCAAGCCACTGGACATCCTCAAAGCTTTGCTTTGTGAGTTGCCTAAGGCAACACTGAATAAATAGCAGAGAAAGTAGCTTTAGATCCTTTCCTTCTGGACCCTGTGACCTGGCACAAATCAGTTAGCATCTTGACTTCAGCTGCTTTTTGTAAAATGTACCACAATAGAACACAGTGAAGCATAGCAAAATGCACAAATTTTATCTGCTAAAGCAGCAGTCCTCAACCATTTTGGCACCAGGAACCAGTTTTGTGGAAGACAATTTTTCCACAAACAGAGATAGAGGGGTGGGGATTGTTTCCAGGTGATTCTCACAAGGAGTGTGCAACCTAGATCCCTCACATGAAGAGTTCTCAGTAGTTTGTGCTCCTGTGAGAATCTAATGCCGTTGCTGATCTGATAGGAGGCAGAGCCCAGGTGGTGATGCCAGCGAGCAATGTGGAGTGATTGTAAATACAGAAAAACTTCACACACTCACCCACTACTCACTCCCTGCTGTGTGACCAGGTTTTTAATAGGCCACAGACTGGTACTGATGTGTGGACTGAGGATTGGGGACCTCTGTGCTAAAGCATTAGCTTGCTTGTTTTGAAACTTTATTATAGGAGGGTCCTCTGCTAGATGTATTTACCTAAACTATCTTATTTACTCTTCATGTTAGTCCTTAAGTTGGTATTGTTCAGTTAGTAAGTCATGTCCAGCTATTTGTGACTCTATGGACTTCAGCACACCAGGCTTCCCTATCCTTCTCTGTCTCCTGGGGTTTGCTCAAATTCATGTCCATGAATGAGTGATGCCATCCAACCATCTCATCATCTGTCACCCCCTTCTCCTCTTGCCCTCAGTCTTTCCCAGATCGGGGTCTTTTCCAATGAGTTGACTCTTGGCATCAGGTGAGCAAACTATTGGAGCTTCAGTTTCAGCATCAGTCCTTCCAATGAATATTTAGGACTGATTTCCTTTAGGATTGACTGGTTTGATCTCCTTGCTGTCCAAGAGACTCTCAAGAGTCTTTTCCAACACCACAGTTTGAAAGCATCAAGTTTTCAACTCTCAGCCTTACTTATGGTCCAACTCTCACATCCATACATGACTACTGGAAAAGTAGCTGAGAAATGCTGGGCTGGATGAAGCACAAGCTGGAATCAAGATTTCCAGGAGAAATATAACAACCTCAGATATGCAGACAATACCACATTAATGGCAGAAAGCGAAGAGGAACTAAAGAGTCCCTTGATGAAGGTGAAAGAGGAGAGTTAAAAAGCTGGCTTAAAACTCAGCATTCAAAAATCTTAGATCATGTACGTGGTCCCATCACTCTTCTGGCTCAGCTTCTTCTTTCTGCAGCTATTTCTCGCTTTTCCTCAATAGCATATTGGAAACCTACCAACCTGGAGGACACATCTTTCAGTGTCATATCTTTTTGCCTTTTCATACTATTCACAGGGTTCTCAAGGCAAGAACGCTTAAACGGTTTGCTATTTCCTTCTCCAGTGGACCACATCTTGTCAGGCCCTGACTATCAGGGACATGACCTTCAGCTGCTCCACATAGCTGGATGGCATTCCTGGTGTCCTTGTTATCTCACTGTTGGTCCTCGTTGAGTGTGCAAACCTTCACTCGCCTTTGGGTATTGATCAGTGTATCGCCTAGGGGCTGAGGCAGAGGCCCTGCTGGAGTCACTGGAAAAAGTTTCCGGGAAAGACTGGATCCGAAGTTGGAGGACACTCGAGAGTGGAGGGCACCCTGGCGTCTTCACTGCCATTCACTGTTTGGGACCAACCTGCCCCCAGAAGCTGAGGGCACCCTGGGCTCTTTGCTGCCATTGGAAAGATTATGACTGACATGAAGACGGCAAAGTCAGATTTAGGTGCGTCGAGTAGCTCGTCCAAAGTGAAGAAGGTGGTAAGGAAAACATCCAAGATTCATATGTAGCTCACTGTCTCAAAAGCCTTTTCTCCTCTTTTACCAAATGCTGTCCTTATTGGGCTAGATGATCTCTTGAGATACTTTCTAACCCTGACATCTCTAATACTCCACTGTGGTAACTGGTACAGTAAACAGAATTTATTTTTGGTTCACATCTGAGGTCAGTTTGTGATGGGCACAGTCTATTTTTATTACCCCTGTCTTCTCTGAGAAAGTAGACTGCAGGGATATGGGATGACCTTACAGCATCTTCCCTTCTCCATTGCCTTCATAATGCTGCCAATAACTTTAGGGTTTGATCTCTACCTTTCTCACCTGAATTCCTTCTACCTTTCACCTCTTTCCCACAAATGTAAAAGCAGAAGCTCTGATTTAGCTGTTCATTGGTATCTGTCTTGTCTAGAAAATATCAGGGAAATAGTACATTTTATGTACTATTTCTTGGAGCAAATGAAACAGTACTCATTGAAGGCCAACTCATCAGGTGTTCCGTTAGAATCATTTCATATATAATTTCACCTAACTGGCAGTAACAAAAGCACCAACTGACTTTGTAATAATGCATTTTCTGAAGGCAACTCCAACCTACAAGCCTGTAGACAGATGGAATCCAGAAATGACAAACAGAAATACCATTTGTTTGCTTGACTTTGCTTCCACTCATGAGGAGTCTTACCCTCCACTCCCCAAGTTAGGTGTTCTTTTCCAAATGGAAGGACTGAAGTCCAAACAATTTAAATATTCTCCTCAAGATCAAACAGATTGTGAGTTGCATTCAAACTGAGTCTTTCTTGCTCTGGTATAATTCACATGGTCTCTATTCTTCACATTCTCTCTGTCTTGACGGTGCTTACTCTGTGTCAGCCCTGTTCTAGGCACTAGAAACAGAGCTGAGAAGAAACCCAAATCCCTACTCTTGATGACCTAATACTCTGGGTGAGAAGCAACTGAAAAAAAATGAGGAAATGAATATATAATGACAGATGACTTTGTGTCATGCTAGGTATTATGAAGAATGCTACTTCGTGCTGTGTATTAGAGAGCGACCAGACTTAGAGTGCAATTCAGATGGGTTAAAGAGAAGGTATTTAATTAGAGGCTCATGTGCTAGAAAGAAGCAGACCCAATATTATCTGAAGGGCCGTGTTCTGCTGAGAGGAAGAGCTAGTACAAAGGCCCTGATGCAGGATTTGTTACCTGAAAACTGGGTTCACCCCTTGTAGATGTTGAGCCAATAGGCACAACCAATCCAAAGCTCAGGCCAGTGAAGGGTTTGTTATTACTTGCAGCAAGTAAGGAGAACAATAGGGATCCTTCCCAAAGCAGTGTTTCCACAAACAGCAAAATTGGGAGGCCTCAAGCTAAGGCACATTCATGAGGGAGCTTGATCAGAAGAGAATTCAGCTTAGAACTGGGGCTAAGGTCTAGAGTCCAAGCTTTAGCTGACTAAACTTAAAAGGGTCAACAGCATCATTCCATCCTCCACCTAGGTTCCTGCAGAACTCAAAGTTACATTATTATTTATCCCATGAGGAAACAGGACCCTTTCCCAAAGTTGCACTATTGTTTCTTGACTTCTCCTCTCTTGTTTACAGATTCCCTTCTTTAAGATCATTAATCATTAGACCTGTTCAAGGGCAAGCAGCGCAGCTAAGCTTAGACCACAATATGGTTTAGGTCAAAATGGGTTCTCTTATGTCAGGAAAACCTTTCCTGGTTCTCTTTCACTGGGGACCCCCTAACCCATCTACTTACAGAGTAAGCTGATATGTTCAAGATACAGACAAAAAGATACATTCCCAGAGTTTGAAAAGCAGTTCTCTCTTGTTCACTTGTCACTAATGAGAGTTGCTGCAGCTTAGACTAGAAGGGAGGCTCATTACCTGAACCAGCAGAAGGACGCAGTCTCCATCTGGGAGCCACGGCACCATTCATCACTCCTGCAGGGTGACTGCCCACTCTCTGCTGGGCAAAGGTCAGCTCTGCAAACAGAGACCAGTTCAGGCTCCCTCTCCCTGGGGGATCTCTATAACCTGCAAAACAATGTGGTTTTGTTTTTAAATGACAGAAATGGCCTTTCATTGCATAGACTCTTAGCAAAAGTCATGAAATTACAGAAGAAATTGCCATAATTACTTTCAGGAAGCCCCAAAGGGAAGAAGAAACAAACAAAAGGCCTGGAGGAAAAGAACAAGTCATTTCAGTTGCCATTAAGCTTACTTCTCTTCATTTCCTGTAAGGTCACATTCAAAACTCTCTTTGCATTTGGATTGGCTTACCCTGGTTGGTTGTTTATTATAGGAAAATGATCGCCTTTTCCACTATTCCTCCAGTCAAGTCAGTGCTGTTGATGACAATAGGGAAGATGAAGCAAAATCATCTGGGACCTTGCTCCCTGGTAAAGTACAGAGTCTGGTAAATCACACTAAATGGAAAGCATAGAGGATGTCTTAATTCTGATAAAATGATCTACTCCTTCCTTTTCCCTTAATCTCTACTATCCCTGCCTTTGCAGGAAGGTGATGGATAAGAAATATATGATGATGTTCAAAGCAAAAGAATTTAGAGTATTTCAGGTAACATATACCCTTAGGAGAATCATACATTTTCAGGTCTGAAAAAGATAATCAGGTCCTAAGGGAAGGTTTTATGGTGTTGCCCTGACAGTGGTATTCTGTTTTTGTTTCCTTTTCAGCATGCTTTCTCTATTCAGAAAATCATGCATGCAATATTTGCCTTACACAATATTTGCCTTAACATAATAATATTAGAAATGCCACGCTAGCCAGCCAACAGTGACACATATGCCAAGCACTCACTATATAAAAAGAGCTTCTCTTTAAATATTTTATCAAATTATAGTGGATTTACAGTGTTGGAGCAATTTGTGTTGTAAAGCAAAGTGAATCAGTTTTGCTTCTGTTCAATAGCTCAGTCATGTCTGACTATTTGTGACCCCATAGACTGCAGCATGCCAGGCTTTCTTGTCCTTCACCATCTGCAGGAGATTGCTCAAACTCATGTCCATAAAATGGGTGATACCATGAAACAATCTTGTCCTCTGTCATCCTCTTCTTTTCCTGCTTTCTATCTTTCCCAGCATCAGGGTCTTTTCTAATGAGCTAGCTCTTCATATCAGGTAGCCAAAGTATTGGAGCTTCAGCTTCAGCATCAGTCCTTCCAATGAATATTCAGGGTTGATCTCCTTTAGGAAATCAGTTTGATCTCCTTGCTGTCCAAGGGACTCTCAAGAGTCTTCTTCAACACTACAGTTCAAAAGCATCAATTCTTCAGTGCTCAGCCTTCTTATCAGTTATATATATGTATAAGAAAACTGGTAAGATTTATATATATATATGAAAGAAGACTAGTGATATATATATATAATCTTATCAAAGGGCATTCGCTCTTACCCTAACATTGTGATATGCTGGGGCCTGGGGTCATGTATGGATGTAAGTAGGTGAAATTATTGTCTCAACTATCCTTTACTACAGCAACTCTTCCAAGTAAAGCCGAATCCAACAAAGATGGTGGGAGGTGGAAGAGTCCAAAATAATGGTCCAACATTATCATCTTTCATTCTTTTGGTATTTTTGAGTGTATACAGTCAATCAATGAAACGTTTCCCAGTTTTACATCCTAAATTGTCTGATTCACACTTGCTTCCACACGGTTCCCACTGCCTCGCTTTAGAGCTGGGACTGCAGAGATGTCCAGGGCTTCCTCCTGCCACTGGTGACTCACAGTCCCCATTAACACACAGAGACGGTCTGGGTGTGGTGCAGCGCACGGGGTCTGCTCCTGTTTGATGGTCACAGAGTTGCCCAGGGTGATGATAACATGAGTCAAAGCAACCGTGACCTCCATATGTCTAACATAGAATGGACACATTCTGCTACAAATTGAAAAACTGAGGTGAATGAAACCTTTTGATATTGTGGAGACCCCAGAAAATGTGAGTGGGAGTGTAAGGCGAAGTAAAGAGGGCGTGTAAGACAAAATAAAGAGGGTCAGGATAATTTTAGACTAGACTCCTGGAAAGGCTGAGTAGGAGGAGATCAACATGCTAATGTGACACCCAAAGAGACACTTGGCCGCCAGTGAAATTATCATCAGCAGCGAATTTTGCAACTCCTAACACCCAGGCAACCCTAATACCCAGACCAGTGAAGCCAGAATCACTGGGCCGGGGTCCGGATGATGTCAGGCGGAGCCCAGGCTGAGAACACGTGGAGCTGCCACTGTAAGTGGTGGAGGAGCCTCAGACAGGGTGCTGCTTGACGTTCCGCTGGCCTGCTTTCCTCTCTTCTTGCCCCAAACCCCAGGGATTTAACCAGGCTTCCTCTTTTCTGGGTAGTGTCTCTATACAGTCTAACTTGGGAACTCTCTTTAAACCTGAATTCTTTCTTTGACTCTCCTAAATACAAAGCACATCAAATCTTTCAAACTATACAGACAGAGAGGAGGAATAGTAATTCATGAACTCAAGTTAACAAGTGAGCGTATGTTACAAGGCTTAAGGGTCCAGGAAATGGTTCCGTGTGCTAGGCAAAATACCTCCTTGCATGATTTCACTAAATTCTCACAATCATTCAATATGAATAAGAGAACTGTTAATTCCTTTCTTTTCCTCTGTTTTTACAGATGGAGAAGCAGAAGCTGAGAAACGTTGAATAATTTGGCGAAGCTCCTTCGGCACATCTGTAAAGAAGTCTGAGCTTGGACCCAGGTCTGTGGAATTCACACTCCTTATTTTCATTGGCCATGTGGAATATCATAGGGCATGATAATTGCTATCACTGCTCATTATTTTCCTTCTGATGTTGAAGTTGAAGCCCCAACTCAGCCTAAACTTCTGACACCAACTCTAGGAAGGCCTATGGAACTCCTCCATTGTGGTAGCTCATCCTAGAGGGATCATGTCTTTGAGATTAAACACTGAAATCCAGGCAGAGCAAGACTAGCATAATTTAGTGTGGGTTTGGGGCTCAGAGTTTTCCACTTTTAAATTGTGTGACCTTGCATGAGTTACTTCTTTATCTCTTTCAGCTTTAGTGTGCATCCACACAAGGAGATTTTTTAAAAAGCATTGTTAATGAGAACTAAAAGAGAAAGCACATAAAATACCTATTAAAATGCAAATGTGTAGCATATTCCAGCTAGATGGTGGTAGGTGGGGAAGTCAGTGGTTTATATTTCAGAGATGCTAACCACCCAGGACACTCCAGATGCAGAACTCTCTCCTGCTGCTTTGGGGCATTGCCTCCCATGGGACTGTGATGGAATCACATGTAAACCTCAATCCTTGCCTGAAGAAGGGACTAGTTTCTGCAGACTCTGCTTCATGCCCCTAATTATTGAGACTCCTGAGCCATGAACAAATGCTTGAAGGGGAAAAGCAGCCTGAAAGAGGTTTCTGAGAACCCAGGGTGAAGAAACAAAGGCATCATAAATGTGGCTGTCCATCACAAAGGCATCAGTAGAGAAAGCCGGCCAACTCAATGCCAATGACTTCCTGAAACTCTGGTAATGAGTAATGCTTGCTAGGTTTCCATAATCTTTTTTTTCCTGCTGATTAAAGATGTATCTATTTCATGAATTTCATGTTTTAATTAATGATTTTATGTTCTATATATTACAGTAGCTTATAAATTCAAATGGGCTCTTGGAGGCTCTTCAAGTAGGAAACACATTCCATAAATGTAAAATTTTATTAATCTTGATTATTAATATTTAATTTTAAAATGAATAATTAACCTCATTCTCACTCCACACTTTTATGGTGTTTCTGGAACTCTTACTTTCTTTCATGCCCAGAGCACTTCACTCTTTTGGGGCTGTCGTCTGCTTTGAAATGTTAGAATTTATGCCATCTTTGCATTCAGTCTTTGTTTTAGTGAGGGTTGCCAAGAGCATGTCATAGACACAGATTGGGGCTGATATGATCAAAAGTGGAAAGGATTGAGCAAATGTCAATCAAAGTGAAGAGTGAAGGCTGGAAAAACTTGGCTGGTAAATGTGCAGAAGTCAAAAGAGACTATGCCGAGCACCCACACCCCAGAACTGTGTGCCTGGGGGACAACTGCCCTCCTGGCTGGATCCAAGCCACCATCAAAGGCACCACCGAGAGCTCTGCCCTGAACATGGGCCCAGTCTGCATCACTGCTCCCACTCGTCACCAGCTCCTGACCTGATGTAGCAGCATGTGCATCTGTCTCACTGACCCCTGGTCACACGCCCATGTTCTTATGTGAGAGAGGTTGAGAAGAAAGCATCTGGACCACTCAAACTCCTGGCAGGATTGCACTGCAAATTCACAGAAATTCCAGCTGCTGGAGCTCCATGCATGTGAAAAGTAACATTATCTATTATGGTGCTGTACTATTTAGCCAATTGTGTGAGTTGGGTACCTAGGTTAACCTTGTTGGACTTACAAACAAATTGGACATGATGCGCTGTCTGACCAGAGCTCATTTGTATGTAGGGGACTTCCTATACTACAGTGTCTTCGAAATTAGTACTGCTGGTCCTTCTGTTTGTGAAGGGCAAATTCTTTGTCTCTGTCAAGCCTTTTTTTGATTGTTTGTTGTTTGCTTGCTTTTTCTTCTATTTTGGCAACACTGAATATTAGCAATTTCTCAAAATTAGTCTTACTTTGCATGTGGTTAAGACTCTGGGTTTTGGAGTCAAACTACCTGACAAGATGTATCTGTTCTCTTATAAGTTGTATTTACCTCAACAAGGCTATACCTTACATTTCTCTCCCGAAAATGAAAATAGCAATAGTAAATACCTCTTAGGGTGTTTGTGAAAATTCAATGTATTAATACTGTGCTGCTCAGAGTGTGGTCTTTGGATAGGACCAACTATGTAGTTTGCAGGGCCCAGTGTGTGATGAAATTGAGGGTCCCTTCAACTGAAAATTTAACAATGACTAAGAATTTCAAGGTGGTGACAACAGAGCATTACATGAAGGATGAAATCCTTTAAAACGTGTATACTGTGCAGCTGCAGGATCACACACCATAGAAGGGTTGTGTCTCTGCAGCATGCTTAGTTACTGGTCCAGAGAAAGCGCACACACGTAAGTTAAGAAGATGTCTTTAAATTTTTTATAGTAAGCTGTCAATGTCATGACATCTAAGAGTGTAATCAGCGGACAGGTCTAGTTGAATAGGGTGGAGACTGGTTTGAATGTTGTCAAATTTACACGCTAAGCTGTGTGTGCTATGATCTTTGCATTAGTCATGACCAGTAGAATTATTATCCAATTGGGACTGATTAAAAATAAGATAAAATATGTTATTTGTGACTCACTCTCTGAGGAGTAACAGGCTATTTAAGCCAATAAGCTTATTATAGCAACCGATCAATATGTTCAATAAGTGTCAGCTGTTATCTGTGATTATCTTATTTTCTTTGGTTCTTGTGTGAAATGTATGTATGCGTGTGTATGTTCTTGTGTGTGTGTAGGCATGAGGTGCACTTTTTCAGAATTTCCTGGTTCTAACTTTTACCTCTCTAATCCTGACTAGTTTATTGTAACTGTCCACTTTCTTCTCAAACTCTTCCCAACTCCTCACCTTCTAACTGGATTATTTGCCCCTCATCTGTGCTCCTCACTTTCCAGAAGTATTTTCAAAGGTGTGACCATTTACTGTATTGACCTCCTTTTCCTGAAATATTTTCCTTCTCAAGCACTTTCCTCTTTATCCAGGAAGATTTTGAATTTGAAGACCAAATATTTTCATTATTTGTGCTGATACAAAGCAGCCCGTTTTACTTTGCTGGTAGCAGAATTAACAAGTACTTATTTCCATTGGTTGGAGTCAAAAAACTTAGCCCAGACTCTGCCCCATGTCTTTTCCTTTGGTTGATTTTTATCTGTATCCTTTCACTGAACTCAAATATAGCTATGAGTACAGTAGGTTTTCAGGGAGTTCTCTGAGCATGTCTAGTGAATGATCGAAACTATTGGTTTTGATCATCAGAACTGCCAGCCATCAAGCTTAGAGGGCAGAGTCCTCCAGAAGACGGTCCTCACTTCTGATGGATATTGCTCCTCTGGGCAACATGATGCTAAGCAGTTGTCTGAATATTACCCACTGTGGGGGGTCACGTAAGGAATCCAGTCAATCTAGAAGAGTTGTTTAGATAGGAATACCCATTTGTACCAAAGAGAAGCACATAGAAATAATTTATTTTACCTTAACAAAGAAGAATTTTGTTTTTTATCTGATTCTTTTTGTTTGTTTGTTTTCTTTTCTAGGAATCTATCCTAAGTATATAACATGGAATTAGATAACAAATGTTTATTTTAAAATAGTCATCAAAGAATTATGTATAACAGAATATCTTGAAATAATGTAGATTCCTAAAGATAAATGATCCAAATAAACTATGATATAGACTTAACAGAGTAGTATTCAGACCTTATCAATGCTATTTATGAAGCATTTTTAGATACATGTTAAATGCTCATGAGATACTGATTAATAGAAAAAGTAAGGTTCTAAATGCTTTTCATCTTGTGACCTTAACTCTGATTTTTTACTTTACCATGCTTTCTAAACTGTAAGTAACTAGAATGAATATTTTTGTAATAAAATGAATAAAGTCTCTTATAGTAGAAGATTTGGCATTGGAGAGTTATACTGAGTTTGGGGAACAGGGATGGATCATTTTCATCCTTCTACAGTTTTTCTACACATTACTTAATGGGTATCAAAATATACCTGAAGTAGTTTGAAAAATGCTACATTAAGATTTGTATTCTCTTATAAATATATGTGTGAAATTTCTCATTTTATTCACTAAATTATTGATGTTTATTTAAGAAAAAATTAAATTACCTTCGGTAAAATAACTACAACTGAAATAAGTTTAAACCAAGTTTTCCAGTCATTGTGTCTCCTTTGTCATTTCTGGATGTGCCTTGGTGTAAGCATGCATTCCATTCTTTGAGGAATATGGCCATCTTGAATTCTACATTCTAAAGGAATTCATCTGCAGCAACATGATGGACCTAGACATTATCACACTTAGTGAAGTAAGTCAGACAAAGACAAATATAATATGCATAACTTATTTGTGGATTCCAAAAAATGATGCAAATAAACTTATTTGCAAAACAGAAATAGACTCATATTCATAGAGAACTAATGGTTACCAAAGAGGATAGCAGTGTCAGGGGGAATGATTAATTAGGAGGTTGGGGTTAACAGATACACATTATTATACATAAAAATAGGTAAACAGCAAGAACCTTCTCTATAGCACAGGGAACTATACTTAATATCTTGTAATAACCTATAAGGGAAAAGTATCTGGAAATATATATATATATATATACAATTTTTGTACATCTACATCTTTAGTTCTACTACCTTTATTTTGCTTCTCCAAAGATTTCCTCTTACACCAGTGATGGAGCTTTCAATGCTGTGTTCAATTTCTCTATATATCATTACCTCCCTCTCCCCCGCCCTTTATTGACAATTCAGTTCATGTCTGGTAGGACAGTTGTTTCTTCTGCTCCAAGTATTCAGACATAGTTGCACTCTCTGGTAGATAATATAAACAGTACTTCTCTGATTTCTATCATCCAGTTTGGCATGCACTTTCAAATCCCACCTACAACTCATTAAGATAATTGATTAATTAAAAAAAAATTATATATAGCATAACTGTTATTTCCTTAAAGAATAAGATGACCTGACTGGTTTATAAATGATGTCAAGGTGCTTAAAAAGACAAGTGCTCTCCCTGGAAGATGGCATCAGGTTCATGGTGGGAAATAGCAAATTCCATTTCAGTGAACAAGACAGAAAGGACCTATCCTGAGGGGGTAACTTAGGATAGACACTCCCAGGCATTTTCTGAGAGTGAAAGGTATGGGACAGAAAAAAAAAGAGGCATGGAGAAGTCTATGGAATATAATTCCTGGGGGGGAAAGACAACTACAGCAACCAGAAGCCCAGTGGTCTACAAGTGTGTGAAGGAAGCTGCGAGGAGTGCTGGAGTAACCAGACCTGTCTTGTGTCCAGCTGGCTCTACCTCTTATTTGCTATATAATGTTGAGCAAGACTGAAGAATGGAGCTCAGAGTTGCGTGGGGACACATGGGGAGTAGAGTGGCAATTAGGGTGAGGAGATAATCTGCTGACAATACATAATGCTCAATTATGAAGAAATCTGTGAGTTAAAATATTGATAAAATGATAATTTTATTAATTTAAAATGATTAAATTAATTTTATTAATAACAAAATGAAATAGGTGCAGAGAATGTATAAGATGAATCAGGAAGGTACTAAAAGGCAGATTAAACTGTTAGTGCAACAACTTAAGGGCCTGTAATAAGACAATAAGTAGCAGTAGCAATGAGACAGACAACTAATAAGAAAAGTCAACTAGATTATTTGCTGAGGATAAGAATGACTCCTTGTGTTTTGGTTTAGTGGCACCAATCATAACATCAGAGAAGGATGAAATTTTATGGAAGACAATAAAGTAATCTGTTGAGGTCATTTTGATCCAAAGGGCTTATGTATCATACAGGTGGAAATGATCAACAGATGGTCATATTTGGGTCTGGAATTCAAGTGCAGAAAGTGATTAGAAGTCATCCCTTGTGTAAGAATGCAGGTCTTCCTTTAGGTATGGAGTATGAAGACTTCAGGTAAACTGTTGGTAAGATCAAGAGGCCCTGATGATTATTGTGGTGACTAAAATTTCAATAATATACTTCTCAATACACTTTTCAATATACATTCTTTTCATTCCCCCACATAAGTGAGCAACTTTTTTTTCAACTCACACCACATTAATCTTTCCTATTTCTAAATCTGCAGTATTTATTGTCTGAATCAGTGAGTTACTACATGGTGAATTGCAGAAATCTGTGAACAAGTATCTCTACAATTGGCTGTAACCTTCTGGAAGGCAGAGCCCAAACCTAGACTTTGTTTCCTTATCCTTGGAGCCCAGGTCAGGGCCTGGCATATGCTCAAGAAGTGAGCGCAGCTAAATGAATGCATTTGCCAGAAACTACTACATTTCCTGATAGCAGTTGCATTTTATTCGATTCTCTACTACTTCCAGGAATCATTTCCAAATTCCTCAGCTTATATTAAAATTGTATGTCTGATACCGCCAATCAAGTCAGGCAAAATTGCTATCACTGTTACTCAACCAATAGACGGGAAGATTTATAATTGGAAAGGCACAAATAAATTAGTTTCATAGTTGAAAAATGTCTCCACTTTTTTTTTTAAGTTAATGTGAACTATACCATAAAGAAATATGTCTTTAGAGGATGAATGAGAAAGTAGACTCTCAGGGGAGAATGAGGGTGGTATTTGAAGGAGAGGAACAATTATTAGAAAGTGATACTCATGAAGCTGGAAAGACAACTGCTTCTCTTATGATTCTTTAAGAGTAAAATTAAGCTGAGACAAAATTCAGTGTATTGACACTGGCTTCAGATTTTTAATAGGCCAAGCAGTTGCAGTAGAAGTATCCAGATTAATAGGGAGTAGATACAACATCTGCTGTGTTCTCACTTTCAAGTGGAGTTACCCTCTTACAAAGCCAAAGATCACAACAGCAGAAAGAGATTCACAGCTTTGTCGCAGCATCTGCAATATCGTGACATGGTATGCTTGATTATACATGCTCATTTTAATCTGTGACAATGGTACAGGGAACACTTGCTTCAAATAGATCCACATGTTGAATCTCAGAAACATACATATCCATACACAGTACATGCCAAACAATGCAGTTAGTTAACCATTTTTAAGTGTTTTTGGTTTATTTTTTAGCAGATGATCTCCTTCTCTTGTGTTTCCTGCCTAGAGAAGTTAGTTTAGCATTTGTTGTAAAGCTGGTTTGGTGGTGCTGAATTCTCTAAATTTTCTTGCTTGTAAAGCTTTTGAATTCTCCATTAAATCTGAATGAGACTTGCTGGGTGAAGTGTTCTTGGTTGTAGGTTCTTCCCTTTCATCACTTTAAATATATAATGCCATTCCCTTCTGGTTTGTGGAGTTTCTGGTGAGTAATCAACTGATAATCTGATGGGAGTTCCTTTGTATGTCATCATTTTCCCCTCGTTGCTTTTAATATGTTATCTTTGTCTTTAATTTTTGCCAGTTTGATTACTATGTGACCCCATGTGTTCCTCCTTGGGTTTATCCTGACTGGGGCCCTCTGCAATTCCAGACGTGACTATTTACTTTCCCATGTAAGAGAAGTTTTCAGCTATTATCTCTTCAAATATTTTCTCAGGTCTTTTCTCTCTTCTTCTTGGGACCCCTATCATGCAAATGTTGGTTCATTTAATGTTGTCCCAGAGGTGTCTTAGGCTATCTTCATTTCTTTTCACTTATATATATATATATATTTTTACAGATGATGAATCACTTTATTTTTTATTTTTTTTCTTTTCTTTTCTTTTTTTTTTTTTAATTTTTTTTATTAGTTGGAGGCTAATTACTTCACAACATTGCAGTGGGTTTTGTCATACACTGACATGAACCAGCCATGGAGTTACATGTATTCCCCATCCCGATCCCCTCCCCCACCTCCCTCTCCACCCGACTCCTCTGGGTCCTCCCAGTGCACCAGGCCCTAGCACTCGTCTCATGCATCTCACCTGGGCTGGTGATCTGTTTCACTACAGATAATATACATGCTGTTCTCTCGAAACATCCCACCCTCGCCTTCTCCCACAGAGTTCAAAAGTCTGTTCTGCACATCTGTGTCTCTTTTTCTGTTTTGCATATAGGGTTATCATTACCATCTTTCTAAATTCCATATATATGTGTTAGTATGCTGTAATGTTCTTTATCTTTCTGGCTTACTTCACGCTGTATAATGGGCTCCAGTTTCATCCATCTCATTAGAACTGGTTCAAATGAATTCTTTTTAATGGCTGAGTAATATTCCATGGTGTATATGTACCACAGCTTCCTTATCCATTTGTCTGCTGATGGGCATCTAGGTTGCTTCCATGTCCTGGCTATTATAAACAGTGCTGCGATGAACATTGGGGTGCACGTGTCTCTTTCAGATCTGGTTTCCTCAGTGTGTATGCCCAGAAGTGGGATTGCTGGGTCACATGGAAGTTCTATTTCCAATTTTTTAAGAAATCACCACACTGTTCTCCATAGCAGCTGTACTAGTTTGCATTCCCACCAACAGTGTAAGAGGGTTCCCTTTTCTCCACACCCTCTCCAGCATTTATTGCTTGTAGACTTTTGGATAGCTGCCATCCTGACTGGCGTGTAATGGTACCTCATTGTGGTTTTGATTTGCATTTCTCTAATAATGAGTGATGTTGAGCATCTTTTCATGTGTTTGTTAGCCCTCTGTATGTCTTCTTTGGAGAAATGTCTGTCTAGTTCTTTGACCCATTTTTTGATTGGGATTATTCATTTTTCTGGAATTGAGCTGCAGGTGTTGCTTGTATATTTTTGAGATTAATGCTTTATCTGTTTCTTCATGTGCTATTATTTTCTCCCAATCTGAGGGCTGTCTTTTCACCTTACTTATAGTTTCCTTTGTAGTGCAAAAGCTTTTAATTTTCATTAGGTCCTATTTGTTTATTTTTGCTTTTATTTCCAATATTCTGGGAGGTGGGTCATGGAGGATCCTGCTGTGATTTATGTCGAAGAGTGTTTTGCCTATGTTCTCCTCTAGGAGTTTTATAGTTTCTGGTCTTACATTTTTTTTTTTTTTTTCTATATTCTGTTTTTCAGCAGTGATTTCTACCAATTTTGTCTCCCAGATCATTTTCTCTTATCTGTTTCTCTGCCTCTGTTATTCTGTTATTGGTTCCTTCTAGTGTATTTTTAAATTTCTCTTTGTTCTTTAGTTCCTCTAGGTCTTGGTAAACATTTCTTGCATCTTCTCCATTCTTTTTCTGAGATCTTGGGTCACCTTCATTTTCATTATTCTGAATTATTTTTCTGAAAGTTTGCCTTTTTCCACTACATTTAATTGTTTTTCTGGGTTTTTATCTTCTTCCTTTGTCTGGAACTTAATCCTCTGCTTTTTAATTTTGATTAAATTTCTATGATTGTGGTTTTCACTCTGGAGGCTATGAATTGTAGTTCTTGTTTCTTCTGTCTGCCCTCTGAAGGATGAAGCTCATAGGCTTATACAAGCTTCTCATGGGAGGGACTGGCAGTGGGAAGACTTTAGGTCTTGGTCTGGCGGGCAGGGCCTTGCTCAGTAAAACTCTAATCCAGTTATCTGCTAATGGGTAGGGCTGTGCTTCCTCCCTGTTGGCTGTTTGACCTGAGGTGGTCCAGCCTTGGAGTCCGCAGGCTCTATGGTAATGGCAATGTCCACAAGGGCTCATGCCAAGGGCACATCCCGGGACTGCTGCTGCCAACCCACACCTCTGCAGGAGACCTGCCAACACGAGCAAGCAGGTTTGCTTCAGTCCCCTGTGGGGTCACTGCTCCTATCCCCTGGGTCCTGGTGTGTATGAGATTTTGTTTGTGCCCTCCAAGTATGGAATCTCTGTTGCCCCCAGCCCTGTGGAAGCCCTGCAATCAGATCCCACTGGCCTTCAAAGTTAGATTCTGTGGGGATTGCTAGTGCCTTTGCTGGATCCTCAGGCTGGGAAGACTGATGTGAAACTCACAACCTGACAATGAAAGAAATTCTTTGGTACTATTGTTCTCCTGTTTATGGGTCACCCACCCAGCAGATATGGGATTCAATTTTATTATAATTGAGCCCCTCCTACCATCTTTCTGTGGCTTCTCACTTGTCTTTGGAGTTGGGGTATCTATTTTGTGGGTTCCAGAATCCACCTATCTACAGTTGTTCAACAGCTAATTGCAATTGTGGTGCTCTCCTAGGAAGTGAGAGACACAGGTCCCTCTACTTTGCCATCTTGAACTAATCTCTCCAATCATTTTTAATAGTGGTTAAATACCATCTATCAGACATATATGTTTAAAATATATGTGATTTTAATTACCCAACACCAATTGTTCTCAACCAGTAGGGAGAAAACACTCTTCCCCAAAGATCATCATTTCGGGGGTAATATGACAGTAAGAAAGTGTGTGTTAGTTGTTCAGTCATGACCCACTCTTTGTGACCCCATGGACGGTAGCCTTCCAGGCTCCTCTATCCATTGGATTCTCCAGGCAAGAATACTAGAGTGCGTTGCCATTTCCTTCTTCAGAGGATCTTTCCAACCCAGGGATGGAACCCAGGTCTCCCTCATTGCAGGTGGATTCTTTACCATCTGAGTCACCAGGAAAGCTGGCAGTAAGGAAGTATCAAATAACAAATGCAATATTGTTTATATTTAGAATAAATATGTTTCATTTTCTTAACACACACTGTGGAAATTAAATTTCATAAAATATTCTTGGTTGGACAAATGATGATTGAGAATACACAAGAAATACTGGAATAGACTAAAATTTCCTGTATTCAGAATACATACCTGCAGGTTATTTTAAACTCTCCTTTCTTGTTCTCCTTTATGATACCTACATAGGCTTGTGGACTCTGCATAGTAAAAGATCTGTAGTTGGGACTTATTAATTTGGGCTTCTCCTTGGTTCACTCTCAAGCTCTAAGAATGATTTTAAGGACACAATGATAACCAATGCAAAGCCTCTGCCTCAAGTTGTTCACACTCTAATGGGGAAGACAGTTAACTAAATAGAGAATTGAAACACAATGTGTTCAGGTTTCATTGTGTTAGAGGATATAGAAATACTTAATCCATACTTGATTTAAACAGAAAAACAATTGGTAAAGTAGGTCTATAAAGACTCAACAATGAGAGAATGAATAAAGAAGACTTGGTACATATATAAACAATGAAATATTAGTCATAAGAAGGAACAAAACTGTCCCACTTGTAGAGACATGGATGAACCTGAAAGTGAAAAAATGAAGTGTGTCAGTCATGTCTGACTCTTGGTGACTGCAGGCTCCTCCATCCATGGGATTTTCCAGGAGTGGGGTGCCATTTCCTTCTCCACACTAATTGCATGACTTTGTTAAAAAACTTAACTGTTGGCTTCTTTTTTTTCTCATTTGTAAAACTGGGACAAGAATTAAATGGCTTCTGAATGTCTCATAAGGTCAAAAATGCTATAATTATATTATTTGCATAAGATTCAAATTTTTGTTGCATGTCTGCCATGTATATAATGCCATATGCACTGAAAAATATTAAATAGGTATAATGCACAACCTCTGTGTGTGTGGGGGGGAAACTCAGCAGAACAACTTGGACAATCACAGATCAGAAAAGAACATATATCCTGAGATGGTCTAGCATAAATTTGGATTACATTTATATTTTTTCTTTCTCTTTCTTTCACTGGAATAAAACACTGTTCCCAATTCACACATTAGTTCCTACGGGATTTACTGCTGGAAGTTGACCCAAAACATCAATGGGTAAGAAGTTTTTAAGTATTTAAGTGGAAAGATCTTTCTCTCTGACTTCACATAGAAAACAGAGATATTATTCAGATCACTTTCCAGGAAAAACAATTCTAAGTCAAATTATTTTTAATGCAGTGATTTTTCTCTCATGAATATACATCTCAGTTGAGAGAGAGAAAACCAGTTAGGTTACTATTTCTCTCTGCTTTGCAACTGGGCACTGACTCCCCTATTCAAGGTAAGGCTGAGAGTGGGGTGGGAGTATCCCACTTGCAATGAAAGGAGGGAGCATCACGCTCCTTGCCTGTCGCTGGCAGAGTTTCCGGTCCCAGGAGTCAGTGCAATATACTGTGATTAAAAGCAATAGTGTTTCACATTCAGACTGTAAATAATTTTGATGTTTTTAAATATAGTGTGACAACTTGTTCTAGTTTTATTATTCTACAAGTAGCTGTTCCGTTTCCCTAGGACCACTAATTGAAGAAACTGTCCTTTCTCCATTGGGTATTCTTGCTTCCTTTGTCACAGATTAATTGACTATAAGTGCTTATTTCTGAACTCTATTATTTCTCATTAATCATGTGTCCTTTCTTTGGTCCCAGTACTATGCTATTTTGACTATTGTAACTTGATAGCATAAACTGAAGTCAGTGAGTGTAATATCTCCAGCTGTATTCCTTTTTCTCAAGATTGCATTCACAATTTGGAGTCATTTGTGACTCCATATAAATTTTAGGATTACTTGTTTAGTTCTGTGAAAAAAAATGTCATGAGTATTATGATAGAGATTGCATTAAATCTGTACACTGCTTTGGGTAGTATGGAGATTTTAACAATATATTTTCTCCAATTTATAAACATAGGATATCTTTCCATTTCTTGATATTATCTTCGGTTTTCTTCATCAGTGTTTTATAGTTTTCAGAGTGTAGGTCTTCCATCTCCTTGGTTAAGTTTATTCATAGGTATTTTATTGGTTTTGGTGTGATTTTAAGTGGATTTATTCTCTTGCTTTCTCTTTCTGATATTTTATTATTAATGTAAGATCTGCAATCATAAAAATCCTAAGAAGGAATGTAGACAGAACACTCTTTGATATAAATCATAGCAATATTTTTTGGATCAGTTTCCTAAGGTGAAACACGCAAACAAACAAATGGGACCTAATCAAACTTAAATGCTTTTCCATAGCAAAGGAAACAATTAACAAAATTAAAAGACAACCTACTGGATGGAAGAAAGTATTTGCAAATAATATTTGCAATAAATAAATAAATAAATATTTGCAATAAAGGTTTTACATCCAAAAAACTCAATATAAACTCAATATAAAATGTTCATAAAACTCAATATAAAAAAACTATTCAGTTTAAAAGAGGGCAGAATATCTGAATAGACATTTTCCCAAAGAAGATATATAAATGGGCAACATGCACATGAAAAATGCTTGACATTGCTAATTATCAGATAAATACAAATCAAAACCACAAGATATTACCTCACACCTGTCAGAGTGATGTGACAAATAAAGGCTACAAACAAATTATACTGGTAAGAAGGTGGAGAAAAAGGAACCCTCAGCACTGTTGGTAGGAACGTAAACCAAAGCAGTCTCCATGGAAAACACTGCTGAGGTTGCTCAAAGGACTAAAAGTGAAATACAATAAGACCCAGCAATTCCACTTGAGGGTATATATTCAAATAAAATGAAAACACTAATTTGAAAAGATACACACACCCTAATGTTCATAGCAGCATTATTCACAATAGCCAAGATATGGAAATGATCTAAATGTCCATCAACAGATAAATGAATAAAGAGATGTGGTATATATAACAGATCATTTTTCAGCCATAAAAAGAATGAAATTCTGCCATTTGCAATAACATGAAGAGCCTTAGTATTATGCTTAGTGGAAAAAGTCAGAAAATGAAAGACAAATACTTACTCTATGTTGTCACTTATATGAGTAACTTAAAAAAAATCGTATCTTAAAAAAAGGAATAAATAAAACAGAAACAGACTCACCAATATTGAGAAAAAAATCCAGTGGTTACCAGCAGTGGGAGTGGGGGGGAAGGGGTAAGGACGGAAGCTACGCAGGACCCTGTGGGATTCCTGGGCAGGGAAGCCTTTCTTTGTTCCCTGGTCCCAGTTTGCAGAAAATAGATTTCAACCTCCACGACCTTCGTTTCTTCCAAAGGGCAGGTTCAAACAGTTGCTAATCAGGGAAGGGGGGAGATGCAGAGACAAGGGAAAACTGCTGAGAAACAATACTTCAGCCTTAACATAGGATCCTGGCTTTCCCTCAAGGGACACACATAACAATATCTTTGAGCGGTTATGCAGATAACGAAATCCCCACGAGGTGGGAGAAGTTAATTGTGTGCCATCAGCAAGCAGTAGACCACAGACTTGCTGAAATGGAAACCAGAAGGTTGATGAAGTTGACTTCCATTTACCTCACCATCAACCAGTCAGAAGGAAATGCAACCCACTCCAGTACTCTTACCTGGAGAATCCCATGCACAGAGGAACTCGGGGCTACAGTCCATGGAGTCATGAAGAGTCGGACACGACTGAGTGGCTGACACACACTCACAACCAATCAGAATGTCCACGAGCTTAACATACCCTCTTTGAATCATTACTATAAAACTCCTCATCACTCCCTCCAGGTCGGACACACAGTTTTGAGGGAATTAACTTCCTGTAGCCACTTTTGCCTGGCAACGCAATGATGCTGTTCTTTTCTGCTTCACCAAAAAATCTGAGATTCAATTCAGTACTTCAATTCAGAGGCCAAATGTTCATTACATGATGAATAGAAATACAAACTGCTATGCATACAATTAATAATAACAAGCATGTATTATATAGCATAGGGAAATAAAGCCAGTATTTTGTGATTACTTCATATGGAGTATAATGTTAAAATTACATATATGAAGCTAATCAGAGAAGGCAATGGCAACCCACTCCAGGACTCTTGCCTGGAAATTCCCACGGACGGGGGAGCCTGGTGGGCTGCAGTCCATGGGGTTGCAAAGAGTCGGACATGACTGAGTGACTTCACTTTCACTTTTCACTTTCATGCATTGGAGAAGGAAACGGCAGCCCACTCCAGTGATCTTGCCTGGAGACTCCCAGGGACAGGAGAGCCTGGTGGGCTGCCGTCTATGGGGTCGCACAGGGTCGGACACGACTGAGCGACTTAGCAGCAGCAAAAGCATGAAGCTAATGTTATATTGTGATTCAATTATACTTCAATTTTAAAAAGTAGCATTTCCTAGGAAAGTGACCCAAAGACTGAGATTTTTCCATCATTTGCCTTAATTATTTAATTTCACTCATCAAAAAGCACAGCAGATCAATGAGTTAAGTCGGACCCTGGACTCAGACCGCTTTGATATTATGAACTGCAGTATGGTAACACACAGTGCCTGGCTCTCTGTAACGTCATCTCCTCCGTGAAACCCTGGCTGGTATGCACCTCCTGAACGGGGTGTAATCAGGATTGAGTGGCCCAAGGTAAATTCTGAGAACAGCACCTGGCCTGTGGGATTCAGGCAGGTTCTGTGGGTTCTCTGTCCAGGTCAAAAACTGTAAAATGAAGACCATTACACATACTTAATGGGAAGAATTGTGGAAATTGAATAATACATTCAAAGAGCTTAGAGCAGTACATACCATATCATAGGCATTTGAGAGATATTTTTAAAAACAAAACTAATGTTAGATTGTTAGTTTTAGGAGCCACACACCTACATTTGTTATCTCCCTTTAAGATTATTTTCTTTTTTTTAAAGATTATTTTCACATTAACCTTATGAAGTATTGATTCTGCAATTGCCAAAATTGAAGCTGAAGCTTGGTGGAGTTCAGTTACATAGCATCACTGGGAATGTGACTGAGACATAATTTAATTAGAGCTGACTGACATCCAAGGTTGAGTATTATTTTGAAAACCAATAGAAATAAGTCCAGAGAATACTATTTTCAATAATAAAAAAAGGAAAGAAGAAACTCCTAACATTGCTAGGAAATTATTCCATTTATGTCATGTAAATATGACATACTTAACCAACTATGTCATGTAAATATGGTGTGGCCCAATGGAAATAACATTCAAATAAACGTCAGCTTTGACTGGGTCCTGGGACTGGCCATGAGACCAAGTGCGCGCCCCGCCATCAACAGGAGAAGGGATAGCATTCATTACTTAGCCACAAGGCTTGCTGGGTATTTTCCCAGAATAATTCACTTTCTTTAAGAATCCTGAGACCCCTTGTACATTTTAAATGATCTTTATTTGTGCTGAAATACTTGTGTGTATGTATGAGAAATGTGTTTGGTTTCCATGGGGTGTCATTTGTTCACAGGACCCCGAGGCTAAGCCATGATTGTTGCATTTAGTGAGTAATGAATAACAAATAGAGGAGAGAAACATTGAAAGGGAGAAAATCTGTGAAAGCACACAGTCCCAATTAGATTAAATGAAGAAGGTCTCTCTCAACTGAAGTAAACTTATCATACAGAATTTAATGCTTCTCAAATTGACAAAGTAATAATCAAACAGATGAAAATGACCATATACTGTTTTCTGACTAAGAGTTGGGTCTCATGTTCTTTGCCTCTTACACATTATCTCTCATATGTTTTATAATTATCATATGGGACAGACAATTCTTCAATTTTGCAGTTGCTCAAGTAGAAATGAGCAAGATTAAGCAAGAAATCATGGCCATGAAACAAATAAGAGTAAGAATGACTACTATTCTTAGCACAGCTCAAATATTGTTTTAAGTGGATTTTGGCATATTTATTATTAATTTATTGAATAAATATTTGTAGTGTGCCTTCAGTAAGGAGGTATTCCTGTAGGCCCTCGTGATACGTTAGGAGGCATAACAGGATGCCCCCTGATCACATGTTCTAGCTGGGGGGATAGTAAGAAAATGAACACCTTTTGTGGCATAGTATTATAGTGTACAAGTGCATTGAAGAATAGTACACAAGAGGAGAGGGACAAGGAGGGCTGGCGGGGGTTCCATTTAAACTAGGATAGAAGAAGTTCCCTGCAAAGATGAGCAGCCTAGATGGAGCACTGCCAAGTCACACCTATGTACATCTGGTTGGCATCTGCTGCTTAAAGCTGGTCCTGGACTAACAGCTGATCCGGAGCATGAGGGACTGTTTACGAGGCATGTCAGAGCTGCAGGTTTACCCAGAGCCGGGCACACAACTGCATCATGGCCGTTCAGAACACACATTTTAGGAATATTCCTCCTTGGTTTGAATAGCATCTTCAGAAGAGCTCTCTTGGGCAAATTATGTAAATTTCATTAAGCTGTAAATTAATGAAAATGGGAGATCAAGCCTCATAAGATACTTGTGAGGATTAGTGATTATTCAGTCTCACTTCCTATCACTCTCTTTCTATCACTCTCTTTCTCACAGATTTCCCATACAGTCTGTCCAGGCTTCACACCTCCATCCAGTTCTCTTGGCCACACTCCTATCCTAGTGTTTTGTTCTTCAAGTCATCTTTACATCAATCCTACTTACTCCAGATTCCATGATGGCTTGTTCAGTTCCCTTTCTCAGGTGCTTGTTCAAGTGTCATCTTGCCTTAAGAACTTTAACTGCAGCAAGTGCCTTGCAAGATGATACCTATTCTTCTGTAGTTTCTCCTCTATTCCTCATCATCCCCAGGGCAGCTAGCAGGGTCGGATCTCAGTGTAGTACATATGAGCACATACAGTCCAACATCCAGATAGAACATCCAGATAGAAATAACTCCAAACAGGGGGAAAAAAATCACAAAAGGCAAAACAAAACATGCATACAGCACTCACATACTAAGATACTAGCAAGAACTGGGGAAATCTTGAGGGGCTGCAGAGGGAAGTAGAATGGAAAAGTGGATAAGTTTGACATGAGAGTAGCAACCTGTGTCTGAGCTTTGGCATTCTGGCAAGCTCAGCTAGAAGCAGACTGTATGTGGTGTGGGTATGCAGCCTTCAAGCTTTTACATAGCAATGCTTTGATGGCAAACGACATTGATATGGCAGGACGACAGTGTCAAGGGAATTGAGGCAATGACTGGAAGGTGCAGGAAAGTGTAAATAGATTTTTTTATATAAAACCAGAGAAGCACCCTTTGATTATGTTCTCTAGACAGGCAAATAGGTCAGTCTTTTAACTAAGATAAAGAGGCACATACCAGAGAGGAGCCCTGAGCATTTTAACAATATCAGTGCTGGTTTTCCTCTTTAGGCTGGAGCTGACAGCAAGAGATGTTGTCATGGGTCTGGGCTCTCTAGCAACAATGCAGATGATGGGCATAGAGCATTAAGGAGGGGATTTCAGAATGGCAGAGGCAAAGTGATTCTGTTTAACTGTCAGAGGCAAGATGTTATCACCAAAATACAAAGGGAAGCTAGAGTGACAATGAGAATATCCTGTCCCCTGGGATCTGTGGTGACAGCTAATAGATCATAGCAATCAGTGAGGCAGGATAGATCTATAATCCATTGACAGAGAGAGAGAGAGAAAGCAAGTTGCTATGCCAGAGGTAGATGACACCCCTCGTGGAAAATTAGGCCCCATATAGAACTACTGATAAATGCAGAGCTCGTCCACTGATGGGGAGGACAGAAGGAAGGATTTTTGCAATGCTAGCACAAGTGTTAATCTTAAATACTGCCAGATCGTTTCACATGGAAGTCAGTAATAATATAACTGACTAAAACTGCACTACATAAGAAAAAATACCCAGACTTCAAGAGAGGTTGGCTATGAGTTTAGGTATATCATCAATACGGAGAAATCAAAACCTCATCAGAATCCTCTAGCTAGTAACGCCAATTATAAACTGCGTTCTAGACCTGGTCATCTCCAGATACATTGACTCATTAAAAACCCTCTGCATGATCATTTCTCTAGTCTCCAAGTATATAATTGGAATAAATGTATTTAGAACGGCCAGAACCTCATGGTGCCAAAGGAGCCATTGTGGTAGCAAGGATCAATTGAAATCCCTTGAAAGGGACTGTTAACCATAAATGAGAAGTAATAATGCACCCTATAGGAATCTCAAGGATTAAAACTATCATTAAAGATTTAAAGCTTTAAAGGATGCTGTAGAGTTACTGCCCCAGCATCCTGCAAACAAAGAACACTCTTAAGAACTGTGCTCTACTAAACTTGGATAAATGATAGCCACATTTTCAGTTACATGTGTGATGTGATATTTCTACTGGAACAGATTAACAGAGCACAGCCTCTGGTGCTTAGTATACAGCTATTAATCTAATGAATAGACTCTTCTCATCAATAAGGAAGGACAAAACAAGCTCCCCTCCACTGCTTTATTGATATATAATTGAAATGCAACATTATTTAAACTTAAGGTGTACAGTGTGATGATGTAAACACATACATATTGCTGGAGGTTTAGCACAAGAAGGTTAATAAACACGTACTCACCTCACCCAGTAGCCACTCTGTTCTTGGTATTATGGTGGAAAGGTAAATCTCTATTCTCATGGTAGCTTTTGAGTGTACAATACAATATTGTTCACTATGGCAACTACTATGTGCTTTAGCCCAGCACTTATTCATCACATAGCTGAACATCTATCTGTACCCTTTGATCGACATCTTCCCATTCATCCTCCAGCCCCTAGCAACCACCATTCTGCTCTTTGTTTCTTTAAGTGTGATGTTTTTAGATTCCATATATGTGAGATCACACAGTATTTCTCTTTCCACGTCTGGCTTATTACACTCGGCATCATGCCTTCAAGGCCCACCCATGTTATCACAAATGGCAGGATTCTCTTCTTTTTCAAGGTTGAATGAGGCTGAATAGTTTTCCATTGTGTGATATACATGTTCCTCATCCATTCATCCATTAATGGAAGATTGTTTTCATGTCTTATCTATTATAAATATTCAGTTTTTTTTGGGTTCCTTCAAATTTTTGGATTGTTTTTTCTATCTCTCAGCAAAATGAGATTGGGTCCTTGGGAAGGACTTCATTGAACCCATAGATATCATTTTAACAATATTAATGTCTCCAGTCCATGAACACAAGATATCTTTCCATTTATTTTTGTCTTCTTCAGTCTTTTACACAATGCTTGCTAGTCATATTTTTCAATGTCTAGATCTTCCATTTCCTTGGTTAAATTTATTCCTAAGAATTTTGCTATTTTAATACTACTATAAATGCAACATTTTTAAAATGTATTTTTCAATACTGTACAGAAAAGCAACTGATTTTTATATACTGACTTTATACTCTGAAATTTTACAGAATGTGTTTAATTGCTGCAATATTTTATGTTAAATTTTTTTTCTATACAAGATCATGTCATAAGCTAGCAGCAACAATTTTATATCATTATTTTTGCTTTAAATGCCTTTTGTCTCTTGCTTTGCATAACTACCTTATTTGCCTGTTTGCTATGGCTTCCAGTACTATGTTGAATAGGAGTGGTGAAAGTGGACACACTTGTCTTATTTCTGAACTTAGAGGGAAATTTTCAACACTTCAGCATGAGTATGATATTTACTGTGGGCTTTGTTTCTTCTATATTCAATTTATTGACAGTTGTTGTCATGGAAGGACACTGAATTTTGTCAAATACTTTTTCCGCATCTATTAAGATAGTCATATGATTTTCGTCTTTTATTCTATTAGTGTGGTGTGTCACAGTTATTGCTTTGTATATGCTGAACTATCCTTGAATCACAGGAGTAAATTTCAGTTGATCACAATGTATGCTTCTTATAATGTGCTATTGAATTCTATTTGTTAGCATTATGTTCAGGATTTTTGTAGCTATGTTCTTCATGGATATTGGCCTGCAGTGTTCTTTCTTGTTAATATCCTTATATGGCTTTGGAATTATGGTAATTCTGGTCTCATAAAATGAAGTTGGAGTATTCCCTCCTCTTCACTGTTTTTGAAAGAACTTGAGAAATATTGATGATAATCAAATAAACAAACAAAAATGTTTGTAGAACTTACCATATAGCCCTCTGGTCCTGAGCTCTTCTTCATTGTGATATTTTGGTTCAAATTTGGATTGCATAATTCTTCATGATTCAGACTTTGTAGGTTGTATGTTTCTAGGAAATTGTCTATTTTTTTTTTGATGCTGTACAATTCATTGCCATATTATGGTTCGTAGCTGGCTCTTATGAGTCTCTGTGCAAAGTCTCCTCTTTCATTTACAATTTTATTTATTTACTTATTTATTTTGAGTCCTCTCTTATCTTGGTTAAGTACATCCTAACAGGTCTGAAGGGAGTAATAGACAGCAATACAGTACTGGTAGGGAATTTCAATGCTCCACTTTCAGCTATGGATAGATCATCCAGACAGAAAACCAGTAAAGAAATGTTAGAATTGAACTATGCGTTAAACCAAATGGACCTAACAGATACATACAGAACATTATATCAACCAGCAGTAGATACATATTTTCTCAAGTACACACGGAATAGTCCCCAGAACAGATTGTGTGTTAGGTTGCAAAATAAGTCTCAGGAAATTCTAAAAAATTGAAAGCCTACCAAATATCTTTCGCAACCATAAGAGTATAATACAGGAAATCAATAACAGGAAGAAAACTTGAAAACACACAAATAGATGGAAAATAAACAACCATGCTGAAAAACCAATGGGTCAAAAATGAAATTTAAAAAGTAATTTAAAATGTCTTTAAACAAATGAAAATTGAACCACAACATACCCAAACATACAAAATGAAGCAAAAGCAGTGCTAAGAAGGAGTCTTATAGCAATAAATATATATATTAAAAATAAAGATCTCAAATACACATTTGAACTACTTTTGAACTGTAGTGTTGGAGAAAATTCCTGAGAGCCCCTTGGACTGCAAGGAGATCCAACCAGCCCATCCTAAAGGAAATCAGTCCTGAATATTCTTTGGAAGGACTGATGAAGCTAAAATTCCAATACTTTGGTCACTTGATGAGAAGAACTGACTCATTTGAAAAAACCCTGATGCTGGGAAAGATTGAAGGCAGGGGGAGAAGGGGACGACAGTGGTTGAGATGGTGGGATGGCCTCATTAACTTGATAGACATGAGTTTGAGTAAACTCCGGGAGTCGGTGAGGGACAGAGAAACCTGGTATTCTGCAGTCCATGGAGTCACAAAGAGTCGAACATGACTGAGCAAAAGAACTGAACTGAATTTTATACTTCATAAAATTGATAAAAAGAACAAGTTAAGCCCACAATTAGTATAAATAAAGGTATGACAAATATCAAAGCAGAAAAATGTAATGAAGAATACAAAAATGTTAAAGATTTGTAAAACTGAGTTGGTTTATTGAAAAGAAGCAAAATTTACAAAAAGAAGCTTAAGTAATTGGAAGACATGTTTGATAACTGTCCCTAGACATAGTTCAGTTCTCTAAGATGGGTTCAATAAAGGACAGAAATGATATGGACCTAACAGAAGCAGAAGATATTAAGAAGAGGTGGGAAGAATACACAGAAGAACTGTACAAAAAAGATCTTCATGACCCAGATAATCATGATGGTGTGATCACTCACCTAGAACCAGACATCCTGGAATGTAAAGTCAAGTGGACCTTAGAAAGCATCACTACAAATAAAGCTAGTGGAGGTGATGGAATTCCAGTTGAGCTATTTCAAATTCTGACAAATGATGCTGTGAAAGTGCTGCACTCAATATGCCAGCAAATTTGGAAAACCCAGCAGTGACCACAGGACAGGAAAAGGTCAGTTTTCATTCCAATCCCAAAGAAAGGCAATGCCAAAGAATGTTCAAACTACTGCACAATTGCACTCATCTCACATGCTAATAAAGTAATGCTCAAAATTCTCCAAGCCAGTCTTCAGCAATACGAGAACTGAGAACTTCCAGATGTTCAAGCTGGTTTTAGAAAAGGCATAGGAATCAGAGATCAAATTGCCAATATCTGCTGGATCATCAAAAAAGCAAGAGAGTTCCAGAAAAACATCTATTTCTGCTTTATTGACTATGCCAAAGCCTTTGACTGTGGGATCACAATAAACTGTGGAAAATTCTGAAAGAGATGGGCATACCAGACCACCTGACCTGCCTCTTGAGAAACCTGTATGCAGGTCAGGAAGCAACAGTTAGAAATGGACATGGAACAACAGACTGTTCCAAATAGGAAAAGGAGTATGTCAAGGCTGCATATTGTCACCCTGCTTATTTAACTTATATGCAGAGTACATCATGAGAAACACTGGGCTGGAGGAAGCACAAGCTGGAATCAAAATTGCCAGGAGAAATATCAAGAACCTCAGATATGCAGATGACACCACTCTTATGGCTTAAAGTGAAGAGGAACTAAAAAGCCTCTTGATGAATGTGAAAGAGGAGAGTGAAAAAGTTGGCTTAAAGCGCAATATTCAGAAAACTAAGATCACGGCATCTGGTCCCATCAACTCATGGCAAATAGATGGGGAAACAGTGGAAACAGTGTCAGACTTTATTTTTTTGGGCTCCAAAATCACTGCAGATGGTGTTTGCAGCCATGAAATTAAAAGACGCTTATCCTTGGAAGGAAAGTTATGACCAACCTAGATAACATATTAAAAAGCAGAGACATTACTTTGCCAACAAATGTCTGTCTGATCAAGGCTATGATTTTTCCAGTGGTCATGTATGGATGTGAGAGTTGGACTGTGAAGAAAACTGAGCGTCAAAAAATTGATGCTTTTGAACTGTGGTTTTGGAGAAGACTCCTGAGAGTCCCTTGAACTTGAAGGAGATCCAACCAGTCCATCCTAAGGAGATCAGTCCTGGGTGTTCATTGGAAGCACTGATGTTGAAGCTGAAACTCCAATACTTTGGCCACCTCATGTGAAGAGCTGACTCATTGGAAAAGACCCTGATGCTGGGAGGGATTGGGGGCAGGAAGTGAAGGGGATGACAGAGGTTGAGATGGCTGGATGGCATCGCTGACTTGATGGACATGAGTTTGAGTAAACTCCGGGAGTTGATGATGGACAGGGAGGCCTGGCGTGCTGTGGATCATGGGGTTGCAAAGAATTGGACACGGCTGAGCGACTGAACTGAACTGAACTGAAGGAATGCCTACAACTTGACAATCTCTAGAACATTTTGTAATCCACTATTCTGATGTACACCAGTATTCTAATATTAATAGAATTAGATGAGTAGGGTAGTAGGTAGTCTAAATAGCCGACTAAGACATTGTTATGCCAGAGTGAAGGAGATAAAGTCAAAAGGTTTGGGTGTCTGCTCCATGAATAAATTTTTAGAAGCTTGATGATTTGAAGCATATTGTGACATTGTATCTAAAGTCAGAGATAAGTTCTTGCTTTTCATTCCTGCCCTCATCAAGAAAGAGTCATAGATAGCTTTTGGCGGGCCTTTTTTTATTTTGCAGTCAGGATCTGCTATACTTGGTAAAAACTTAACCTGTCTAGTGACTCACAAGGCTGACAGTTTTGAGTAAGGTCCCAACCAAGGGAATCTCTACAGCAAGTCTGAGTGTGAGGCAAATTGCTATGCCATTAGAATCGCATAGTCCTATAAATCTAATGGAATGATCAGTATATATAATAGATAAGGATTCCTTATGAAGTTGGCAAGTTCTAATAGAAATATTTGCAGGGTGCACCTTCGTATTTCTAGATCAAGGCCATTCCTATAGTGGCAGAGTACTACTAGACGTTCGAAATCAGTTCTGTAAATAATTAATCCATTTACTACGGACCTACTGGAGACTCAGCTCTTGACACTGAGATATCTAATGACGATGTAGCTGGAGGTATTGATGTCTTAGAAACGGATGATATATTGAAGTTTCAGAGAAGGTGCTAGTTCAGGAAAATATCTCACAGCATTGGGACACTGTCTTTCAAGTGTTTGTGATTAAAAAATAACCTCTATATGGTGCCTTACTCCCCAAAACTAGGCTTAAGTGTCTGTGAAACAGAAGGTAGAATATGTCCCTCATACAATCACTCACGATGACATGATTTTTTTTCTCCTTTTCCCCATAGACTCTGCTCTAATAGAGAGTGTTGTTTCTGGGGTGGAGGTGGGGAAATATTTTAGTTAGAGGACAGAGAGAAAAACTTATGCAGAACATGAAGTCACCATTATAATGTGGTCATTTTGGATCCCTCATGTCAACAGGCCAGAAGGCAAAGTATGTTTTACCTTACTAGTAAGGATAATTCACTCTGACTACAATCATGCAGAGTTGCTGTTTTGTAACGTGGATGTGAAGAGCACAACTCACAGTTCCAGAGATACATCAGAGCAATGCTGATGCTTCCATGCATGTGATAATGGTTTAGAAGATAGATTAACAACCTCAGGTCAACAAGAGCAAGGCCCCTGATTTTGGTGATCCCACCAGTCAAGTAAAGGGGCTGCAGGTTTCATTACTGCTTCAGGTAAAACTGTAGCAGCGGAGACTCTAGCTTATCCCATTAATTATTTGAATTAAGTATTTGAAGAGTCTGTGATTGGCCTTCAACTTGAAGGGGTGACAAAGTGAACTTAAAGGCAAAAATTGGTCCGAAGAGTACAGGAAGTGGGCCGTCTTGCCCTCCTCAGGCGCTCCATCCTGACTTCTAAACCCATTCTTTTCTAATCACCACAACTATGGCCAGCACTGCATAGGTGTGAATCAATTCAGACAGGTGCAATGTTACAGTGTTCACCTTGGCCTTATTTTGTAGACCGCTCACTTCCCATCCTAGAGTTTTTCTGATTCTGCAGCATGACATACCCACAGGAAGCTGCTGTTGCTCATCATGAGTAATTCAGAAATAAATCAAAGTGATCACTCATGTGGTCACCTTGACCAACTGGGAAGAGAAGTCAATAGATCAATGATTTTTTGCCTTAGTCTCCCAGGCGGTTGGTTCTGTGAAGCACTCTGTAGGCGCTTCAGAAAGATCTGTGATGATGAAAAACTCATTTTGTCCTTCACACTTGCTATAGGCAATCACATTTTTAAATAAACTATCTACTTAGAAAACTGTATCAAGCTCTGACTTCAGGGAAACTGAGGTTAAGATATTTCAGAATCCATATATCCATTCCATGTTTTTAAACTTTCTGTTAAGCCTCAAAAGTAAATTAGTAACTTGTTTAGGGTACACATTCAGATAAAGGAAGACCATGGATTCAACCACAATTTGGGATATTTTATCTACAAGGGAGACATTAACAGAGGATGCAGAAGGTTATAACAGAATTTATTATTTTTTCTTCATTCATATTTTCAGTTCAGTTTTATTTTGCAATGAAATTCAATTTATTCAATAAACAATTATTTACTATCCTGTCAAACAGTGTGGATTCAGACATAAGCATCTTGACTCTTCCTTGTAGGAAATAACTCTAGCTGGAAGACAGACAGGTACAAAAGTAATTACAATACCATAATTACTACAATTTAAGCAATCTTTTATCAGATGACTTAGCAACCAAGAGATGTTAAGGAGTCATGCCAGTATAAAGTGACTTTAGGGAAGGCTGCTTTAATGGAGTGGTAGAGGAAACAAACTAAAAAAGAAATTGGAGGCTGTATGGAGACTAAATACAATCTCTTGGAAAAAGCAGGACTTTGGAACTATTGCATTTTCTAGCTATATGATTATTGCAAATTGATAATGTATTCAAGTTTCAGTTTTCTAACTATAGATTGGATAAAAAAAAAAGAGAGAGAGAGAGAAAATATCTAATCTTTTTGTTAAGCACCTTATCTGAGAATGTTAAAAACTTTAAATATGTTATCTGATATAGCCTTCTAAATCCTCTTCCAATTAAAACAGTCTCAGTTTTAGCAGGTTTCTCAGATCATAGGAATATTAAGCAGTAGAGTCAGGGTTTGAGACCACACCAGCTGAACTCCCAAGTTCATGCTTTTCCCTCGGCACTGCTCTGTGCTTCTAATTGCAAAAGTTTCCTTGGGGATGCCAAAATATAATACATAACAAAATGAATGAACAAATCATCTATTAACTTAGTTGAATAACTGACATATATCAGGTAGTGAACAAATAAATGGCAGCTGTTAAACCAGCATTCTTTCCATCCTCTTCCTGACCAAACTCAGGAATCTGCATAGAATATCCCATGCGTAAGCAATGTTTAGCATGACAGTGACATAGGAAAGTATATTTTAAGAAAATAAATCTAAGATCCTTTTGGTCAGGAAATGTTTATAATTTATTTTACTGTCCCTATTCCTAACAGAGTGCCTTGTCAAATTAAAAGGAAAATCACTAGGGGAAAAATAACCACAACCACACACACCATGATTGTATAAAGAAAAGATATTTTCAGTTTTGTCTTGAAACTCCCTTGCAGGTGATGATAGAATTAATTTCCATTGTTGACTCTTCATGTTTGGTGAACTAGACTGTAACTTCACAGTGGTTTTTCATTGTTAAAAACCAAAACCCTGGGGCTAATGAGTGCTACTTTTCTCCTAGAAGAAATCTAAACAGAATAAAATGATGCAAATTTAACTATCCTAACTCTTTAAGGTGATCCAATTGATTGAGAAACTTACTGAACACAGGCACTGGGGGGTAGGATAAGTAAATTTATAAGAAGCTTGTGGCCTAAGTCACATCTTCTAAGTGATATTTTATTTCTCTGAATTTGTGTTTAAGAGTTCAAAGTGATCTGAAGGACACCTTAAATTTCAGATTTGAAATTGCCAACTTAAAAGAAGAGTGCTCAACTTTACTGTTGCAAGTTTTCACTTTGTTTAGGGACACAACCATTCAGTAGCTCTGAGTAAGGGAAGGAATCAGTGTGTGTGTGTGTGTGTGTGTGTGTGTGTGTGTGTGTGTGTGTGTGTGTGTGGATGCGCACACGCGCGCACTCTTAGTGTTTCAGTTGTGCCTGACTCTTTGCGACTCCATGGACTGTCCATGGAATTCTCCAGGCCAGAATACTGGAGTAGGTATCTGTTCCCTTCTCCAGGGGATCTTCCCAACCCAGAGATCAAACCCAGGTCTCTCACATTGCAGATGGATTCCCTACCAGCTGAGCCACAAGGGAAGCCCATATGAAATAATATATATATATAATTATATATAAAATATATTATATATTTATAATTAAATATAAAATTATTATAAAACATAAAATACAATTATACTTATATAAATATATATATACAACTATACAATATATATTTATATAAATATATATAATATTTTAGATATATATATATATAATGTTGGAGAGGGTGTGGGACTTGGGCATACATGGGAATGTAGTCATGCATCTTTGTTAAAAGGTTGCTGCTAATCAAAAAGAACAAATATCCCAACTTAGTGATTTTAGAGCTTTCTGTGTGCAATTTCTGATTCTGATGCAAGAATCAGCGGTCAATGAAATTCAGCCTAAGGAACATATCTTCACTGCCTAGGGATACTTACCCAGCGCGCGGAGCGCTGCATCCTGTCTTGCTGTAATCCTGACTCCCCTCCGGGCACATTGGTGGTGACTGCAGTGAGCTGTGACTTAACCCTGGTGTAACTGGAGGATGAGGCCTGCTCATTGTCTGCTTGTTTGTTTTTATCTTTTGTTTTGTTCTTTTGTTTTTATTGTTTGTAACAGGACCAGGCAAAGGCAGCTACAGTTTTGTGGTCCCACCTCATCATTAACCAGTATTACTCACAGTGCCAATCTCATTACTGCTTCTTTGAAAAGGCTTTGGCTTGTCCAGATCATCTGGAATTTGGATCAGAGTCCTTTTCATACAGAGAAATTTTGCTGTTTAATTCTGGCCTCAATCATAATCTTAAAAATCAGGGGTTTCTTATGAAGGTAGGATAATATGAAGGAAAAAGTCCATGGAACTTAGAAGACTTTGATTTCCAACTCTAACATTATGAATGCTGGGATGATATTGAAGACATCACTTAACTTCTCTCATCCTCAGCCTTCTCAGCACGAAAATGAAGTCCTTGGGGTGCTCTCTGAGACAATTTAGGAAAATGTTTATGGTGAAGGATCTCTGTGTGAATCCAGGCATTTCCAAAAATTAGGAAAATAAACCATAACCATAGTAGTCTTATGTTTTATATTCATCTGGGTAAAAAGTATTATGGCTTTTCTCAAAGATGCTCTTATTTATGGCGTTATGTCAGGTGCCATAAGCAAACACTGTGCCTCTGACCTCCACGTCCCACTGAGGAATTATCTGAGCCTAGAGAAATGTTGATGATTATTCATTGTTCCTGTAACTTTATTAGAGTATATTTCAGTCAAGTTGCATCTTAACCATCACAGGCAACTGACAATTATTCCTCTCTAAATCTTTTCAAATAAATTATTTTAGTTTTAAATAAAAATATTGTAATTGCATTTTTTACTCTGGATGCAGTGAGAGTTCTGTAGGTTAGAATACACAAGTTTAGATATGAATAAATGAACACTGCCTAATAGTAGATATTTGATTTTTAGAAGCCAAACACTTAAGATCAGTGGACTGCTTCCCTACACCCTTCCCTCCCCTTCTCTTCTCCTTCCCTCTTTTCTATTTTTTCACTTCCTCCTCTTCCAGCTCATCCTTTTTCTTCTTTTTATATCTATTTACAAAATCAAATGCAAAGATCATTATAGCTGCCCTAGCTGACTAGAAAATGAAGATCAAATTAAATATTGTGCATAAAATCTGGAGTGAGGGAGCGTCTGACTCAGCTCCTGCTGCTATAACAAAATATTATAATCTGAGTGGTTTAAACAACAGAAATATATGTATCACAGTTCTGGAGGCTGGGAAACCCAAGAACAATTGATCTGGTTCCTGATGAGAACTCTATTTCTGGCTTGCAGATAGCTATCTTCTTGCTGGGTCCTCATATGGCCAAGAAAGAGAGATCTTCCTGTGTCTCTTTTCCTTAGGACACAAATTTCATCATGAGGGCTCCATTCTTGGGACTTATGTACCCTCCAAAGGCCCTGCCTCCAAACACCATCTCCTTGGGGATTAGGGATTCAACACATGTGATTTCTGGGGTGGAGGCAGACACAAACATTCAGTCCATAAGAGGATGTAAGAACATCTTCCATAAAAGCAATAAAAGCACTAGCAAAAAATAAATGTCAAAATCAAGTAATTCAGAATTCAGGAAATTAATAAAAGTTGCAAGGAGTGTTTATTCAATAAAAAAAAAAAAAAAAGCTAAACCTCAACAGAACAGAATACTTGGTGCTTTTTAAGTTGCCCTAGTATACCTCCTTCTTCCCAGTTCCTCAGTTCTTGAAAACTAGCAGACTTCCAACCACAGGAAGACAAAGACCATTTGGAACATTGGATAGTTCTGTCCATTTATGAAGCACTTGATATGTGCATTTACCTTCTAAGGCATAGCAAAGAGTTATTTTTGTTTCAATGCTTTTGAACACAGACCTAATGCCCTAGCAAAGTAGGGAGCTAATTCTACATAATACTACTACTAAAGAGGCCTGCCTGCCAAAAGAGCTTTATAAATGTTCTCAGAAAATTTGGAGGTAGATACATGCACATTTTAGTGATAGGATTCATGAAAGGATTTTTCAGAAAGTAAAGATCCTGGGTATTCTAACATCTTAGCTGTGTGGGTGAGCAGGCTAAGGCATAGAAGACAGAAACAGGGAGATGGTGTTTGGGGACTAACAAGTTGCCCAGTTGGGTTCATGATCTTCCAAAAGATTTTCCTTTTCAAATTTAGTACCCCTTATGTTTTATCACAGCTGCAAAAGATTTTCTTGTTTCAGTTCAGTTCAGTTGCTCAGTTGTGTCCGACTCTTTGTGACCCCATGAACTGCAGCATGCCAGGCCTCCCTGTCCATCATCAACTCCCGGAGTTTACTTAAACTCATGCCCATCGAGTCAGTGATGCCATTCAGCCATTTCATCCTCTGTCATCCCCTTCTCCCCCTGCCCTCAATCCCTCCCAGCATCAGGGTCTTTTCAAATGAGTCATATCTTCACACCAGGTGGCCAAAGTATTGGAGTTTCAGCTTCAACATCAGTGCTTCCAATGAACACCCAGGACTGATCTGCTTTAGGATGGACTGGTTGGATCTCCTCACAGTCCAAGGGGCTCTCAAGAGTCTTCTCCAACACCACAGTTCAAAAGCATCAATTCTTCGGCGCTCAGATTTCTTTATAGTCCAACTCTCACATTCATACATGACTACTGGAAAAACCATAGCCTTGACTCAACAAACATTTGTTGGCAAAGTTATGTCTCTGCTTGTTAATATGCTGTCTAGGTTGGTCATAACTTTCCTTCCAAGGAGTAAGGGTCTTTCAATTTCATGGCTGCAATCACCATCTGCAGTGATTTCAGAGCCCCCCAAAAATAAAGTCAGCCACTGTTTCCCCATCTTTCTGCCATGAAGTGATGGGACTGGATGCCATGATCTTAGTTTTCTGAATATTGAGCTTTAAGCCAACTTTTCACTCTCCTCTTTCACTTTCATCAAGAAGCTCTTTAGTTCCTCTTCACTATCTGCCATAAGGGTGGTGTCATCTGCATATCTGAGGTTATTGATATTTCTCCCAGCAATCTTCATTCCAACTTTTGATTCCTCCAGCCCAGCATTTCTCATGATGTACTCTGCACATAAAGTTATATAAGCAGGGTGACAATTTACAGCCTGGAAGTACTTTTTTTCCTATTTGGAACAGTCTGTTGTTCCACGTCCAGTTCTAACTGTTGCTTCCTGACCTGCATACAGGTTTCTCAAGAGGCAGGTCAGGAGGTCTGGTATTCCCATCTCCTTCAGAATTTTCCACAGTTTATTATGATCCACACACTCAAAGGCCTTGGCATAGTCAATAAAGCAGAAATAGATGTTTTTTCTGAAATTCTCTTGCTTTTTCGATGATTCAGCAGATGTTGGCAATTTGATCTTTGGTTCCTCTGCCTTTTCTAAAACCAGTTTGAACATCTGGAAGTTCATGGTTCACAGATTGCTGAAGCCTGGCTTGGAGAATTTTGAGCATTACTTTACTAGCATGTGAGATGAGTGCAATTGTGCAGTAGTTTGAGCATTCTTTGGCATTGCCTTTCTTTTGAATTGGAATGAAAACTGACCTTTTCCTGTCCTGGGGTCACTGATGAGTTTTCCAAATTTGCTGACATATTTCTCTTTTACTGTATCACAACTGTCACCTCTTTAAGCACTTTTGAGCAATTTCTCAGTAAATATAGGTATTTGCCACACTTCTAAAAATGCAAGTTTAATTAGAAGTCTATTTATTTCCTTCACTGTGCTATGAATGAAGTTTTTTTTAAAGATGAATCTTCAACTCATTCAATTTCTTAGCAGAATCTATTGCCTGCTCAAAGAACATATTTCCCTTTGATGACTGGAGCTGGCAGATAAATTTAATTCAGTCTTTCCTCAGAAATTCTGACCCACCTAAAGGAGAACAGGCTTTGCCAGCAATGCCTTTGTTGTCCCCCTGTAACTGATAGGGCCACTTAATCTGTCACCTAGTATTGTTTTTTGACCCTCCCTTTATCCAATCCTTTTACATCATCTGTTTTTACTCACATCGTACTCTCCATTTTCCTGCTTCTGCACATGGGTAGTTCCTCCAGAGTTATCCCAATCCTGCACTCCCTTCTCCCATTTTATGCGTGTACAGGTGAGGTCAGCTCTGAGCTGTGGTGTCACCTTTCACCTACTGCCATAATTGTCTTTCATCCTCAGGCACTTTTACATAGGAGTTCATGTATCCTGCTCTAAACCAATAAACAACCTAGTAAGAATTATCTTATTTACCTGATCTATGTCCCTATCTCAGTTCTCATGTGCAAAAATTCCACTGCAAAATGCAGGTGTTCTTTTTCCTGATAATTCTCTCATTTCAATCTACTCTGTACTTTGTTATACATTATTAATGAAGACCCAAAACATCCAAAAGTGTCTCAGCATTGTTGATATTGTAAGCTTTCTTCTTGTTCTGATTTATTTGCTTTTGGCTCCTATTCTGATTGACTTCCTCTTGGCTTTTCTTACTGCTGTTGCTATTGCAATGATTGAGCATTTTTTGTTGGTAGCAGCATTCTTCTAATTGGGTCAAGAAACACTTCCCAGAGGGAGAAACTTGTCCCAGAGTTTTGCCTCCTCCCCAAGGAACTTAGCTATCAAATATTGCACCCCAATCATGAAAATCATAATTACAATAAATCTGGGTGAGAAATCATGCATGATTCAAAGTATAGACTCAAGAGGGAAATAGTATAACAAAGGTCTATCTTGATAGTCTCCTCTGAATTCCCACCTCCATTGTCTTCTTTCAGACAAAGAACACTGCCCAGGTAGTTAAATTTGTCTTTCTAGCTTATCTAATTATGCAGAACATATCACTACTTTAACTATTTCCTCCAATCTTCTTTGCTTTCCCGATAACGAAAGAGCCAATTTTCTAATTGTATTCAATTGTGGTTGAATGTGGCATCTGACTCCAGTACTCTAGGATGGAAAATCCCATGGATGGAGGAGGCTGGTGGGCTGCAGTCCATGGGGTCGCTAAGAGTCGGACACGACTGAGCGACTTCGCTTTCACTTTTTCACTTTCATGCATTGGAGAAGGAAATGGCAACCCACTCCAGTGTTCTTGCCTGGAGAATCCCAGGGACAGAGGAGCCTGGTGGGGTCTATGGGGTCCCACAGAGTTGGAGAAGACTAAAGCAACTTAGCAGCAGCAGCAGCAGTGGTTGGATAATGTACTTTGTATCAAGTATCACCCATACACTTAAGAAGTATATGTTTTCTGTTTTTCTGGAGGAATGGTCTATAGATGTCTATTAAGAGTAGATGACTTGTAGTCTTGTACAAATTTTCTATTCTCTTGCTGATCTTCTATCTAGTTATTCTGTCCATTTTTGAAAATAGGAAATCAAATGTTCCAATTAGTGTTGAACTGTATCTTTCTCTCTTCATTTAGGTTAGTTTTACTTTGTATATTTGGTACTCTGCTTTATGTGCACATGCTTATAATTGTTATTTATTCTTAATGGATTAGTCTCTATTTTATTAAGAGGTCCCTTTTTATAATGTTTTAAAGCAAAATCTATTTTTAAGTTGATCTCAAAATTAAAAACTTTCAATTGTCTAATATTAGTATAAGTACTTCAGTTTTTCTGTTGTTGCTGTTCACATAATAAAAGTATTCTGTTCTTTTATTCTCAATCTATTTATCTTTAAATCTATCTCCTATAAACAACTTATAGTTGATCTGGGTTTCTTTATTTTTGTTGCAATCTGACAATCTCTGCCTTTTGATTAGATTGCTTAATTCACTCATATTTAATGTGATTATTGATATACTTGAATTTGTATGTGCCATTTAAATGTTTTCTTTCTATAAGTCTCATATCACTTTTTGTTTATTTCTTCATTTTTCTGCTTTTTTTTGCGTTGAGTGGTTTTTTTTAACTGTAACATTTTAATTTCACTAATAGTTGTTTGTATTTTCAGATTTTAGAAGCACCTGGTGCAGGATTGACTGCATACATGTAAGTTCTCAGACTAAGCTTCAAATCTACATTAGCGCGAATCAAATAACACACAGAAACAGCGCTCTGATACAGCTCCCTTCTCTTTCCCCTTTCGCATGTTATCAGTGTCACATGATCCACTGAGGCTATGGACTGGACAGCGCTCCATCATGACGACGCCATCAGCAGCATCCTCACTGAGCAGGCGTCTCTCACCTTTAAACGTCTGGTTCGCGCCACGCTGCTTTTACGAAAGGCCTAACAGTTTCATATGTTTTCTGGAGTACAAACATTACAGTTGGAGATAATTCTTTTTCAAAATCATTCAAATGTAAGACCTTTAATTTTTTTTTTTTTTTTAAGGTATATTTATTTAACGGTCTTTATTCCTTGATCCCTTAGTGATGATATTCCTTGGACTTAAGAAGGTGAATTGAAAGAGAAAAAGATACAGGAGTATATGTCAGACATAAATATGCCCATTGGTTAAATCTTGAAAAAAGCATCTGGGTATGTAGATATGTTATTACTTTCTCTTCCTGGATCATTTTCCTCAATATGTTGGCAAACTCCTAATTATCCTATAAGATCCAAAACCCTGTGAATCTTTTATAGCCTATTTTTCCGAAGAATTCCAGTCCCCTATAATGAAAAGGACATATTTTTTGCATGTTCTAGAAGGTCTTGTAGGTCTTCATAGAACTGTTCAACTTCAGCTTCTTCAACATTATTGGTTGGGGGCATAGACTTGAATTACCATGATATCAAATGGTTTGCCTTGGAAATGGACAGAGATCATTCTGTCGTTTTTGAGATTGCATCCAAGTACTGCATTTAAGACTTTGAATCAGTTCTAATGATGGATAAAACTGGAGCCCATTATACAGAGTGAAGTAAGCCAGAAAGATAAATACCAGTACAGTATACTAATGCATATATATGGAATTTAGAAAGATGGTAACGATAACCCTATATGCAAGACAGAAAAAGAGACACAGATGTATAGAACAGACTTTTGAACTCTGTGGGAGAAGGCGAGGGTGGGATCTGAGAGAATAGCATCGAAACATGTATATTCTCAAGTGTGAAACAGATCGCCAGCCCAGGTTGGATGCATGAGATGAGTGCTCGGGCCTGGTGCACTGGGAAGACCCAGAGGGATGGTATGGGGAGGGAGGTGGGAGGGGGGTTCATGATGGGGAACACATGTAGATCCATGGGTGACTCATGTCACTGTATGGCAAAAACCACTACAATATTGTAAAGTAATTAGCCTCGGACTCTTTTGTAGACTATGATGGCTACTCCATTTCTTCTAAGGGATTCCTGCCCACAATAGTAGTGGTCATCTGAGTTAAATTCACCCATTCCAGTCCGTCTTAGTTTGCTGATTCCTAGAATGTCGACATTCACTCTTGCCATCTCCTGTTTGACTACTTCCAATTTGCCTTGATTCATGGACCTAACATTCCCGGTTCCTATGCAGTATTGCTCTTTACAGCATTGAATTTTGTTTCTATTACCAGTCCCATTCACAATTGGTGTTGTTTTGGCTTTGTCTCCATCCCTTCATTCTTTCTGGAGTTATTTCTCCACTGATCTCCAGTAGCATACTGGGCACTTACCGACCTGGGGAATTCCTCTTTCAGTGTCTTATCATTTTGCTTTCTCATACTATTCATGGGGTTCTCAAGGCAAGAATACTGAAGTGGTTTGCCATTCCCTTCTCCAGTGGACCACATTCTGTCAGACGTCCCTGTGATGACCCATCATCTTGGGTGGCCCCATATGGCATGGCTTAGTTTCATTGAGTTAAACAAGACTGTGGTCCATGTGATCAGATTGGCTAGTTGTCTGTGATTGCAGTTTCAGTCTGTCTGCCCCCTGATGCCCTTTCTCAGTGCCTACTGTCTTACCTGGGTTTCTCTTAACTTGGACATGGGGTATCTCTTCACGTCTGCTCCAGCAAAGCACAGCTACTGCTCCTTACCTCTGACGCAGGGTAGCTCCTCTCAGCCTAGAGCCAGGCATCCTGGAATGTGAAGTCAAGTGAGCCTTAGAAAGCATCACTATGAACAAAGCTAGTGGAGGTGATGGAATTCCAGTTGAGCTATTTCAAATCCTGAAAGATGATGCTGTGAAAGTGCTGTACTCAATATGCCAGCAAATATGGAAAATTCAGCAGTGGCCACAGAACTGGAAAAAGTCAGTTTTCATTCCAATCCCAAAGAAAGGCAATGCCAAAGAATGCTCACACTACCACACAATTGCACTCATCTCACACTCTAGCAAAGTAATGCTTAAAATTCTTCAAGCCAGGCTTCAGCAATACATGAAATGTGAACTTCCAGATGTTCAAGCTGGTCTTAGAAAAGTTAGAAGAACCAGAGATCAAATTGCCAACATCCGCTGGATCATGAAAAAAGCAAGAGAGTTCCAGAAAAATGTCTATTTCCGCTTTATTGACTATGCCAAGACCTTTGAGTGTGTGGATCACAATAAACTGGAAAATTCTTAAAGAGATGGACATAACAGACCTCCTGACCTGCCTCTTGAGAAACCTGTATGCAGGTCAGGAAGCAACAGTTAGAACTGGACATGGAACAGACTGGTTCCAAGTAGGAAAAGGAGGACATCCAGGCTATATATCGTCACCCTGCTTGTTTTACTTATATGCAGAGTACATCATGAGACATGCTGAGCTGGAGGAAGCACAAGCTGGAATCAAGATTGCCGGGAGAAATACAAATAACCTCAGATATGCAGATGACACCACCCTTATGGCAGAAAGTGAAGAGGAACTAAAAAGCCTCTTGATGAAAGTGAAAGAGGAGAGTGAAAAAGTTGGCTTAAAGCTCAACATTCAGAAAACTAAGATCATGGCATCCGGTCCCATCACTTCATGGGAAATAGATGGGGAAACAGTAGAAACAGTGGCTGACTTTATTTTTCTGAGCTCCAAAATCACTGCAGATGGTAATTTCAGCCATTAAATTAAAATACGCTTACTCCTTGGAAGAGAAATTATGGCCAACCTAGATAGCTTATTAACAAGCAGAGACATTATTTTGCCCACAAAGATCCGTCTAGTCAAGGTTATGGTTTTTCCAGTGGTTACGTGTGGATGTGAGAGTTGGACCATAAAGAAAGCTGAGTGCCGAAGAATTGATGGTTTTGAACTGTGATGTTGGAAAAGACTCTTGAGAGTCCCTTGGACTACAAGGAGATCCAACCAGTCCATCCTGAAGGAGATCAGTCCTGGGTTTTCATTGGAAGGACTGATGTTGAAGCTGAAACTCCAATACTTTGGCCACCTGATGTGAAGAGTTGACTCATTGGGAAAGACCCTGATGCTAGGAAAGTTTGAGGACAGGAGGGGAAGGGGACGACAGAGGATGAGATGGCTGGATGGCATCACCAACTCGATGGGCATGAGTTTGGGTAAACTCCGGGAGTTAGTGATGGACAGGGAGGCCTGGTGTGCTGTGTTTCATGGGGTCGCAAAGAGTAGGATACGACTGAATGACTGAACTGAAGTGAACTTGCTGAAGAATTAATATTTTCAAATTGTGGTCCTGGAAAAGATGCTTGAGTGTCCCTTGGACTGCAAGGAGATCAAACCAGTTAATCTTAAAGGGAATCAACCCTGAATATTCATTGAAAGTCCTGATGCTGAAGCTCCAATACTTTGGCCACCTGATGCAAAAGGCTGACTTTTTTTTTTTTTTTTTTTTTTAGGGCTGACTCTTTAGGAAAGACCCTGATTCTGGGAAAGATTGAGGCCAGGAGAAGAACAGGGTGGCACAAGATAGGATGGTTCAGTAACGTGCCCAACTCGATGAAAATGAGCAAAGTCTGGGAGATAGTGGAGGACAAAGAGGCATGTCGCGCTATGTTCCACGGGGTTGCAAAGAGTGGGATTCAACTTAGTGACTGAACAACAAGAGAAGATTGTGGTCCTTCCTTCTTACTTCCCAAGACAAGCATGGTAGTGAAAAGTGAAAGTCACTCAGTCTTGTCTGACTTTTTGCGACCCCATAGTCTGTAACCTGCCAGGCTCCTCTGTCCATGGAATTTTCCAGGCAACAGTACCAGAGTGGGTACCTGTTTCCTTCTCCAGGGGATCTTCCCAACCCAGGCATCAAACCCACATCTCCCACGTTGCAGGCAGATTCTCTAACCATCTAAGACACCAAGAAAACTGGAGTGGGTAGCCTATCCCTTCTTCAGGGGATCTTCCTGTCCCAGGAACTGAACTGATGTCTCCTGCCTTGAAGAAGGATTCTTTACCAGCTGAGCTACCTTATACTGATATTATTTCTGTTGTTGAATTTGTTTTGATTTGATTGTCTTCCCTTTGGACTATGCACCCTCTGAGTGCTAGTTTTGAAGTTATGTTACTGTGTGATATCATATTCTGTAAGTGAATGGAGGGGGGAACACGTGAAGAAAAGAAGCCGCACTGAAATTATAGACATCGAGAGGGAGATTTTGGACCCGGAAGCTTGATCTATGGAACTCGGACACAGTGGTCAGTAAGATTCTCCCACAGTGAAAAAAAAAAAAAAAAAAAAAAAAAAAAAAAAAAAAAACAATTCCAGATCCTCTTATTTCTGGGAGATGAAAATGGTTTCATAGAAAGTTATTGCCATTCCTAGAAATAAGAGTCTACTTAAGTCAGTTGTTGTTATTCAGTCACTAAATAATATCTGACTCTTTGTGACTCCATGGACAGAAACATGCCAGGCTCCCCCTGTCCTTCACTGTCTCCTGGAGTTTGTTCAGCTTCGTGTCCACTGAGTCAGTGATGCTATCTAACCATATCATCCTCTGTCATCTAAGTCTCATCCTCATCTAAATCAGTAGAGAGAAGTGAATTTGAAAGTGTTTGGAAGTCAGGAGACAGGAATCTAATACTTACCTTGCTAGGATATTTAGCACAGAGTTCTGGTTCTCAACTAGAAAAGGGGAAGATTAGAAAAATTCTGTTATGTGATGAAAGTTGTCATTAGCTTAAAATAGTAAGTGGCACACTCACACATATCCAGTACTCTAAGGAAGAAACTGAGATATGATTCCCAAGCGTGTTACCTTGTATGCTAATTCCTGAAGATGAGAGGAAATTTTGTCCTCACTTGTTTCCTGAGGACCCTGAAAGCCCTTGACTCACATTGCAGGATAAGTCAAGAGTCTTTGTGGTAGAAGACCTTGTTTCTTCTCTAGTTAACCTTATTTATATCCTGCAGGGAATGATTCTTTTTTTCTTTTTTAATCACACAAGGAATCTGGGAAAGCAAGAGCAGATGAAGAGGATTGCTATAGACCAAGTAAAATAGCCTGGACAATTGTGATTATCACTGTTAACCCATATCTCTTTCAAACACATGGCCAGTGAAGTCATTTTAATACCTTGAAGTTGTTCATATTTATATCACAGAAGTCAGCAAAGCTATGAATCTATTGTTTCTCCCCCTAGTTTATCACACCCCTGAAATTTCTTGGAACAAAAGAGAGTTTGTTACATATGGCAAAAAAGTGGAACTGCTTCTTAGTTGCAATTAAATGATACTTTTAATCTTGGGATATTTTAAAGTGTAGTGTCCTATGGGCCAGGACCTGAATTCTTATCTTGGTTTTACTGTCTCTGTCACCTAATATAAACTGTTTTATCACCCTTGGATTCTATATATATATATATATTTTTTTTTTTTTTCTTTTTTCTTGCTTGTTTTATTTATTTATTTGGCTGCTCAGGGTCTTAGTTGTGGCACACAGGACCTTTGATCTTCGCTGCTGGGCCATGAGCGCTCTTAGCTGTGGCGTGAGGGATCTAGTTCCCTGACCAGTGATCAGATCTGGGCCCCCTGCATTGGTAGCTTGGAGTCTTAACCACCGGACCACCAGGGAAGTCCCATATCATCAGTTTTTGAATGAAGAGATTAGACTAAATTGTGTGCTAAGCTTTCAGTTCTGCTGATTTTAACTCTAGGCTTAGAAGAAATATGTTCTGGAGCTACTTGCCTCACAACACAGGCAACATTATTTAATAGAAAAAAAGAGTCTAGTTAATATCTCTTAAGAGAACAGATATTGGCCTGTATTGATACAAGCACATTCCTTTGAAACAGACCTAGTTATCTCTACCAGTGGGAAGTTTTTTCCATAGCTTTTTAATCCCTTGAATGTTTATTTCCAATTCAATATTCCTCCAGCCTTTCATCTGTTTATCTTGATGCCTTTGAAATCATTTTGCTATTCACACCCCCCTTCTTTTCTTCACATGCCTCCTCTGCAGATGGCCTGAATCAATTCTTATCTGTATTGCAATTAAAAGAATGAATCACCATTTATTCTCAAATGCTCATTATCTTAAGTTTTATTTTCATCCCTAATTTCTTTTTCTTCTTTCCCCATGTTTACATTTGTATAAAGACTTTGCAGAAAATTATAGCTGATTTATTCAGTTATTTCTGCTTAACTAATGAGGCTAAGCATTTCTTCTGCAGTTTGTATGGGCAAGAAGACTGGCCCTAGGCAAAGTTGCAGAGTAGCTGAAACTTGTCTTCATCACTCTCTCTTTCTTCTATTTCTGATAATCATTATAATGAAAGCAATAGACAATAATAATAAACAGTCACCATTAATTGAGTTCTTACTATGTACAAGACACTGTCTCATGGCATTATGAGGTCAGCCTCTCCCTCACCCTGCCAGGCAGCTCCTGTATTCTCATCCTGATCTCTCCCATTCTGGACCTTTGCACTTGCTTCATCAAGGGACCAACCAGATGTCTGACCTGGCGACTCCTTTAAGGCCTCCTCCATTTCACAGCTTTCTAATTTCTTAGTCTCTCCTTCCTGTCTCAGCCCTTCAATGCCCTAATTTCAGCTGCCTCTCATTAAAAAACAAAACAAAACAAAACCACCCTGCATTCTAATGGGAAAAGTTTGTGAAAAACAGTTTAAATCACGAGAAATTTGTATTCACTAAGAAAAATTGAATACAACTGAAAACAAAAATGCTAAGTATCAAAAGAGATTTTCCTTTAGGACCTCAGAGGGCACCGTGTGTGAGAGGCAGCCAACACCTGCTCCCTAGTGACGGTCTGGAGGTTCCAGAAACATGCACTGATACAGGGTTTACATTGCAAGTGTTGCTAGGAGTCAACACCTGTGCAGGCCTGTAGTGCAGGCCTGGAAAGTCTCAGTGAAACTGCTGCGGGCTCTGGAGTGTATGCTGGCTGGTTGTCTCATGGGGTCAGTCAAAGGGTCAGTCCTGGATGTCCCGACTTTGCTCAGTGACCACAAAGGGCTTCCCTAGGGAGAGCATGCTTTTAGGTGAGGCTAGTGTCCCAAGCTGAAGCACAGTCCACAGTGGATGGCAACTGGAGTCACGTTCAGAAGAGGGACACGTTGAAAAGTTCACAGTTCTCCAAAATGTTATCATTTTATGTCCCTGGATTTGAAAATGCTGTTCTGTCTTTCTGTAATTTCCAAAATTTTCCATCCTCCACTTCCTGCAAAATCACATATAGGAGAAGAGTATGGAGATCCCTTAAAAACTAAAAGCATAGCTACCATATGAACCAGCAATCCCACTCCCAGGCATATTTCTAGAGAAAACCATGTTTCAAAAGGATGCACATGTTCCAATGTTCGTTGCAGCACTGTTTACAATAGCCAAGCCATGGAAACGAACTAAATGCTTATTGACAGATAAGTGGATAACTATGGAATATTGCTCAGTCATGAAAAAGAACAAAATGAAATAATATCATTTGCAGCAATATAGATGTACCTAGAGAGTGTTATACTAAGAGAAGTATGTCAGACAAAGAAAGACAAATACAGTATGATATCATTTGTATGTGGAATCTAAAGTATGACACAAATGATCTTGCTTACAAAATAGAAATAGACTCACAGACATAGAACACAAATGTATGGTAACCAAAGGGGAAAGGTGGAGGAGAGGGACACGTTGGCAAGTTAGGGCAGACACGTTCACATTACTGTATTTAAAGTATAACCAACGAGAACCTACTGTATAGCACAGGGAACTCTGTCCAATATTCTGTAATAACACAAATGGGAAGATAATTTTAAAAACAATATACATATATATGCATATACACACATACACACACACATATATATATATAATCAAATCAGTTTGCTGTACACCTGAAACTAACACAATATTACAAATTAACTATAGTTGAATATAAAATAAATAAATAAATATATATATATTCTAGGCTATAGGATTCTAGGCTACCAACTTGATACTGAGACAGTTGTTGATTCATTCCACTGGGGAACTCTAAATTTGTCTCCTAATTCAGTTCTCCTGAAATAATTACTTGTATATTAATGTTGTTGCTAGACTCTGAGTCCCTCAAGACTAAGGCCATACCTGAAATGTAGGCATTCCTCAAATATCTACAGAACTGATTGGGCACTAATCAACAAAACATACATACAGTGCATACATGAAGTTGCTAAAGAAAGAAAAGAAATCCTAAAACCTCTGCTTAGCAAATCCCAGTAAAGTTCTCTCACGTTTTCTAATTCTCTGCAGATGTATAATATTGACGTCTCCTCCTGAGTCCCGGGGTTTCAAGGATTCCTCTGAAGCACGGCAGCTGTTGGCTTCGGGGGGTGCCTGGTGGCGCTGGAGCAGACATCACACCCTGAAAAAACTCACACCAGGAGACTCAGGGCACCGAGTACCTTCCAAATTGTCCTGATATGCAAGCTGTTGGTATGCAACAAGCTCTGTGGAGTGGAACTCACGGTTTCTCCCCCAGCAGGGCTTTTTATCAATGCTAATAAATCGGATGCTGGCGGGGCTGGTGCTCAGAGACACACTGGCACATGGAGGAGAGTGTTGCTGAAGCAGACTGATGAAAAGCATCCTTAGCATCTTGTTCTGGTAGACTCTTTTGAATCGTCCAAACTGCCCCGGCATCTCACCTCGCATGGGTCCCTGGAGTGTCCTGAACACTATGGAAAGGCATGTGGTGCAGACGCACTTGACAGAGGAGGCTCTTGGAGACCTGGAACACTTCAGTGTATGGTCCTTTGCCTTTTAGATCATTTTGCCTACCCTTAGCAAAGGCAGATGACCTCCCCTCTACTCAACGCAAAGAAAGTTCTTGATGCAGCTGAAGCAGCATTGTCCGTGCCTTTTAAAGTCAATCCCACTCTGGCTGCAACTCATAGCCCCTTAACTTAGCGACTTCATTTTGGGAATCTCATCCACATCTATGTCTTAAATGCTACTTATACTCTAAATAGTTTCAAACATTTCTATAACTAAATGAAAGGCATTTATGTACGCAAAGTACTAACACTACATAGCACTTAATGGAAGTCCTAAAAATATTAACAGAATGACCACTAAGTTTGTGCATGATCTGACAGTGACAAGTACATCATGACCAACACCCAGCTTCCTGTCAATTGGGTGAGGCATTTCCATTTTACAACAATATTAAAATGTGAAAGAAAAATGCACATTGGAATTAATGAACTACGGCATATTCCTCTGCCTGCTCTAAATTCTTATCTGCACAGCTAAGAGACAATTTAAACTGTGACTCCCAAAAGAATTTTCTATGTGACATTCTCCAAAGATCTACTTTCTCCCATTTTTCCCAGATCATTTATTCAGTTCAGTTCAGTTCAGCCGCTCAGTCGTGTCTGACTCTTTGTGACCCCATGAATCGCAGCACGCCAGGCCTCCTTGTCCATCACCAACTCCTGGAGTTCACCCAAACTCATGTCCATTGAGTGGGTGATGCCATCCCACCATCTCATCCTCTGTCATCCCCTTCTCTTCCTGCCCCCAATCCCTCCCAGCATCAGGGACTTTTTCAATGAGGCAACTCTTCTCATGAGGTGGCCAAAGTATTGGAGTTTCAACTTCAACATCAGTCCTTCCAAGGACTCATCTCCTTTAGGATGGACTGGTTGGATCTCTGTGCAGTCCAAGGGACTCTCAAGAGTCTTCTCCAGCACCACAGTTCAAAAGCATCAATTCTTTGGTGCTCAACTTTCTTCACAGTCCAACTCTCACATCAATACATGACCACTGGGAAAACGACAGTCTTGACCAGACGGACCTTTGTGGGCAAAGTAATGTCTCTGGTTTTTAATATGCTATACCTAGGTTGGTCATAACTTTCCTTCCAAGGAGTAAATGTCTTTTAATTTCATGGCTGCAATCACCATCTGCAGTGATTTTTGGAGCCCAAAAAAATAAAGTCTGACACTATTTCCACTAGGCACACCATTTTCCCAGTTGCTTGGGCAAAAAACAAAAACAAAACAAAACAAAACAAAAACTAAACTAAACTAAAAAAGGAGTGATCTATTTTTGGTTTTCCCATTTCTGCCATATCACAAGTTGAACTGATCGATGGATTTGGTCTCTTCTTCCTTTATTAGATCTAAATGTGCTATTTTACACTCTGCTTCATGGATGCCCATTATTGAACAGTATCATCTCTTATTTAAAGAGCCCCCAGTGGCTCTCCCTGTTTCTACTCCTGAGTGATATTTTTTAATTTTAAATAAGATCATATCTCTCCACATTTCAGAACCTCCAGTGGTTTACCTCACATATATAATGAAAGCTTAAGTTCTTACCTTGGTCATCAAAATTCTACATGGTCTAGACCTCCTGTTCCACCCCAGCTGTTCCAATTTTCTTGTTCTTTCTCAAATATGACAGGCTAATTGCTTCTTCAGGCTCTAAGGCCTTTGTACTTACTGCAACGATTACTAAAATGCCAGCTAAGCAAGGCTCTCTTCACATTTACTCAAATGCTTGTAAAAATGTCTCCTCAAAGAGTTTTTACCCCATTGCGTAAAAAAAATCATGCTTTCATTCACCCCTCAGTCAGTTTCCCACTTCTTTTCCTGCTTTATTTTCTGGAAAAACACCTATTTTCATTTGAGATTACATTGCATATTTCTTCTTTTATTTGTTTATTATCCTTCAAGGATGTAAACTGTAGAAATGAAATAAAAAATTTAGTCTGTCTAGCTCATGCCAATATTCCTATTTTTATTAAGGTATTTAAAAATTTTATCAACTTTATTAAGCTTAAATTCCTAAGAAAATGTATATGTATACGTGTATATATATTCTTAAAATTTGATGAATTGACAGATGTATACTTTGTGAAATTATTATCATAATTCAGATTAATTAGCATATTCTTCACTTCATTTAGTTATCTTTTCTGTGCATATGTGGTGAGAACATTTAATATCTACTGTCTTAGCAAATTTCAAGCCAAAACATAGTATTCTTGACTTTGATCCCCATGTTATACATTAGATCCCCAGAGCTTATTTATGTTATAATTGAAGAATTGTAACTTTTGACCGATCTCTCCCTATTTCCTCCATCCCCCAACTCCTGGTAATCATCATTTTAATCTGTTTCTGTGAATTTGACTTTTTAAACTAAAAAAAATTCACATGTATATCACAGTATTTTTTTTACATCTAGCTAATTTCACTTAGTATAACATCTTCTAGGTTGATTCACTTTGCTAAAAATGTCAGCATTCCCTTCTTTCTCATGACTAAATAATAGTCATTGAAAACATGCATATGTTTTTGGGTATTGTTTTTAGGTATGGATATACATATTTATGTATCATATATTCTTTATCAATGTGTTCACTGACAAACAGGTAGTTTCTGTGTCTTTGTGAGCAATGCTGCAATAAATATGGGAGTTCTGATATTTCTTCAAAATGTTGATTTCATTTAATTTGGATTTATACCTAGAAGTGGGATTGTTGGATCGTATGGGGTTCTATTTTATTTTCCCCCCTGTTTTCCATCATGGCCAAAGTAATTTACGTTTCCATCAACGGGGCAAAGACTTCCCTTTTCTCTACACCATTTATTGTCTCTTGTCTTTCAGGTAAAAGGCATATTCTATTTGACTTGAACTATCCTGATAGTTAGTGATGCTGAGCACCTTTTCATGTTCTATGTATATGTCTTCTTTGGAAAAACCTCTATCCTAATCTTTTAAATATTTTAAAATCATGTTTGCTTGCTTTTGCTTTTGAGTTGTGTAAGTTTCTTACATATTTTTATATTATATTAATATCTTAACTGATATATTGTTTGAAAGCATTTTTCATTCTGTAGCTTATCTATTTATTTTCTTGATCATCTCTTTGCTGTGCAGAAGCTTTTTGATTTAATGTCATTCTACTTGCTGACTTTTTTTTTTTCTTTCTTGCTCTTCTGGTGCCATTTCCAAAGTATCTGTGCCAAAACCAATGTCAATGGACCCCTTTTCTATGTGTTCCTTCAGGAATTTTATGGCTTTAGATCTTCCAGTCAAATTTTAAATCCAACTTAATTTGTGTGAGTGGTATAAAATTGGAGTCCAGTTTTATTTTTTGCATATGTATATGCAGTTTTCATAACACCATTTATTGAAGAGACTATTCCTTCTTCATTTTTTGTCCTCAGCACTCTTATCAAAATTAGTTAACCCTACAGGTTGGAGTATATCTGAGCTCTCTATTCTGTTCCATAGATCTGCATGTTTCTATGACCATACCATATTGGTTTGATTATACAGCTTTGTAATGTAGTGTAAAATCAGAAAATGTGTTGCCTTCAACTTTGTTGTTCTTCCTCAGGGTTGTTTTTGCTTTCAGTGTCTTTTACGGTTTCATATGAATATTAAAATAGCTTTTTTTCCCTAGTACTACTAGTGAAAGTCACTCAGTTGTGTCCGACTCTTTGTGACCCCACTGCCTATACAGTCCATGGAATCCTCCAGGGAAAAATACTGGGGTGGGTAGCCTTTCCCTTCTCCAGGAGATCTTCCCCAACCCAGGGATCAAACTCAGGTCTCCTGCATTAGAGATGGATTCTTTACCAGCTGAGCCACAAGGGAAGCCCAGCTTTTTATTTTTCTACTTATGAGAAAAATGTCAGTGGAATTTTGATGGGGATTACAGTAAAGTTATGGATTACTTTGTTAGTATGGATAATACTTTAAAATTATTAATTCTTCCAATCCATGAAAATGAAATATCTTTCCACTTATCTATGTTTTCAGTTTACTCATCAATATCTTATAAATTGGTCTTGATTAAAGTATATAGGTCTTTTATCCCATTGATTAAATGTATTCCTAGATATTTAATTTTTCGATATTATTATAAATGGGATTGCTTTTTAAATTTATGTTTCTGCTAATTCATTGTCAGTATACGGAAATGCAACTGATTTTTGTATATTGAATCTCTATCCTAAAACGTTGTGGAAGTTGTTCTTTAGTTCTAACAGGTATCTTCTCTATATACCATGTAATCTGCAAATGTAGGCAATTTTACTGCTTCCTTTCTGAGTTGGATTTTTTAAAAATTTTTTTCTTAATTGCTCTAGCTAGGAATTCCAATACTATGTTAAATAGAAATGATAAGAGTGGACACCTTTGTCTTGTTTTTGAACTTAGAGGGAAAGCTTTCAGAACCTCATCATTTAGCATAAAGTTTGTGGTGGGCTTGTCATTTGTGGCTTTTAATATGTTGAGGTGCATTCCTTCTATACATGATTTCTTAAAAATTTTAATCATGATGTTGCATTTCATCCAATGCTTTTCTTTTTGCATCTATTGAGATAATCATATAATCTTTACCCTCATTTTGTTAACATGGTGTATTGCATTGATTTGCAGATTTGAATCATCATTGCATCTAGTGGATAAATGCCACTTGATACTCGATCATGATATAAGATCTTTTTAATGAAAGTGGGTTTTCTATTATTTTGGTGGAGTTTTGTATTTATATTCACCATAGATATTGATCTGTGATTTTTTTTCTTGGTAGTGTTTTGTCTGGCTTTCTATGGCAAGGAGATCCAACCAGTCCATCCTAAAGGAGATCAGTCCTGGGTGTTCATTGGGAGGACTGATGCTGATGTACTTTGGCCACCTCATGCTAAGAGCTGACTCGTTGGAAAAGACCCTGATTTGGGGAGGGATTGGGGGCAGGAGAAGGGGACGACAGGGGATGAGATGGCTGGATGGCATCACCGACTCGATGGACATGAGTTTGAGTAAACTCTGGGAGTTGGTGATGGACAGGGAGGCCTGGCGTGCTGTGATTCATGGGGTCGCAAAGTGTCAGACACGACTGAGCGACTGAACTGAACTGAACTGAACTGTCTGGCTTTGGTTTCAGGGTGAATTTGGTCTTGTAAAGTGATTTTGGCCTGATTCCATTTTCAATTTTTGGAAGTTTAGAAAGACTGATATTAATTCCTTTTTAAATGTTTAATGCATGTCACCAGTAAAACTACCAAGTCTGAATCTTGTCTTTTCTAGAAGGTTTTTGATTGCTGAATAAAACTCCTTACGTGTTAAAATTCTCTTCAGATTTCCTATTCCTTCCTTGTTCAGTCTTGTTGTAAACATATGGAAATACATCCATTTCTTACAGGTGATTCAGTTTGTTGGCATATAATATTTTATAATAGTCTCTTATGAGTCTTTGCGTTTCTGAGTTAACATTATAACAGCTCTTTCACTTCTAACTTTTTTTGATTCTCTCTCTCTTTTCAGAATTGATGCTTTGAGCTGTGCTGTTGGCTCACTTCAGCCACTAGATGATCTGAGAACCACCTTTTCCTCCTCTGAGGGCCCCACCCACTTCTTGCCGCTCTTCCTCCTCCTCCATCACAGCTACTTCCAGGCCCGAGGAGCCCGGCCAGCACCTTTAGCAGATCCCCGCGTGGCGTTGCATTCTGACTCAGGATGGTGGTCCCTCCACCTGAGCCCCGCCTGCTGCCCTGAGCACCACCTCCTGAGGACTTGCAGGAGGCTTTGGCCCAGGCTTGGGCACATCCTCCCACCACACACTTTTACTTAGCTTTAATTTCTTTATGAAATGAAAGTTTCAAACTCTTTTCTTCTACTGTATTACAAGCTGAAAGTATGATCAAATGAAATAGTGAGAAGACTTTGGATATTATTTAGTGAAATATGAAGCACTTTGCTTGTTGTTGTTATTTTTTTTTATATGAAGGGTAAAGGGAGATGAAGAGAACAGTCTTTCAACCCTTCAGGAATCTGTGTTTCCTTCTAGTAACCAAGGATAAACAAAACTTTATCTTATTGTTACTTTTTACAGTGGAAAATCATGAGTGATATATTTCAAGTAACATACAAATCATTTTCCACTCAAGCCTGAAAAATAACCAGCTAAACTGGGTAGTTTGAGGGCAAGGTCAGATCTCATTCTTTTGTTACACCAAGCTTAATCATTAGAAATAAAGGAGGCTATCACTTTACACTGATCAGAATGACCATCATAAAAATCTACAAACAAAGGATGCTGGAGAAGATGTGGAGAAAATGGAACTCTACTGTACTGTTGGTGAGAATGTAAATTGATACAGCCACTAGGGAAAACAGTGGATATTTCTTTAAAAACTAGGAATCAATTCAGTTCAGTCTCTCAGTCTTGTCTGACTCTTTGTGACCCCATGGACTGCAGCACACCAGGCTTTCCTGTCCATTACCAACTCCTGGAGTATAGAAAAACTCATGTCAATCAAGTTGATGTTGCCATCCAAATATCTCATCCTCTGTCATCCCCTTCTTCTCTTGCCTTCAATCTTTCCGAGCATCAGGGTCTTTTCCAATGAGTCAGTTTTTCCCATTAGGTGACCAAGGTATTGGAGTTTCAGCTTCAGCATCAGTGCTTCCAATGAACACCCAGGACTGATCTCCTTCAGGATGGACTGGTTGGATCTCCTTGCAGTCCAAGGGATTCTCAAAAGTCTTCTCCAACACCACAGTTCAAAAGCATATATTTTTTGGTACTCAGCTTTCTTTATAGTCCAACTCTCACATCCACACATGACTACTGAAAAACCATAGCCTTGACTAGATGGACCTTTGTTGGCAAAGTAATGTCTCTGCTTTTTATTATGCTGTCTAAGTTGGTCATAGCTTTTCTTCCAAGGAGCAAGGGTCTTTTAATTTCATGGCTGCAATCACCATCTGCAGTGATTTTGGTGACCCCAAAAATAAAGTCTGTCACTGTTTCCATTGTTTTCCCATCTATTTGCCATGAAGTGATGGGACCAGATGACATGGTCTTTGTTTTCTGAATATTGAGTTTGAAGCCAACTTTTTCACTCTCCTCTTTCAATTTCATCAAGAAGCTCTTTATTTCTTCTTTGCTTTCTGCCATAAGGGTGGTGCCATCTGCACATCTGAGGTTATTAATACTTTCTCCTGGCAATCTTGATTCCAGCTTGTGCTTCATCAAGCCCAGCACAAAGCTAGGAATAAAACTACCATGCGACCCAGCAATCCCACTACTGGGCATATACCCTGAGAAAACCACAATTCTGAGGGGCATATGTACCCCAGTGTTCATTGCAGCATTATTTACAATAGCCAGGACATGGAGGCGACCTGGATGCCAATCAACAGATGAACAGATGGGGAGGTTGTGGTACTTATATGCGATGGGATGTTAATCAGACAAAGGAACAAATTTGAGTCCTAGTGAGGTGACTGAAGCTAGAGACTATTATACAAAAAGAAATTAGTCAGTTTAGGGAAACAGCTGAGACACAGACATACAAAATAGACTTGTGGACACAGTGGGGTAAGGAGATGGTGAGACAAATTTAGAGAGTAGCATTGAGACATATACATTCACATTAATACGTAAGATAGATAGCCAGTGGGAGTTTGCCGTATGAAGCAGGGAGCTCAAGCCGGTGCTCTCTGACCACCTCATGGGGTGGGTAGGTTGGAGGCTCAAGAGGGACGAGACATGTGTATGTCTGACTCATGTTGATGTATGGTAGAAACCAACACATTATAAAGCAACTATCTACAAATTAAAATAATTAAATTTAAAAAGTAAAGGAGACTAATGCAGTATAAAGGCAAGTGGATAAAGAAATGTGTGCCTATCAAGTCTCATTTATTTAAAATGTGTCAGTTCTCCAGCCCTCAAATCTTTCACTATTAGCATCTTAGATTAGGTTTCATTATTAAAAATGGATCCCATTTGGAATTTGATATATTTTCTAGATTTATTACTGCAAACTAAATTAAAATACACTTAAAAAGAAAAACAAAGAGTTCCATATTAATCTGGTGATACCCAAAGAATGAACTTTATTACTTGAGATGAGAAGAGGGAATTAGATTTTCTATTCATGTTTTTGAAGTTTATTTTGTATATTTGCCCATATTTTATGACTTTTAAATAATTTTAAACTACTTTAAAATGCATGAATATGCTATTAAACTAGTTATTCAGTAGCATATGCATATACTTTAGAACTAGAAACCCTGTAAGTACCTATATAGATGGTACATAGTAAAAATATTTTGATCAGTAAAAAAATAAAATCTGAATGTCTTTTTGTTGGTTAGAATAAAATTCTCAACAGATTCTTTCCTCCTCCTGCAATAAAATCACCCATATTTTAATCTATTCCACACTTAAATCATACAAAACAGTGTTGAGTTTCCTGACCATTTGACATGGTCTTACATCACTCCGCATTTGCACCCTTCAGTAACCTGTCTAGAATTTTATTTTTTTCTCACTTGCCAAATTTTTATATCAAAACTATATCAGATCTCAGCTTCTATGGGAAATAGTTCATGAATTTTTAAGCATTTTTTGAAACATCATGTACACACCATAAAATACATATATTTAATATGTATAAATCAGTGGTTTTAGTACATTCACAGATTTACACCTTCAACACTGTTATGCAATTCAAGAATATTTCATCACCTTCAAAAAGAAACCCTGTATCTACTACCACTATTTTTGATTTGAAAATTTATATAGATGGAGAAATTAAAACAATGTATCACTAGGATAAGATTAGTGTGTATATTTTAATAAGATAAAATTAAAGTTTAGAAATAAACCTTTGCATATATAGCCAATTGATTTTCAACAAGGATGTCAAGACAATTAAATGGGCAAAGGATAGTCTTTTCAAAAAATGATGCTAGTCTCAACAGGATGTTCACATACGAAAGAATGAAGTTTGATCCCAACCTCCTATCTTACACAAAAATTAATATACATCTAAATGCAAAAGCTAAAACAGCACAATTGTTAGAAGAAACTTGAGTTGGGCAGTACTTTTTTGGATATGACACCAATAGTACAAACAACAAAGCAAAAACAGGAAATATGATTACCTTGAAATTAAACTTCTGTTTTATAAATGGTATCATCAAGAAAGTGAAAGGACAAGCATTAGAATGGGAGAAATATTTGAAAAAACATTTGTGTGGTAATGAACTAGTATCTAGAATGAAAAAGAACAATTTAATGCAAAAATAAAAAGATAAATAACCCAGTTAAACTGTACAGATGATTTGAGTCTATATTTTACTGAGAAGATAAAGAACTGGCCAATAAGTTAATGAAAATATACTCAACATCTTTCCCCATTAAGGAAACCATAACTGTGAGGTACCACTTTATATCCATTAATATGGCTACAATCAAAGACATGAGTGAAGAAACTGGCACCCATGCACATTACTAATAGAAATGCAAATAACATAGTCATTTTGGCAGTTCCTCCAAAGATTAAGTAAAATATATTAACTACATATGACCCAGCAATTCCACTCTTAGGCATATACCAAAGAGAAATAATAAAAACATTGTCTATCTTAAGCACATGTTTACCTCTTAACAATAAACTCATTTAATATCTTATTTTAAACTGTTCCTGCCATGGTAGGTGGCTTCCCAATTGGTGCTAGTGGTAAAGAACCTGACTGCCAATACAGGAGACATAAGAGATGTGTGTTAGGTCCCTGAGTCAGGAAGATCCCCTGGAGGAGGGTGTGGCAACCTTCTCTAGTATTCTTGCCTGGAGAATCCCATGGACAGAGGAGCCTGGCGGGCTGCAGTCCGTGGGGTCACGCAGAGTCAGACACGACTGATGTGACAAAGTATGTGCACGCCATGGTAGATTACAAACCTCTTGAGGGCAAAGATTGCTTCTTATTGATTACTGATTCCCTAGAAATAGAACACAATGTTAAGTATTAAATTATTGGTATAAAATATAAAGTAAATGCCAATAATACCTGGTTAAAGTAGGTATCTGATATAAAGTTGGCATCACCAATACCTTTGACCAGAGGAGCTTCATAAAGTTCTGTCAGCTAGGGCTTTAATGAGGATTAGTAGATGTTCATTTAAGGCTTCCATGGGTGAATTTTGAGTTGAAGAGATTGGAATAGAAGAAAGATAGAAGCCAGGAAACCTAAAGATTTTTAGCTTCTCAATTTTCCTGGAGGCCAGTTAAGATTTCTGTAGCAAATTTTATGTCATCAGACTTATTCCCTTTGTCATATGAGATGAGCAGAAATTAGAGTCTCCAATTTTTGCTGCCAAATAACAGTGAAGTTTTACTTCAGTCCTCATCATCAATTTTCTCTCAGTCATCTTCTTTTTTCATCTTCCACCATCTTGTTCTCTCTTCTCCTTTTTTTTTTTTTTCTCCACCAGACTCCATTTTTCAAGAAAGATGCTTGGTAGTCACTTATATGAAGTAAACTTAAGTCACAGTGCTCATTCTCCAAGGGTACTGGAGTTTGTAGTTGCCTCTTAAAAATAGTCTAAAAATAAAAATATATTAAAGAAATGGTGGAAAAATTAGGTGGTCCATGCCTCTGAAATGAATTCATGATGAACATGACTTATCTATTTAACCATAACCATGGCCCACCTGTTTCTCATAAGCCTAAGAATCAAACATTACACACATTAGAGCTCTCCTGCATATAGCTGACAAAATTAAATCAACAAAAGCATTAAGAAGGAAAAAGGCAGAAGTACTTCATTTATTTGCGACCTTATGCTTGACTTCTGATAGGTATACAGATGGGGAACTTCTAAATCTATGGTACATGAAATACAATTTATTCTTAAGCTTTTGTCAAATAGTGCTTGAAAATTTCTATTTGTTCTTCTGTTTGGAGCTTATACTTGTGTTTTCAGAGTGAAACTTGGGTGAATTTTTTCAACTGTCAGAATCTCAATGTAATAGCAGGCTTAGATGGGCATGAGCAATAACCAAAGGCAAAGACAAACAAATAACAAAACACTTTTCAACTAGTTTTCTTGATTATCTGTCAGCTTTATTACAGTCATTTGTCTCAAAAATATGACACTGAACTTGGCGCAGTTCAACCTTCTTAGATGGAAAAGATTGTGGTCCTAGTTCTTGGAACTGTGAACAGAGGACTTTCCTTAACAGAAAAACCCCTTTCCCATCTACGCCCCACGGTCTGCACTTGGCAGTGAGTTTGCTCAGTGATCGTTGACTCCCAAACGCCGTGTGCTGACAGAGTGATGTATGGATTGTCCATGTCTGGGAACTGCATCCGTAACAAACATCCAACCTGCCCATGTTTACCATGATTCTGACACAGATATTTCTTCCCTTCCACGTCACTCTTTGCTTTGCACAGGCTCATGTTGTTTGTTTTAGATAATTCTTGTATCGATAAAGGCCTAAATACTTTGAAAAAAGAAAACAAAACAAAATACCAAGAGGCTTATTGAAAATGAAAGCTGGCTTCCTAAAGTTAACCCTCATAAGCAGCATAAATATTCAGTATTGACATAGGGTGCTACTGAGCCAATGGGTAAACTTATCAGTCTTGATACTGGTTTTGGAGATCATAATAGTGGTCGTTTTGTAAGGAACTACTGTGGGTTTAGCTTGGTACCAGGAGGTTTATATGCAGTATGAATCATCCTTCTTCTCAGTATCATTTGTCACGAGGCTCCTAGACATGTCGTCTTGACCTAGATGCTTCTCACCTGCTCTATTTGTATAAGAATAGCTTTTAGTTTACTGTGCAACCATCACTTGTATTTTCTGTGTCATTTATATACATATATATATATATATATATATATATATATATATATATATAAGGTATTTGATCTGGTGCTCCACACCTAATGCTAAGATAAAAGAATAATACATATAGTACTAGACACTACTTCTTAAACAGCATATAAGCATATGGCACTATGCTAAATGTTTTCTATTATGGATGATGATAATATTGGCCACTATATGACACACACCTTCTATTTACTAGACACAGTGTTAGCATTATTCAAACTGGTACAATAAATGTGTAAAAGTTTGGCAGGCAGGGGAACGAGGTTCCAAGATATTAAATGCATCATCTAAGGTCACAGTTCAGGGGCTTTGTATTGAATCTGGGCTAGGTGAAATCAGCAGTGTGATTGAACTTATGCTCCCTTGTTACACAGCTGGTGTGTTGGTATGAGTCCGTGTGTGTGAGTGTTCAGGAAACAGTGAGGTCACTCATTTTGTGCTGCCTCGCGTACACACTTCAAATAAAGGCTTGTGACAGAAGACTCAACACAGCTGACCTTTTTCAAGATTGCCTTTTAAGAACTAAAATTACGCCTTACTTGGAGCAATAAAAGCCCTTAAAAACTAAATTGGATTTATTCAAACCAAGATTAAAGTGATAGATCTGATTTACTTTTAACAAATATATTTTTAAAATCCTACTTATTCAAGAAAAGGATTATTTTTCTTAATTTATGGGAAATTAGAAGCTGAATACATCAGTGAAGAATGTTGTAATCATATATTTGTAGGTTAAAAATAATCACACAATGAAACAAACTAAAAACCAGAGTTTCTCTAAAGCAAAGCAAGTAAACAGAGACCATTATCTATAGTCAAAATTAAAATAAAATAAAACAAAAAGCCATGCATAGTTGTAATACTTTAATCATCACCCTCCTGCTTTACATGCTCAGATATAACCAGCTTCTTAACAAATAGTTAATATACCTGTGATTATAATGGTGTGGCATTTAGGTCAGATGTACATATGATTACATTCCCAGTATTTCTATGTCATGAAAGATAAAGGTGTCTTAACAAAATGATATAAGAATTTGAATACATTGATTTGTCAAGGACAACACAAGATATAGTTTAAAGGGATATTTCTTTTGTACTCTCTCTCTGTCTAGACCTTTGGAGAATTCTACTTTCTGTATTCAGGTACCACTGTCCATTGGTGATGGAGGTCTAGCATCCCTGCTCTTTCCATGAAATAACCAGAATCCATCTCACATTAACTTTTGCCTCCTGAGTTATTCCGTGGGTTCCCGACTGATTGCCTTATGCCCTGCCATTAGTTTCTTGCTCTGGCTCTTCTTCTTCTGGTAATTTTTTTTTTTTTTTAATGTCAAAAATGAGTGTTTCCTGCCCTTTGCGTCAGCTGTCTTCTGTTGGCTCTGACATGTCCCTCTCATGTCAATTAGGCACAAATCTAATCCATTCTAAAATATGATCTAAATATCCCAGGTTTATGGGGGACTTCCCGACGAGGACCAGAACATTCCCCCTCCCCACTGCCCCCAAATCACTTGCTCTGTAGGTTTTCCATTTCCCAGTCATGCAGAAGCACCCTTCCTGAGCTGGCCTTCTCCAAGTGGCCACTGATTCATACCTTCATCTTAGCTTTATCTACTTTCTTTCTCTTTCCCCTACTCTTCCTGTCATTCAGCTCTCACAGAGAAAAGAGATTTGAGAAATTAGTCAAAAAAGATCAAAACACAATAGGTAGACGGAATGCTTGCAGGCAGCAAGTTACTTTCACTTGCTCTCAAATCACAATTATTTAAGTATGTATTTACTTTTAGGCCAGGGTTTGAATTAAGAGCAATTGGAATTATTAAAGAGATATCTTTAGACTTACAACTTTTCATGAATCATATCTTAAGTACCAGGGAGGAAAATAAAGTTACTCTACATAGATGCAGAGCTTCATACTCATAAACTGTGCTCATACTCATAAACTCGATGTTATAATTAACTCAATTTTATAAAGAAGAAAATTAAGTATTAGAGAAATTTTGCAGTTCCATCATAGGTGGATGAGCATAAATTCCTGGCCATATCTATTTGTCTTCAAAAATGACAATTATATCTCATTACATATTTCTTGGGAATAGGATTTTAGGAAAAATGTGTAGATTAGCAAAGTATGTTTTTTCTTTCACATGTATATTCTCCTATCCTCTTTCCTTCTAGGTATAAAATTACCATTCATTTTATCAGATTCCTTATTCACTTGTCAGTAATTTAATAACAAATAGTTGTGCTATCACATAATTGATTTGAAATCATTGTATGAGATTCCCTGGTGGCTTGGATGGTAAAGAATCTGTCTGCAATGCAGGAGACCGGAGTTCAACCCCTGAATCGGGAAGATCCCCTGGAGAAGGGAATGGCTACCCACTCCAATAATCTTGCCTGAAAGATTCTTTGGACAGAGGAGACTGGCAGGCTATAACCCAAGGGGTCACAAAGAGTCAGACACGACTGAGCAACTAACACTTTAACATGGCCTACATGAAGTGATAGTGGGACGAGAAATTACATTTTCATTCAAAGATTCTTGAATCATCAATGATCACTCAATGAGAAAAAGAGTTTTGAGAGAAAGGACCAGAAGTTACTCAGTGCAGGTGAGAACCAACCATTATGAACCCGCAGATGTTCTGTTAATAGTAGAACTGGTGCTGCCTTTGGCAGTAGAATAAATTCCATGTCCACACCAAGTGGAGTTGGGGCCACATGACTGCATCACCATTTAGAGCAGTGGCATCTTTCATCCTGTCTACAACTCTTCTTAATGACCAAGATCAACTGGGGATGAAGATATAGAGACAAGAAATTGGTGGCCATACCATCAAGAGCTTATCAAAAGAAGAAATGGGGCGGGGAGAAGTGATATTTAGCCTGTGACAAAAACATAGGATACCATGATTGCTGCCTTCACGCATTTAGTAAATAGGAAGGAATTGTTAGGCTGTTTCCATTTTGTTGCCACCGAAAGAACTAAGATCTATAAGTGAGAATTATGAGGAGCTAAATTTGCACTTAATGGAAGAAAGGACTTTCAAAGCATTACAGTTTTCATGAAAGGCAACGAAATGTCTGGTGGGGCGGTGAATTTACTATCATTAGAAGTGTGCAATAAGAGGCTACAGGATCACTTATTTGGAATGTATGCATATAGTTAGAGGGTTAATATAGATGACCTCATCTAACTTTCCATTCTGAGAGCCTATGATTTGATACTCAACTGTATCTGTTTCAAGAATGTTTTAATGTAATTACTACAGCCTGAGCCAACACAATTTGGTGGATCTATGACCAACTTGGCAGCCTCTTGATTTTTATTTTAAGAGTTTTATTATTTGTTATGTACCTTTTTGAAGTCCATTATAGTTGGAGTCAATAAATTGGTTCTTTTATGCTGATTGGTGTTTCTAGTCTCAGCTTAGGTCTGTCTTCCACAGAGAAAGAGGATGCAATCAGCTATAATGTGTACAGAGGTGACGGTCAAATGCTCTTCTGAAAAATCTCTTATTTTTCTGCACAAAGGCTAACTTGTTTATTTGTTTATTTGGTCCTTTGTGATTCACAATTTGTAAAATTAGGAAACTGTTGTAAAATCTTTTAGAGTGGAAAGATCATTAGGATCACATAGAAGGTAACTCCAAAATGGGGCTATAACTTTGTAAGTTTTTAAATTCATGAAAGTGAATATGTCAACCAGTGCAATAAATCTCATTCTTTTTAGTCAAAAATACAGAACACAGAGGGAGGGAATCTCTCCAGAGCAAGAGCAGATGTAGTGAATTTCTGTAGTCAATTTATGTGCTCCTCATGTCCACAAGAGACACAACTCTACTACTGACAATTTCTATACTGATAGGATCCTGAAAAAAAAAAGTCATAAAGAAGATGAATATTTGCTACATCACTATCCTTTTTGCATTGTTTTACATCATTTTTCAGAAGAATACACACTAACAATCTATGTATTTGCATTTAAGTAAGCCTTCACAATAGGCATTAATACATTAACAACATGACAATTGTGATGAGTTAATAAAAGTGAAAGTCACACAGTTGTGTCCAACTTTTTGTGACCGCATGGACTACACATTCCATGGAATTCTCAAGGCCAGAATACTGGAGAAGGTAGCCATTCCCTTACTCCATGGGATCTTCCCAACCCAGGGATGGAACCCAGGTCTCCCACATTACACACAGATTCTTTATCAGCTGGGCCATCAGCTTCCCTTTATCAGGGAAGCCCAGGATAAATGAAAGCAGAGAGTAAGTACACACAGCACTAAGAGACCCCTGGCCTCTTGAACATATTAGAGCTACACATATGATCTGATCTTGCCCCTGCAAGTCTTAAGCATTTTAACTTGATATATACATACATATATATATATATATTTGAATTTGAATATCTCATTTGTTTTTCTATAAATTTTACTATTTTCTAATGTCAATAGTGATTTGTTATCTCATGGATGCATTCAGTTCAGTTCAGTCACTCAGTCATGTCCGACTCTTTATGACCCTATGAATTGCATCATGCCAAGTCTCCCTGTCCATCACCAACACCCAGAGTTCACCCAAATCCATGTCCATTGAGTCAGTGATGTCATCCAACCATCTCATCCTCTGTCGTCCCCTTCTCCTTCTGTCTTCAATCTTTCCCATCCTCAGGGTCTTTTCGAATTAGTCAGCTCTTTGCATCAGGTAGCCAAAGTACTGGTTCAGCTTCAGCATCAGTCCTTCCAATGAACACCAAGGACTGATCTCTTTTAGAATGGACTGTTTGGACCTCTTTGCAGTCCAAGGGACTCTCAAGAGTCTTTTCCAACACCACAGTTCAAAAACATCAAGTCTTTGGCACTCAGCTTTCTTAATAGTCCAACTCTCACATCCATACATGACCACTAGGAAAAACATAGCCTTGGCTACATGGACCATTGTTGGCAAAGTAATGTCTCTGCTTTTTAATATGCTATCTAGGTTGGTCATAACTTTCTTTCCAAGGAGTAAGCATATTTTAATTTCATAACTGCAATCACCATCTGCAGTGATTTTGGAGCCCAGGGAAATAAAGTCAGCCACTGTTTTCCCTGTTTCCCCAACTATTTGCCATGAAGTGATGGGACCAGATGCCATGATCTTAGTTTTCTGAATATTGAGCTTTAAGCCAACTTTTTCACTCTCCTCTTTCACTTTCATCAAGAGGCTCTTTAGTTCTTCTTCACTTTTTGCCATAAAGTTGGTGTCATCTGCATATCTGAGATTATTGATATTTCTCCCGGCAATCCTGATTCCAGCTTGTGCTTCCTCCAGCCCAGTGTTTCTCATGATGTACTCTGCATATAAGTTAAATAAGCAGGGTGACAATATGCAGCCTTGACGTACTCTTTTTCCTATCTGGAACCAGCCTGTTGTTCCATGTCCAGTTGTAACTCTTGCTTCCTGACCTGCATACAGGTTTCTCAAGAAGCAGGTCAGGTGGTCTGGTATGCCCATCTCTTTCAGAATTTTCCATGGTTTATTGTGATCCACACACTCAAAGGTTTTGGCATAATCAATAAACAGAAATAGATGTTTTTCTGCAGCTCTCTTGCTTTTTCACAGAGAAGGCAATGGCAACCCACTCCAGTACTCTTGTCTGGAAAATCCCATGGATAGAGGAACCTTGTAGGCTGCAGTCCATGGGGTCACTAAGAGTCAGATGCAACTTCACTTTCACTTTTCACTTTCATGCATTGGGGAAGGAAATGGCAAAGCATTCCAGTGTTCTAGCCTGGAAAATCCCAGGGACAGGGGAGCCTGGTGGGCTGCCATCTATGGGGTCGCACAGAGTCAGACATGACTGAAGCGACATAGTAGTAGCAGCAGCTCATTTTTCAATGATCCAGCAGATGTTGACAAGTTGATCTCTGGTTTCTCTGCTTTTTCTAAAACCAGATTGAACATCTGGAAGTTCACGGTTCACGTATTGCCGAAGCCTGACTTGGAGAATTTTGATCATTACTTTACTAGCGTGTGAGATCAGTGCAGTTGTGCGGTAGTTTGAACATTCTTTGGCATTGCCATTCTTTGGGATTGGAATGAAAACTGACCTTTTCCAGTCCTGTGGCCACTGCTGAGTTTTCCAATTTTGCTGGCATTTTGAGTGCAGCACTTTCACAGCATCATCTTTCAGGGTTTGAAATAGCTCAAGTGGAATTCCATCACCTCCACTAGCTTTGTTCTTTTGGATGCATTATGGATTTTCAAATTGCCTTGGGCCTCATCATTGTGCATGGACTTGCAGCTCTTTCTGTTCCCCTCTTTCCTGCTCATTTATCTGTTGTTTATTGTCTCTTCCATTTCATTAATGGCAAAAACAGGTTAGATGCAACCAACTCTCATCCCCATGGCACTTCATAGGAAAACCTCTTAGCTGAATAAACTTCTATTTGTCAACTGCCATTACATCTAGTCTGTTGGTCATTCTTCAATCCATTAGACAGTACTTCAAATATAAGTCAGGGTGAATTTATGATTTTCAATCACCTAGCAGAACTCAGACATTTTGGTCCTTTTTGCTAGTTGTTAATGTTAATCATAAGATATCAGAGATGAGGCAGTATGTTCTATAGCAATTTGTGTTTTTGTCATCATAAAGGCATTATGTTTTTGGAGCATATACATTTGCTTTTATAGTTTTCTGTTAATAGGCTTAACTGTTGATATTAAATACTATAGATGGTGAGGGTGAGGATCAGATGTTACTTATATGACTTGAAATTAGATATTCCAATAGAATTCCCATGACAGCTTTTCATTGCTTTTCAAGAGGCATTCTAAAAAGAGTCGTTCACAACTGAGCGACTGAACAACAGCAAGCTGCAAGTAACAGTGTCTTGAAGGGAAGCATCAGTTGCAGACTTTCAAGATGCTCAGTCATCTGTCCCTTGTTCAATTCCTGAGGGAAGCTTTATCTACCATTTATCAATCTTTGATCACAGATTCTTAATTATTTATGAACTGTCCAATATTTACAGGAAGGAAAAGTTCTCTTGCAAAATGCAGTCTCTTATGAGATATCAACCTGCAAAATCATTGCTTTCTTTCTTTTAATAAATCAAATTGCTAGTCTTCCAGGACAGATTTTTCTCTTTCTAGTATCCTTTAAAATATTTTTCTGCAATTCACTCATCTGATTAGAAAATTATCTTCAGTACTATGTAATATTGAGCAATGCTTAATAATACTAATATTTCTACACTAAATGTCGCCAATTAGAAAGGTCAAAGCTGAAAAAGTGTCATGTGTATCATGAAAAAAACTATAATGAAATACAGTACACAAAGGCACATATTTAAATTAGCAATTTTGTTTTATAGCACATTCAGGAGACTACTTGGGAAAATATATTTTATATATTTTTGGAAAATGAAACCAAGTAAGTTAATTTAGTTTACTTTTTTGGATAGGCTTGATAGTAAACCTGCGACAGGTAGAGGTTGAGAGTAGTGCTGAATTATTGAAATAAGAAGTAGGGAATTCAGCCCTTTTTGTGATGAGAGAGAACTGGAGGGGAAAAGAAGAGTTTAGTACAATGAGAGACCTTGGAAGAATTTTGGTGTGAATGATGCATGACAGCCAGAAGTGGCAATGAGTGGCCAGAGGAATGCTACTTGCAGTATGTATTTATTTTCATTCTTTGGGTGGGGGTGGTGATCCCACCAAGATTTCAGTAAAACACCCCTAAATGCTAGTTCTCATACTATGCAAAATTTCATCAACTATCTAGAGTCCAAAACACTAGATGAAAATGGAGAGAAGGTTACAGTGAGTTTCATTACCAAAAGTTACTAAAAGTGGCTAAGGGAAGACAGTAGTTCAGAGTTTATTTTAAATTTGAGCCTAGTGAGTCAAATAAAGTTAGTATGAGCAGTGGAGAGACTCAAATAGAGTGTTATTTTAGATTCTGACTATAAATCCAATGTCACATACATAGAAATTACTATGCAGAGACATGTAAGGATAGGAAAACAATTATAATGGGGAATAATAATAGTCAATTTTGCTTGTTTATAGTCAAGTTTTTAAGATCTTTATTTTCATTAATTTAATCTCTCCATTAGCCTTAAGAGATACATGTTACCATGACCATTTAATAGATGACAAAACTTAAGTACTTGGAGTAAAAATCATCCCTGGTGGTGAAATATCTTGTTAGTGCAAATTTGGGATTCAAACCCAGAAAGTCAAACTTGTGACCTTACTCATTCTACTACTGGATTACAGATATAGGCAGGCTAGGATTTTGTCAGGGAAATATATTTAGAAAGAGATTAAGAAGCAGAGATCAGACGAGGCAAGTGAGGTGGCTATAGCCCAATTTAAGGAGGTATTTGAAGAATCCTAAGCTTTTCTGTTCGACCTCAGATTCCCAATCTATCCTTCTTCCCCCACCCCGCCCCCCAGTAACTATAAGTTCATTCTCTAAATGTGTGAGTCTATTTCTGTTTTGTAAATAAGTTTATCTGTATGACTCTTTTTTTAGATGCCACAATAAGTGATACAAAGATATTTGTCTTTTTCTATATGAATTATATCACTTAGTATAATCATCTCTAGGTCCATCCATGTTGCTATAAATGGCATTATTTCATTCTTTTTTTATGACCAAATAGCATTCCATTGTATACGTACCACATCTTTAGCCATTTATCTGTTGATGGACATTTAGGTTGCTTCCATGTCCTGGTAGCCAGGGGTCTGCCTAAAGAAGGGGAAACATTCAGCTTCTCGATAGGGAGTGGCAAGGTCTTCACAGAGTGTGAGGGGGACTAGCAACTTTGCTGTGGCTATTTTTAGAAAAACCTATCACAGCATACAGAATGAAACATCCTTGAAAAATGGTCAGAGAGGGTGATTTGGCATTGGATTTGGATGGGTTTATTTCAGGGTTATGGGTTTCCCAGATAGTGCTAGTGGTAAAGAATCACCCCGACAAAGCAGGTTAGATGTAAAGGATATAGGTTCAGTCCCTGGGTCGGAAAGATCCCCTAGAGTATGGTACAGTAAATCCCCATTATAATTGCTAGTTAATTTTACAACTACTTCTGTTTTATGGACTACACTAAAGCCTTTGACTGTGTAGATCAAAACAAACTGGAAAATTCTTAAAGAGATGGGAATACCAGACAACCTGATCTGCCTCCTGAGAAATCTGTATGCAGGTCAATAAGCAACAGTTACAACTGGACATGGAACAACAGGCTGGTTCAATATCAGGGAATGAGTATGTCAAGGCTGTATATTGTCACCCTGCTTATTTAACTTATTTAACATCATGAGAAATGCTGGGCTGGAGGAAGCACAAGATGGAATCAAGATTGCAAGGATAAATAACAATAACCTCAGATACGCAGATGACACCACCCTTATGGCAGAAAGTGAAAACTAAAGAGCCTCTTGATGAAAGTGAAAGAGGAGAGTGAAAAAGTTGGCTTAAAACTCAACATTCAGAAAACTAAGATTATTGCTTTCAGTCCCATCACTTCATAACAAATAGATGGGGAAATAATGGAAACAGTGACAGACTATTTTTCTTTTTTCCTGGTCCAAAATCACTACAGATGGTGACTGCAGCCATGGAATTAAAAGACACTTGCTCTTTGGAAGAAAAGCTATGACCAACCTAGAAAACATGTTAAAAAGTAGAGACATTACTTTGCCAACAAATGTCCATCTAGTCAAAGCTATGGTTTTTCCAGTAGCCATGTATGGATGTGACAGTTGGACTATAAAGAAAGCTGAGTGCTGAAGAATTGAGATGCTTTTGAACTGTGGTGTTGAAGAAGATGCTTGAGAGCTCCTTGGACTGCAAGGAGATCCAACCAGTCCATCTTAAGGAAATTAGACCTGAATATTCATTGTAAGGACTGATGGTGAAGCTGAAACTCCAATATTTTGGCCACCTGATGCAAAGAACTGATTCAAAGTGGAAAAGACCCTGATGCTGGGAATGATTTAATGCAGGAGGAGAAGGGCATGACAGAGGATGAGATGGTTGGATGGCAACTCTGACTCAGTGGACATGTGTTTCAGTAAACTCTGGGGGTTAGTGAAGGACAGGGAGGCCTGGAGTGCTGCAGTCCATGGGGTGGCAAAGAGTCAGACACGACTGAGAGACTGAACTGAACTGAATTGAGTTTTATGACTAACTCAAGTATTCTTGCCTGGAGAATCCCATGGACAGAGGAGCCTGGCAAATTACAGTTGATAGGGTCACATAGAGTTGAACATGACTGAAGCAACTTAGCATGCATGCGCACATTTCAGAATTGTAGTTAGTAAAAGGGGTCATGCTTAAAGAGATTCACTTAAGAAAAACTGACATTAGTCACTCATTTAAGAATTCTGGTAGTTTGAGGAAGAAGCAGGATATAGTTGAAATGAAGAGTAAGGTCAAGTGAGATGTTTCTCAAACATCATCCGGAAGGCCTCAAATGTATACTTAAGAGAAACATTTATAACATAAATATTAGACACAAGGAAGAAATAGCTAAGTTTTGGAGGAAATAAACATTTTTTAACGTATCTGTAATATAGGTGTGTTAGGCATTTCATCTTTTTATCTCATTAAATCCCAACAAAAGGGTAGATGCGTATTTTAAAGCTCATTTTACTCATAGAACATTGAAACCATCCATTTTTGATAACCTTACAGCTTTATGAACAAAGCCAACAGAGTTGGGTTTAAGGTGGCACAGCTCCAAAGTTTGTGTTCCTTCCCAACCACTATCCAAGGTGCCTATAGATACACCACTCAAGTTGCATCACTGTAACAATTGCTATACACTCTTTTTCTTTTTTTGCACTAAGGTTTGTGGTCCAGTGTCTCTCCTTTTTGTACCTCAAATACACTGGTCTAGATTAAATTTCCTTTTTCTTTTCCTGTGTTGTTGAGTCATAGAATAGTTTGAAAGTAAATGGTAGACAGGTGAGCTCTTCTCTTGACTATTTAGAATTAAGTCAGAACGCAAGTATGCTCCTAATTAAAGGAGTAAACTCCCAGAGTAAGGGAAGGAAAGAAGGATATGAACCAAAGACATATTCAGTGAATGTCTTCAATGATCCAGGCATTGTCTAGCTATAACCAAGCCACAATTAAATTTATGACTTTCAAAATCCAAAGCTCTTTAATGCTTCCTTCTTTGAGAAATGTAATAATGACTTTTCATGGAGGCAACATTTCAAAATGAAATTTAAAAAGTAAACTTTTATATTTGTCAAGAGTTCACAACTAAATCAAATTCCTATACATCCATTATTCTTACATGTCATATACAAAGTTAAGTTTATGTCAAACAATGAAAGAAAACTGACTTTAGGGACTCGTTTGACCCAACAGACAAAAATAAAGTCTATATCTTAAATTAGAGAAATCTGCTGATAAGAGTTGGAAGATGGGCCCCTCACATTCCTATACTTTTTTCAACCGGTGGCACTGACAGTTTTGGTGTTCAACTGTATCTTCAAGGATGTTTATAGAGTGAGCAGGTTAGGAGTATAGAAATGGTGTCTCCCTTCAGAGTAAAAGACAGATTTGCTTACTATTCATATAATAAAGATCACATCTTCTTCTAGCAGAAATAGAAGATTTGGATTCCCTAAGCTCATGGTTCTTTGGCAGTGACAGGAAGTCACTGCATCGTCAGCATCCATCTGGGGCTCTTCACTCTCTAATCTTGTGGAACTAGTCTGAGGAAGCAAGAAAATCAGCAGGATTGGGGATGCTATGCCCTGACTTCCAGGAATAAATGTCCTATGATTCTGACCTAGGAGACTTCCTCGCGTCTCCTCACAGAACACTGAAACTGGCTGGTGAACTTATTGGCTTGCAAGCAAGTAAAATCTCTGATCCTTCATGGTTTTTGACAATACATCTTATGGATACCTTAAAAAAAAAAACCTCAGCACCATCTTTTGCTTTTATTTGACAGATTTCTATTTTTTAAGAGAAACTTAGAGGAGTAAAAAATTTTGAGTATGAAAATTTCCCAGGTGAAACTAGAAATGAGTCTAGAAGCTAAGAAAGAATAAACATGAGATATAAAGACATGTCTGGGGGAGGGCACCCCAGTACTCTTCCCTGGAGAACCCCATGGACAGAAGAGCGTGGCAGGCTACAGTCCGCGGGGCTGCAAGTAGTCAGACATGGCTAAGTGACTCAGCACAGCACAGGAAGAAACAGAAGCCTCGGGTGAATCTGAGAAAATATTTTACAACTAAAACAAGCTCCTATTCATCTGCTATTCTTGCAAATCATATACGAAGTTTATGTCAGATAATGAAGGAAAAGTTACTTTAGGGAATGGCTTGACCCAATAGGCAAAAATAAAAATTTGACAGAAGTTTTCTTTTTGTGTTTGGAGAATGAATACCCAGGAACACTTTGATCTAAAATCAGTTAACAAGTACAGCAATATACTCACATCACTGGATGAATATTGAAACACAAGAGATCTCTTTTTACTGACAAATACAGATTCTCAAGTCAGTTTGTGCAGGAGAGAAACCAGAAGCTTTGTTATGTTCATGTTCAGACATAGTTTGAAAAGGAATATCTTTAATTTACACCACCTCTCCAGTTCAGAGTAAAAACTTTATCCTGTGAATATTAGAAAAATGCATGGCAATTTGTTATCTGTTTTTATATTTCTATTAGAAAAATCAGTTAGACATATAACTTCGTGAAATGGGCATTTATACAAAGAAGACAAACATGCCAGTAGGATGTGGTTTTGATTTACACAGAAGGTAAGTTCAGAGGAAACAAACCTGTGTGAACATTCTCAAGTGGTTATACCAGGAAACAATTGAAATTCATGTGTGCTGACTATCATGAATACTACTAACCAGGAAATCACCTGGTTAATACTAAACAGGTGTATGACAACAGTTACAGCTTCAGCACTTCATCAGGGCAAGAAAAATGACTTTTTACCCTTACTTTTCAAAGTCCTGACCATGTGTCTTGCTTGTAAGCCAATAACTTCAGGCTGATAGTAATCTTGTAAATACAAAAACTCTGGCTCCAAACAGTGGATCAGAATCTCTTCCCGATCCTTTTTCATGACTTCCTCAGGAGATTAGTGTATAAAATAAAATCTGAGGATAGGTGGGATAAATAGGATGGCCTAATTTTGTCTCTATCCTACCTCCCTTCATTGCCCATAATAAGGACAGATCTTTCAAAACTGCAAACCTCACTGTAGATCTTAATGACACTTTGTAAGATGAAGCTCAGACTCATTGGGATTCTATATAAGACCCTCTAAAGCTTGGCTCCAGCCTCTCGAACTTCATGCCCTCTTCAGTTAAGTCGTGTCAACATATGAGAACTTTGTCATTTCAGCATCTGTGGCGCAGATGTGCACGTGTGCACACATGCGTGTGTGTGTGCGCACACACACACACACACACACACACACACACACACAGAGATACCCTATCTTTCCAACATGCCTGGTCATCCATAGCCCTGCAAACATACCTTGTCACTGAATAATCACCTCTTCAATGGGATGATACTGATGTCTGCAATGCCCTTTAATTTTTTGTCCCTATTAGACAAAAGAAGGATCAGCTATCAAAGTATATGTCTTCCATCTCTCCCAATCTTAGAATCGCTTTCAGTTCTCCCAGGTCCTGATTTTTCTTCTATTGTTTTCCAAATTCTGAAAGTTATCCCTCAATATCTCACAGCCCATGTCACCTATCAAAATTAATCTCATTTTGCCTTCAAATTATTTCTTCAACTATCACTCTCTCAATCCTTACTATTACTACAGGCTTCCTTTAAATCCAAGAAATAAATGTGTTCACTGTGACAGTAAGAGAGAGTCATTTTTATTTTTGTGATTGTAACTCTTTAGTTTTTTTCTTTTTTAACCGGCTTAACTATCTTTTTAGTACTTAACTGCTGTCTGAACATTATATTTTATCTGTCATTTTTTCCCATGTGTATTTTGCTATAAAAATGTAAGCAGTTTGAGAGAAGTGCCATTATCTATCTTGCTTACTACACTGTATTTTCTCTTCTGCAACAGTGTCTGGTTCATAGCAGCTGCTGGTACATATTTATTTTTATTAATAAATTCATTAATAAATTTATGTCATATTTTTCTCTCCTATCTTTTTAACATTGATATTTGATTTATTACAATTACAGATTAGAAGCTTTGATTTTCCTTAACATTTAAAAGTATTTTTACCGTGTTAGTTTAGCGTGCACAGCCAAGTGAGTCAGTTACATATACATACACTGTCTTTTAGATTCTTTTCTCATACAGTTCATTACAGAGTATTAAGCAGAGCTCCCTGTGCTATACAGTAGCATTCTCATTCAGTTCAGTTCAGTTCAGTCGCTCAGTCATGTCCGACTCTGTGACCCCATGAATCGCAGCACTCCAGGCCTCCCTGTCCATCACCAACTCCCAGAGTCTACCCAAACCCATGTCCACTGAGTCGGTGATGTCATCCAACCATCTCATCCTCTGTCATCCCCTTCTCCTCCTGCCCCCAATCCTTCCCAGCATCACGGTCTTTTCCAATGAGTCAACTCTTCGCATGAGGTGGCCAGAGTATTGGTGTTTCAGCTTCAGCATCAGTCCTTCCAATGAACACCCAGGACTGATCACCTTTACAATGGACTGGTTGGATCTCCTAGCAGTCCAAGGGACTCTCAAGAGTCTTCTCCAACACCACAGTTCAAAAGCATCAATTCTTCCGTGCTCAGATTTATTTATAGCCCAACTCTCACATCCACACATGACCACTGGAAAAAACATAGCCTTGACAAGACAGACCTTTGTTGGCAAAGTATTGTCTCTGCTTTTTAATATGCCATCTAGGTTGGTCATAACTTTCCTTCCAATGAGTAAGCATCTTTTAATTTCATGGCTGCAGTCATCATCTGCAGTGATTTGGGCGCCCCCCAAAATAAAGTCTGACACTGTTTCCACTGTTTCCCCATCTATTTCTCATGAGTTGATGGGACTGCCTGCCATGATCTTAGTTTTCTGAATGTTGGGCTTTAAGCCAACTTTTTCACTCTCCTCTTTCACTTTCATCAAGAGGCTCTTTAGTTCTTCACTTTCTGCCGTAAGGGTGGTGTCATCTGCATATCTGATGTTATTGATATTTCTCCCAGAAATCCTGATTCCAGTTTGTGCTTTGCCCAGCCCAGCATTTCTCATGATATACTCTGCAATAAGTTAAATAAGCAGGGTGACAATATACAGCCTTGACATACTACTTTTCCTATTTGGAACCAGTCTGTTATTTTGTGTCCAGTTCTAGCTGTTTCTTCCTGACCTGCATACAGGTTTCTCAAGAGGCAGGTGAGGTGGTCTGGTATCCCCATCTCTTTCAGAATTTTCCACAGTTTATTATGGTCTATACAGTCAAAGGCTTTGGCATAGCCAATAAAGCAAAAATAGATGTTTTTCGGGAACTCTCTTGCTTCTTTGATGATCCATCAGATGTTGGCAATTTGATCTCTGGTTCCTCTGCCTTTTCTAAACCCAGCTTGAACATCTGGAAGTTCATGGTTCACGTATTGCTGAAGCCTGTAGATTCTCATTAGTTATCTCTTTTATATATAGCAATGTGTATCTGTCAATCACAATCTCCCAATTCCTCCATCTCCCCTTGTCACCCCTGGTAACCATAAATTTGTTTTCTACGTTTGTGACTCTATTTCTGTCTTTCAAATCTTCTAGCTTTTTTTTTTTTTTAATTGGGTTTTTTTCTTTTTTTTTCCATTTATTTTTATTCGTTGGAGGCTGATTACTTTACAATATTGTAGTGGTTTTTGTCATACACTGACATGAATCAGCCATAGAGTTACACGTATTCCCCATCCCGATCCCCCCTCCCACCTCCCTCTCTACCCGATTCCTCTGGGTCTTCCCAGTGCACCAGGCCTGAGCACTTGTCTCATGCATCCAACCTGGGCTGGTGATCTGTTTCACCCTTGATAGTATACATGTTTCAATGCTGTTCTCTCGAAACCAAATCTTCTAGCTTTTAATTTAATTATTTTCCCTCAAATTCATATTTTTCTAATATTTTTAGAATGTTCATTACTATTTAAAGCAATCTATAGATTCAATAAAATGTCTATCAAAATTTCAATGGAATTTTTTCACAGAAATAGGGAACAAAACCTGAAATTTGTATGGAAGTACAAAGGACACTGATCAGTCAAAGCATTTCCAAGAAAGAAGAATGTTCCTAAAGAAATCACAATTTCTGATTTCAGACTTTATCACAGAGACACTGTCATCGAAAGTGAATATTGACATAAAAAGATACAGAGATAGTCCAATGAAACAGGAGAGAGAGGCAGAAATAAGCATATGCATACGTGTCAATTTAACTTATTACAATTAAGCCAAGAATATACAATGGGGATATAATAGTCTTTTAAATAACTGGTGTTAGTAAAAGTGGATATACAAGTTAATATACAAATGAAAGTGGTTCTTTATCTTATACCACACACACACACACACACCAATCCAAAGTGGATCAAAAACTTGACCATAAGATCAGAAGTCACAAAACTTCTAGAATAAAACATGGTGGATCAACTATTTGATATTAGTCATGGTAACGAATTTTTTTTTATGTGACACCAAAAACAAATGTTACAAAAATAAAAATAAAACAAGCGAGACTACACCAAACTAAAAAGCTTCTGCATAAGCAATGAAATTGTCAACAAAGTGAAAAGGCAACCTATAGACTAGGAAAAAATTAGCAATTCATATACCTGTTAATGAGTTAATGTTCAAAATACATAGTAAAGGCATAAAGCTCAATAGCAAAAAACAAACAAAAGACCCTAAAAATGCAAATCTGATTTAACAAATTTAACAGCAGAACAGACTATAATTTTCTCAAAGAAGACTTACAAGTGAACAAGTACATGAAAAGGTGTGCACATCACTAATTATTAGGAAAATGTAAATTAAAGCTACATTTAGATATCTTCTCATACCTATTGGGATGGCTATTGTCAGGCAGAGAAGAGATAACAAATGCTGACAAGGAGGTGGAGTAAATATAACCATTGTGGCCTCTTGGTGGGGATTTACATTAGTGCAGTCACCGTGGAAAATAGTATGAAAGTGCCTCAAGAAATTAAACTAAATGTCTTGGAATCAAAAGGCCCAAAGATGGAATTATTATATGATCTAGCAATCTCACTTCTGGGTAAACACCCAAAGGAAATTAAGACAGGATATTGAAGAGATGTATGCAGTACCCCATTCATTGCATCATTATTGACTATAGTCAAGATATGGAAAGAAATTCAGTGTTTAACAGTGGATAAATGGATAAAGAAGATGTGGTATAAATATGCAATTGAAAAGTATTTAGCCACAAGAAAAAAGAAAATATTGTTCTTTTTCTCAACGACATGGATGGACCTTAAGGATATTATCTTAAGTGTAATGATTCAAATAGATTAAGACAAATATTTATGATCTCACTTATTTATACAATCTAAAAAAAAAATCAAACTCATATAGAGACTCATATAGAGAAGCAGGAAAATGGTTGTCAGGTATGGGGATGGGAGAAGTAAGGAAAGATTGGTAAAAGTGTCTAAACTTTTACTATGAGTAAATTCTGGAGATTCAATGTTCCAATGCTGACTAAAGATTATAGAGAATTTCCTGGTGGTGCAGTGGTTAGGATTATGTGCTTTCACTGCTGAGGATGTGGGTTCCATCTCTGAAAAGGGAACTAAGATCCTCAAAGCTGTGGTGGGGCAGTGCCTCCTAAAAAAAAAACTTTAAAAATAAAGCTTATAACACTATATTCTATAATTGAACTTTTATGAGAAAATAGAAATCAATTTTTCTCACACAGAGACACACAAAAGATAAATATGTGAAGTGATAGAAATGTTAACCAGATAAACAGCAGGAATTCTTTCATAATGTATAACTATATGTGTGTGTATACATACATAAATATAAATCACCATAATGTATGCTATAAATATCTTACAATTTTGTGAATATTTCAATAAAGGTTAATTTTTTCACTTTATTTATTTTTAATTGAAGGATAATTGCTTTACAGTATTGCTTGGTTTCTATCAAACATCAACATGAACCAGCCATAGGTTTACCCATGTCCCCTCCCACTAATAAAAGTGAACTTCAAAATTCAATGGAATAAATAGACACTGTGTAATTTCTAAGATTCCTTTAAGTTTCTCTTGTATAAATTAAACATATTTTGTCTTCTTAAATTGAAAATCTTTGCAGCTCATGACACTCATGTCAGTTAATTCAAAGAAGAATTGTGCCTGCTAAGATGAATTGTAATAATTTCACCTTGAGTACCAATATCCACCTGGAAGCTAAATGTCTTGGAATCAAAAGACCCAAAGATGCTCAGTGTCACTGCGACAAACATCAAATGTAACAACAAGAAAATATTTGATCATGAACCATAAAGATCTTTTCTAAACCATGAATTATATTTAGAAGGACACAGCAAACAAAATTTGCTTTCAACTTTATATCTTCAGCACATTCATCTTCTCAGGTGTTAATATCAAGAGATGTAAATAGCCCAGGAACTGCTTTTCGAAACACAAGCAGTAAAATTAATGACCTCTGTCAAAGATTTTCACATTTCTCATCGCAATAAACAAATTGGACATAAAGCAGCCTGGCTGGATGTGTCTTTGGTGGTAGAGGAGTTTCGGGGTGGAGTATTAAGGAGTGGGTAGTGACATAATCTTTATTTAGAAAAGGGGAAAGGAAAGAAAATGAACAAGCAGTGCTTTAAACTATATTGGTCTAAAAATGACAGGTGTTCACTAGAGAACCTGCAAAGCCCAAGCCAAGGCAATCAAAATCATGGTTTCTTTGTAATGTGGCTATATGGAGTTTTGTTTCAGAAACAATACCACAGGCCAGGGAAAAAGGAGACAAACATGAGGTGTGAGGCTGCAGCCCTGTCAATTAGCAGCTGACGGCTCACGAAGGTCAGGGCGTCTGCCAGGGTAGACTGATCTGTAATTGATTTCTCTCCTTTGCAGCCTACCTGAAGTGTGAAGGACACCATATGTCAGGGCTAGGTAGACTTTACCACAGGCACGTCAGGGACCAAAACTCAATGGATAGTAAAGAAAAGAGGTCAAACATATATTAAAACATAAATTTATTCATCTCCTTTATTGCAAAAAATAAAATATATGTTCTATAGATGAAAGTTATTTTCCTAATATTTATTATGTGAGGAAGGAATGTACACAAAAATAGTGAATATAGAAAGGTAGTTTTTTATTACATATAGGTACATTGCTATAGATAAGATCTCCATTTTCCCATGGGATTCAGTTCAGGCTGTCATTTATTTTAGGAAAATCATCTACAAAATAGATTAGGCCTGTCTGAAGTATTTTGGGGGCTGAATCGTGGCAATTATTTCTGTGCATATGAATTTCTCTGTGGTGATAAATGTAATGGAAGATAATCTTTCAAAATGAATGAATGAATGCAAATAAATAGTAGAAAATTCCCCCAGTAACAAATCACACTTGAGTGTATACAAGTTACTTAACAGGAGATCTAAAAGCTTACCTGTACGTTCAAAGGATCACAATATCCAAGCTCTATCTAGTGTCTAATGTGCACCATACTTGATTTCAAGCGTCTTATGCAGATTGGAACCCACTCTGTGAGTGAAGTCACCTCTTCCACAGTTCATCCTCTATAACCCTCACATTGAGTATATTGAATAGCTGCCATGTGGAAGAAGCACGGGCTCCAAAATCACTTCAGGTGGTGACTGCAGTCGTGAAATTAAAAGATGCTTGTTTCTTGGAAGAAAAGCTATGACAAATCTAGACAGTGTTATTAAAAAGCAGAGGTGTAATATTCCACAGTGTATATATCCAAAGCTGTGGTTCATATACACTGTGGAATATTACTCAACCATTAAAAAATTCATTTGAATCAGTTCTAATGAGATGGATGAAACTGGAACCCATTATACAGAGTGAAGTAAGCCAGAAAGGTAAAGACCAATACAGTATACTAAGCATATATATGGAATTTAGAAAGATGGTAATGATAACCCTATATGCAAAACAGAAAAAGAGACACAGATGTACAGAACAGACTTTTAGACTCTGTGGGAGAAGGTGAGGGTGGGATGTTCAGAGAGAACAGCACTGAAACAAGTATACCATCAAGGGTGAAACAGATCACCAGCCCAGGCTGGATGCATGAGACAAGTGCTCGGGCCTGGTGCACTGGGAGGACCCAGAGGAGTGGGATGGGGAGGGAGGCGGGAGGGGGGATCGGGATGGGGACACATGTAAATTCATGGCTGACTCATGTCAATGTATGGCAAAAACCACTAAAATACTGTAAAGTAATTAGCCTCCAACTAATAAAAATAAATGGGGGGAGAAAAAGCAGAGGTGTTTCTTTGCCAACAAAGGTCCATATAGTTAAAGCAATGATTTTTCCAGTAGTCACATACAGAGGTGAGAGTTGGACCACAAAGAAGACTGAGCATAAAAGAATTGACACATTCAAACTGTGATGCTGGAGAAGACTCTCAAGAGTCCCTTGGATGGCAAGGGGATCAAACAGGCCAATCCTAAAGTAAATCAACCCTGAATGTTCATTGGAAGGGCTGATGCTGAAGATGAAGCTCCAATACTTTGGCCACCTTATGTGAAGAGCCAGCCCATTGGAAAAGTCCCTGATGCTGGAAAAGATTGAGTGCAGGAGGAAAAGGGGGCAACAGAGGGTGGGATGGTTGGATGGCATCATTGACTCAATGGACATGAGTTTGAGCAAACTCGGAGATAGTGAACGAGAGGGAAACCTGGCATGCTATGGTCCATGGGGTCAAAAAGAGCAGGACATGGCTGAGTGGCTGAACAACAACAAATGGGGAAATGAGATGTATGGATAAACCCAACTCATCAGAAATTTAATCTTGAAAAAGAGACTCAAGGTGGGTTTTATCCAAAAATTGAGTTTCTCATAGATGGAGAAAAGATTGAGAATATTCCAATTAATGGAACTGTAGAAAGAGACCAGTAGTCATTGGGCACCTTCCTGGTTTCCCAGGTGGAGGGATGAACTTTGTTTGACTTGGTTATCCCCAAGTACCAACAAGCACATTTCATTTCTGAGAGCTTAAATAACTTGAGTGAAATCATCAGTATCAATGAAAACAGAGCCAGATTTGAAGCAGAATCCATGAAATTCCTATTTCCACTTTCTTTTATTAGGAAAAATGTTACTATTGATGGTGAGCTGTCCAGTGACTAGAACCAAGACGTGTGGCACAGAGCCTGCATTTGGTGTCATTTTAAAACCATTTACAATGCTTTAGGTCCTTGTCTTTTGAGGTAAAAGGATGACTCAGGAGTTAATGACTGGCAAATGTGAAGATGTAGAAACAAAGAATAGCCAGTGGGCTAGGGGACAGGTAATAATTTTGACAAAAATCTGCCACATGGTAAAATCACCAAACTCTACAGTTCCCTGAAAGATATAAAGGACTGACACACATTCCTATGTTGTTTAGACAGGAAGTATACGCCCACCAAAATCCAAAAAACATATCCTTTTCACCATAGGAGACTGGAATGCAAAAGTAGGAAGTCAAGAGATACCTGGAATACTAGACAAATTTAACATTGGAGTACAAAATGAAGCAGAGGGAAGGCTAACAGAGTTTTCCAAGAGAAGGCACTGGTCATAGCAAACACCTCTTCAAACAACACAACAGATGATTCTACACATGGATGTCACCAGATAGTCAATGCTGAAATCAAATTGAATATATTCTTTGCAGCCAAAGATGGAGAAGCTCTATACAGTCAGCAAAAGCAAGACTGGAAGCTGACTGTGGCTCAGATCATGAACTCCTAATTGCCAAATTCAGAATTAAATCAAAGAAAGTAGGGGGAACCACTAGACCATTCAGGTATGACCTAAATCAAATCCCTTATGATTATACAGTGGAAGTGACAAATAGATTCAAGGGATTAGATCTGATAGAGAGAAAGACTGAAGAAATATGGATGGAGATTTGTGACATCTTAAGGAGGCGGTGATCAAGACCAGCCCCAAGAAACATGCAAAAAGCAAAATAGTTGTCTGAGGAGACCTTAAAAATAGCTATGAAAAGAAGAGAATTGAAAGGCAAAGGAGAAGAAAAATATACCCATTTGAATGCAGAGTTCCAAAGAATAGAAAGGAGAAATAAGAAAGACTTCCTCAATGAACAATGCAAAGAAATAGAGAAAAGCAATATCATGGAAAGGCTAGAGATTTCTTCAAGAAAATTAGAAATACCAATGGAAAATTTCATGCAAAGATGGGCACAATAAAGGACAGAAATGGTATGGACCTAACAGAAACAGAAGACATTAAGAAGAGGTGGCAAGAGTACACAGAAGAACTGTACAGAAAAAAATCCAAAAGACTCAGATAGCCATAATGGTGCAGTCACTCACCTAGAGACAGCCATCCTGGAATGGGAAGTCAAGTGGGCCTTAGGAAGCATCACTACAAGCAAAGAGAGTGGAGGTGATGGAATTCCAGTTGAGCTATTTCAAATCCTAAAAGATGATTCTGTGAAAGTGCTTCACTCAATATGCCAACAAATTTGGAAAACTCAGCAGTGGACAAAGGACTGGAAAAGGTCAGTTTTCATTCCAATCCCAAAGAAAGGCAATGTCAAAGAATGTTCAAATTACTGCACAATTGCCCTCAACTCACACTCTAGCAAAGTAATGCTCAAAATTCTCCAAGCTACACATTAATAGTATGTGATCTGTGAACTTTCAGATGTTCAAGCTGGATTTAGAAAAGGCAGAGGAACCAGAGATCAAATTGCCATCTGTTGGATCATCGAAAAAACAAAAGAGATCGTCAGAAAACACATCTATGTCTGCTTTATTGACTATGACAAAGCCTTTGACTGTGTGGATCACAACAAACTGTGGAAAATTCTTAAAGAAAGGGGAATACCAGACCACGTGACCTGCCTCCTGAGAAACCTGTATGCAGGACAAGAAGCAATAGCTAGAACCAGACATGAAACAATGGACTGGTTCTAAATTGGAAAAGAATTACATCAGGGCTGTATATTGTCACCCTGCTTATTTAACTTATACACAGAGTACATCATGAGAAATGCTGGGCTGGATGCAGCACAAGCTGAAATCAAGATTGTTGGGAGAAATATCAATAACCTCAGATATGCAGGTGACACCACCCTTAAGGCTGAGAATGAAAAGGAACTAAACAACCTCTAGATGAAAATGAAAGAAGAGAGTGAAAAAGCTGGCTTAACACTCAAAATTCAAAAAACAATCATGGCATCCAGCCCCATCTCTTCATGGCAAATAGACGGGGAAATAATGGAAACAGTGACAGACTTCATTTTCTTGGACTCCAAAATCACTGCAAATGGTAACTGCAGCCATGAAATTAAAAGACACTTGTTCTTTGGAAGAAAAGCTATGACAAACCTAGGCAGTGTTATTAAAAAGCAGAGGCATTTCTTTGCTGACAAATTAGTCAGCATGTAGTCATTATGTAGCAATGTAGACAAATTACTCAGCTTTGACATGTAGTCAAAGCTATGGTTTTTCCAATAGTAAGATATTGGTGGGAGAGTTGAACCATATAGAAAGCTGAATGCTGAAGAATTGATGTTTTTGGACTGTGGTGTTAGAGAAAACTCTTGAGAGTCCCTTGGACTGTAAGGAGATGAAAACAGTCAATCCTAGAGGAAATTAATCCAGAATATTCATTTAAAGGACTGATGCTGAAGCTGAAACTCCAATACTTTGGCCCCCTGATTCAAAGACCCAACTCATTGGAAAAGACCCTGATTATGGGAAAGATTGAAGGCAGGACGGGAAGGGGATGACAGAGGATGAAATGGTTGGATGGCATCACTGACTCAGTGGACATGAGTTTGAGCAATCTCCTGGAGTTGGTGTTGGACAGCTAAGCCTGGAGTGCTGCAGTCCGTGGATCACAAAGAGTTAGACATGACGGAGGGACTGAAATGAACTGAGACCCCCCGCCAGATGAAAACTGCTAACCAAAACATATAGACCCTAGAATGGTTGGAACCAGAATTCTTATGCTGCTGACTCCCTTACCACCAATCAGAAGAATATACATGAGCTGATCACACCCTCTTTTAACCATTACTATAAAACTCCTCACTACCCCCTCCAGATCAGGACGCATGCTCTTGAGGACATTAGCTCACTGTGATCCCCTTGTCTGGCAAACAATAAAGCTACTCTCTGCTTCACCCAAAACTCTGTCTGTGAGATTCAGTTCAGTTTGAGTGGTGCACGGAGGCTAGGATTTGGTGGCAGTGTGGGCCAGATCAGACTTAGGGCACTCTTGACAGCCTGCTGAATAGCACATAGATTAGACACCCTGAGAAGAGGCTTCGTGTGGAGAGGAGAGTTTGGAGTGAGAAGGATGGGTGATGAAAACAATTGACTTCTTTGTCTTCTACCTTGCGGTTTTTGTCTCCCTTGTGTGCTGGTAACCCTCTGGGTTCTCCACTGTCTCTGCTAGGATCTGCAGCGCCCTTTGGGTGTCTGTTACTGGTTGGCTCCTGCAAGACTGTTTGAGCAGGCAGGATCCCCTGTGCATTCTGGATGCTGAATGAGGATTCTTTGCTTCATCGTTCGTGAAGCTCCCTGAAACGGGTCGTTTCTTGACGTCTTCTGTGATGGCTACAAATATTCTGTGTGCTCCCAGATCTGAAAGCTTACCTCATCGGACAGACAGTTTCTGTTGAAGTTAACTGGTGATAGTCACTCTTTCCAAGATAATGAAGTTCTTTTCAAGTTCTACTGGGACTGGCCAAAAAATTCATTTGGGTTTTCCATAGTATCTTACAGAAAAATCTGAAAAAAACTTTTTGGCCAACCCAGTATTTACAGTGACCCAGTCGAGTTTCCATCTGTAAGATTCAAAACCAGCCCATTATAAGACAAACATTTACCTATGCCTAAAATAGTTAGAAATGCCCCTGTCTCCCCAGAAACCCCCTTCAGAGTTTTGAGTCATCCTCTGAAAAATAGACTGCTTCAGGGATCTATATGGCATAGTTTCACACTCCAAAACTGCAAGGGGCAAAGGTGAATTTTTGCAAGGTTTCCCTTAAAACTCCCTACATGTGTGTCAAGGTGAGGGGAAATCTTCCCTTGTGTTGCTCAGGAGAGACTGTGGGAGATGAGGGCCATAGTAAGCCAGAAGCAGTTTGGAAAAAACCTAACACCCGAGAGCTGCCAGTCTTCTGAGAAAACAAAGTGAAAGACAAGTGAAAAATTGGGAAAACTTTTGCAACAACAGTACAGATAAGCAATGACTCTAATAAATAAACAATCATATAAGTTAATGCAACCCCTTCATCAATGGTCTAGAACTTTGCTTTGGAATATTTGGCAGGTCTTGTTTCCCTCTTAGACTAAGAATTGTAACCAGACACAGGAGACTAGAACTTCCCTGGTGGTTCGGGGGCTAATAGTCCACCTGCCAATACGGGGGACGTGGGTTTGATCTCTGGTTCAGGAAAATCACACACACCGGGGGCAACTAGGACCATGGGCCACAACTGAGCTCTCGCTCTGGAGCCTGAAAGTCACAGCTGCCAAAGGCCATGGACCTGGAGCCTGCGCTCCACAGCAAGTGAACCCCCTGCAGTGAGAAGCCCGCACTCCGCAAAAGTGGGGTAAGCCTTGCCCACCACAACGAGAGAAAGGCCGCACACAGCAACAAGGACCAACGCAGCCAAACACTATAACTAATTAATCTACAGAAAGAGAGGTGTTTAAAAAATAGGAGGCTGAAAGTCCCATTCTATCATCCATCCTGAATATGTTTAAATTAATTTATTGAGTAAGTCATATATGAACATGTCACAAAATTGATACTATACAAAGAGATATATTACTGAACCAGAAGCTTTACATACAAGTGAACATCATTTATTTCTCTGAGCATTCAAGCCAAGTAAACTTAATTAATAGAAAAAAAATATATATGTAGTAAAATATATGTTTCCTTCTAAGGTCCTTGACCATCTCCCAAATATGCCTTTTATCAGGGTAACTCTTGCTGTTGGTTTCTTGTATCCATGCAGGGATATTTAATGTATAGAATATGAACTGTATTTTTTAATCCAGTGTTTCATATACAAGTAATCCTATCTTCTGCTTTATTTTAATTTGTATTATGTACCTTATAGAATTGTCCACCTCAATGCATGGGTTTCTCCTTTTTTACAGCAGCATGATATCCAGTTATATGTATTTGCCATACAGTCTTTAAACAAGTAGTATATTTCTGGACATTTAGATTGCTTTCATTTTTGCTAATACACACACATGCTCAATATGCACCCTGTACATTCATTATTATGCATATAGTATTGATATTACCAGGACACATTCATGGAAATCCAAGTGTTGTGTTAAAGTCTGTGTGCATTTTAAATGTGTATAAGTGTTGCTGAACTGCCCCAACAGAGAACTATCATTTCACATTGTAGTAATGTAAGAGAATTTCAGTTTCCTTATCAAACCATGAAGTATACTATACATTTGTTTGAAATTTATTACTCTAAGCAAAACTGATATTCCATTATAATTTTAATTTGAACATTTCTTATTTTGAATGAAATTATGATTTTTATTCATCTACCCAGAGCCACTTGTGTTTCATTTTCTGACTTGTTTATTCACGTCATTTGCTATTTTCCTAAAGGGTTTATTAAATGGCCCTCATAACTCAGGAGACTATTTATTAAAGATGTTATAAAAAAAAAGATGTTATCTACTCACCTGTACTATGATTACAAAGATACTCCTCTACTTTTAATTTATATTTTGACTTAGTGATTTTTAAACATGTAGAATCCTTTTAAAATTCAAATTCATAAAGCTTCAATAATTTTGAATTTCCATTATATTTTGAAAAAAGTTCATCATGTTATGATCATAAAATCCTCATATTTTTACCTAAACTATTTTATATTTCACCTTTAATATTTGTTTCATCTGGAATTAATTTTCTATGTGAATTCATTTTCTAGATATCTTTTAAATGCATCAACATTTATTTAATAGAGTATATTTAACCCACTGAAGTTTCATTACCACTTTCATATGCTCAGTTCCTGTATTTATTTAAGTATATTAGTGGAATTTCCATTTGTTTCTCTAATGTTTTATTTATTTATACACTAGCATGCTATTTTTAATTGCTGTAACTATGTAGTCCAAGTTGGTATCAAGCAGGGCTAATTTCTGCTCACAACTCTTTGATTAAAGCCAGAATTCTCCTGCCTATTAATGAGCTAAGCTTTTATTTATTTATATTTATTAAGAATAATAGTTCTAGTTCTTTAAAGAACTGTTTCTTTCTTTTTTTTTTTTGGCTTCACTTCCATGGCTTGTGGGTCCTTGGTTCCCCTACCAGGGATAGAACTGAGGCCCTCAGCAGTGAAAGCACAGAGTCTAACCACTGGACCACTAGGAAATTCCCCAAAATAGTTACTGTAGTTCTTTAAAAATCCTGTTGTCAATTTAATTAGGAATTTATTAACTTTATAGATGAATTTAGGAAAAATTAGAGACTTTATGATATCATTTTTTATAAAAGGAGAGAGTGTGCTTTATTATCCTCCCCCTTATTGTTTGTATTTCTCCTTAAGTTTGTTTCTATCTTAAAATTTGTACTTTTTAATATTATGAAATACTTAAAATGCTATATTGAAAAATATGTTGGACAACCATATACCCACACCACTCAGCTGAAAAAAGTTTCCACATCAATACAGTTGAAACTTCATATCAATACTTCTATGTCTAGCTTTTGTCATTCATAATATTTTTGAGATTATCTATCTTATCAGTAGTTGGTTCATTTTTATTGCAGGAGTATGCCATATTTTGTTTATTCATTTACAAGATGACAACTGTCCTAATGTTTTTGACTACAATGAATAATGCTAAAAAAAAAAATGAATAATGCTGCTATGAAGTCTGTGGGAATAACCCTCCTCCCCTACAGAGGCCAAATAAATTCCTTAAGGTAGAATTGATGGGTCATATGAAAAATTTATCTTTAGAATTTTGAAAGCTTATTTAATGTTTTCCATTGTAGTTGTACCATTCTACATTCCTATTTTCAATGCTTGAGTTTTCCAGTTTTTCTATGTGTCTACCGACACTCTGTATTTTCTTTTTCTTTCTTTTTTTTTTTTATGAAAGCCATTATAGCTGATATAAGTTGATATAAAGCTGGAGTTTCCCAGGTAGCACTAGTGGGAAAGAACCCTCCTGCCAACGTAGGGGACATGAGAGGCGTGCGTTCCATCTGTGCGTCGAGAGATCCCCTGGAGGAAGGCATGGAAAAGATTGAGTGCCCAAAAACAGTCTTTTGAACCGTAGTGTTGGAGAAGACTCTTGACAGTCCCTTGAACTGCAAGGAGATTCAAGCAGTCCATCCTAAAGGAAATCAGCCCTGAATATTCATTGGAACGACTGATGCTAAAGCTTAAACTCCAATACTTTGGCTACCTGATGCGAAGAACTGACTCATTAGAAAAGACCCTGTTGCTGAGAAAGACTGAAGGTGGGAAGAAAAGGGGACGATAGAGGATGAGATGGTTGGATGGCATCACTGACCCAAAGCACATGAGTTTGAGTAAACTCCAGGAGTTGGTGATGGACAGGGAGGCCTGGCATGCTGCAGTCCATGGGTCACAAAGAGTCGGATACGACTGAGCGACTGAACGGAACTGAACTGATCATTGATATGAAGTAGGGTGAATTTGTGGATTGTTTTGTAGAAAACTGCTGATTTTGAAAATTTTAGTCTTCCAATCTGTGATCATGAAATATTTTCCATTTACCTTTGTTTAAATTTTTCTCAGCAATGTTTTGTCATTTTTCATTTAGATTTTAATTTGTTTTATTTAATTTATTTTTAATTTTTTTTTCTTCTTGGAGACTATTGCTAATGGAATTGTTTCCTTAATATTATTTTGAATTGTTCACTGATAGTGTTTAGAGGTAAAATTGATTTTATTTTTTATGTGTTGATGCTATACTATGCCACTATAATAAACTTGAGCTTTTCTTTTAGCATTTTTTTCTTCTTGTGTATTAATATTTTCCTCATATAGAATTATGTCATCTGCGAAGAGAGCTTTTTTCCTATCTTGATAACTTTATCTCCTCTCTTCCTCCCTCCTTTCCTTCCTTGCTTCCTTCAGCATGATTTCACTGCCTAGACACAGAGCACAGTATTGATTGAAAGCGGCAAGAGCAGGCATCCTGAACTTCTTCCTTATATTAGAGCGGGTGGGATTCAGTCTTATTATTAAGTGAAATTTTAGCTATGAGATTTTTATAGATAGTCTTTAGGAGGTTAAACAAGTTCCCTTATATTCCCAGTTTGTTAAGAGTTTTATTATGCTTATATAAACTATTGTTAATTTTTCTACATCAGCTGAGATATTCATATGCTTTATTATACTACTTCATGTATTACATTAACTGACTTCTAGTCATTAAACCAACTTTACATTCCTAAGATAAATTTTACTTTTTATGGTGTAAAATTCTTTATGTATGTTGCTACGTTCTTTTTGTTACTATTTTGGTAAAGATTTTTATGTCTATGCTCATAAAAAATGTTAGTTTGTCGTCTCCTTTGGCTGTGATATCTTTGTCTGGTTTGTGTGTTAGTTATTCAGTTGTGTCTGACTCTCTGTGACCCCATGTACTGCAGCCCGCCAGACTCCTCTGTCCATGGAATTCTCCAGGCACGAAGGCTGGAGTGGGTTGCCATTTCCTTCTCCAATTTGTCTGGTTTAGTATGAGGGTAATGGACTCATAGAATAAGCTGGAAAATGTTGTCTTATTAATAGGAAGTGTTTGCAAATGGCATTACTTCTTTAAATAAAGTGGCAGAATATATCACTGAAACAATCTGAGTCTAAGCTTCTCTTTGGACTAATATTTTTAATCATTAGTTCAACTTTTAAAATTTATTTTCTGTTTTCCTGTAGTCTTGAGTAAGTTGTAGTAATTTGTCTTCCTAGATTTGATTAGCTTCATCTAAATTGTCTAATTTGTTGATCTTTTTTTCCCCCCATATTCTATATTTTGAAGAGTTGGTAATTGTTACCTTTTTTATTCCTCAATATGATAGTTTCGGTCTTTTAGATTTGTATTAGTCATTCTGTATCAGAGATTGGTACTTTTTTTTTTCTGTAAAAAACTAGATAAAAAATGTTTTAGGACTTGTAGGCCATGGTGTCTATTGCAACTAATTTACTCCATTATTGTAACGTAAAAGTAACCACAGACAACACATAAAGGAGAGGGAACCGCTATGCTGCAGTAAGGTTTTTTTTTTTTTTTTTTCCAGAAAACAGAGCACAAGCCAAGTTGCTAAACTCTGATATAGCTGAAGGCATATTGCTGTTCTTGATCTGTACAGAAAGCCATTTTTTCTGTTTCATTGCCTTTCTCTCTTGTGTTCTGTTTTCTTTTTGAAGAAAATTAATTGATTTCTGCTCTATTTTTAAAATGTTTTGCTTGCTTTGAGTTTAGTATTCTTCCATTTTTCTAGTTTCTACTGATGGTGGTTTAGCTACCATCTCAATCTCGACTGAGAGCTACCACTCAATCCTTTTCCTTCTTCCTATCTAGGCATTTGCAGCGTAAAATTTACTTATAAATACTACTTGACCTGTTGATAGGTTGATAATATTCTATTTTTGTTTCCATTAAGTTCAAAGTATTTTTAAAATTCCCAAGAATTTTTCTTGATTCATTAGTTAGAAGAGGATAATTTAACTTCAAGATGTTTGGAAATCTCCCATATTTCTTTTCAATATTGATTTCTAATATAAGTCTGCAATGGTCAGAGAGCATACTTTCTATGACTTTAATATTAAAAAATTCTTTTTGTATATCATACGGTCTGGAAAACGCTTCATGTATGCTGAAAAATAGTGCATATTCTTCAATAGTTGAATTCAACAATTTGTATAAGTTAGATCAAGTTGGTAAAAGTGTTGTTAAGCTCTTCTACGTCTTTGCTGATTTTTTGTTTTGTTGTTTTATCAATTATTGGTTACCATGTATTGAAATCTCCAAGTGTTATTCTTGTTTCGCCTCTTTCTTCTTTCAGTTCTTCCCATTTTTGCCTCATGTATTTTGATGCTCTGTTATAACATATGTACACTTATGTTTGCTATGTCTTTTTACTGTATTGACTCTTTCAGAAAAGTTCCTCTATGTCTCTAGTGAGACTCTATTTTTTTTTTTTTTTTTTGCTTAAGTCTATTTAGTCTCATGCTAATACATTCATTTTATTTCTAATATGTTCATTGTTTCTATAATGTGCTATTCTATTCCTTTAAAACAAAACATAAACTTTTTTTAGTCTAAGGTTTGTCTCTTGAAGACAACATATGTTTGCATCTTTGTTTTCTCTATTCAGATACTATCTAACTTTTGATTGGTCTATAGTCCTTCGCATTTAGTATGATTATTGATATGGTTGTATTTATATCTCCTGTTTTGCTATTAATTTTCTATATGTAAATTTTTAAAAATAATTTAAATTCTTTTCTAAGAAAAGCTTTCTAGCCATTGCTGCTTTAACAATAGCTTTCTGCAGTATATTCAGTCTTCTTTTCGTTTCAGTGGTAACCCTTGACTTTCTAACACAGCAGTGTATATGGCAGTATAGTTTATAGTTTTATACATCTCCCCATCCTCCTCCTCTCAGCTTCACCACATGTTATATTTCATTATTTTATTTTCCTTAGTTTCATTTTTTTACATTCATATATCTATTATTTAGTTTATATTCTTTAAGTTACATTTTGACCCTTCATATTAAACTTGAGAAAGTAACTGTGGTTTATAACACTCCCAGTATTCATTCTTCCTTCCCTTTGTATCTGTCATGAGTCATTTTATTTCTACATCCATATTCTAAGTTTCCATCCATCCAGTTTTTAAGATTTTTGTTTTGTTCTATAAACAAAAATGCCACAAAATTTTGAGACAGTTATAAATTTAAATTAATGTATGATGCTTCTGAACTGTGGTGTTGGAGAACACTATTGAGAGTCCCTTGAACAGCAAGGAGATCAAACCAGTTCATCTTAGAAGAAATTAGTTCTGAATATTCGTTGGAAGGACTGATACTGAGGCTGAAACTCCAATACTTTGGCCACCTGATCCAAAGAACTAACTCATTGGAAAAGGCCCTGATGCTCGGAACGATTGAAGGAAGAAGGAGAAGGGGACAACAGAGGATGAGATGGGTGGATGGCATCGCCGACTCTATGGACATGAGTTTGAGCAAGATCTGGGAGTTGGTGATGGACAGGGAAGCCTGGTGAGCTGCGGTCCATGGGGTCACAGAGAGTTAGATATAACTGAGCGACTGAACTGAACTGATTGCTCTCTGAGAGGTATTTTGTTGTTAATTAAACAGCATTTTCTTTCACCAAATTTTATTCTATAGCAGTTCTTAAATAAACATATATGCATCATGCAAACTATACCAAGTTCTCTTATATTTATAAATATTCATCTGTTTCATTTAACTCATAGAAGTTTGGTCAGCTATAAAATTCTTCAACTACTGTGCTTCTTAGAGCTCTGGAGGTATTGTATAATGTCCTCTAAGACTTATCTCAGGTTTTTTGTAAACTTCCACATAGCTTGATATTATATTTTGCCTTAAATAGTCTGGTGTCAGTTTGCTAGGAGTGCCATAACAAAATACCAGATACTGAGTGGTTTACCCAATAGGCATTTCTTTTCTTATTGTTCTGGATGCTGAATTTTCAAAGTTGAGGTGCCAGGAAGGCTTGTGCCTTTGAAGCCTTCTCTCCTCAGCTTGCTGTTGGCAATTTTTATTGTTTCTTCACATGGCAAACCCTCTACTAGTTTGCATCCTTTTATTTTACTTTTTGACATTTTATTAGAGTAGATTTACTACTGTTCTTTCTTTTAAAGTCTTATCTCTAAATGCAGTCACATTCAAGACTTAAACATCCTGCAAAAGCCAATAATTTTAATCCATCAATTTTCAATTCTATGTAATGTTAATGATAATATTTTCATTTTTATTTTTCTTTAGGAAAGCAATATATCCCTCAATGCCTAGGTTTAGGGTTTCTTTTAATTTTGATTTTTTTTTTTTTTTGCATTGTGCCTTGGAACTTTTCAAATTTGATTCTTGTAGTTCAAAAGGACAATAGTTATGTAACTGTGACATCTCTTCTGTCTTTCCTAAGAAAAAGTTCTATTTCCTTTTAATTTGCTGTTTGTTTTCTCTTATTTTTTCCCCCTACATTCTGCTTTGTAGGTACCTAACTGCTTTCAGCAGTATCTATTTTGTCTTTATGCTACTTCTTACATAGAGTTTATTTCAGGCACAATTTTATTTTCCTCTATTTCACTTTTTTAATTTTTCATTGTTTTAACTAAGATCTCAGATCCTGAATCATATCTTACTTTATTTTGTACTATCATCTTAAACTTTTAATATCTCTGATTTTATGTCAATATCTTACCATTTTTCAAAAATTTGCATCATTTCCTTTTATTTGCTTATTTGTTATTGACAAATAGTTATTTTGAAATATATTAGTTTTAGGTGTACTGCATAGCAATTCAATATTTTTACAGATTATACTCTATTTAATATGTTATATGTTATACATAACATATATTAACATTAACATATAACATATATTAACATATAACATATATAACATTAACATATAACATATATAACATATATAGCATATGATAATAGTTATAACATATAATATATAATAACATATATAACATATATATAACATGCTATATATATAACATATAAATATATAACATATAATAATAGTTATTTTGAAATATATTAGTTTAGGTGTACTGCATAGTAATTCAATATTTTTATAGATTATACTCCATTTAATATGCTATATAACATGTTATATAACATATAACATATATATGTCATTATATAACATATTAACACATAGCATTTAATATGTTATATGTTGTTATATAATTTAATTTATACTCCATTTAATATGTTTAATTAAATATATTTAATTACATTTAATTAATTTAATTTAAGCATATTTTAAATTAAATTTAAATTTAAATTTAAAAATTTATTTATTAAATTTTAATAATTTAATTTAAAAATTAAATTAAATTTTAATTTAAAAATAATTTAAACATATTAATTTAACATGTTTAATTAAATATAAATTTAATTACTCCATTTAATATGTTATTATATAGCACATTAACATATAACATATAGCATATATTAACATAACTATATAACATGTATATATGTTATATAACATATATAACTATATGTTATATAATATTGGCTGTATTCCTTGTACTGCATAATATGCCCTATAGCTTAATTTATTTTATACATAGTAATTTGTACCTTTTAATCCCCAACCCTTATCTTGTATTTTCCATCTTTTATGATTTATGTGTGGTCACCACTTTCATCAGCTTGGTGATTTTTCTTTCCTGTCAAGGGTTCTGTAGTTTTCGTCATGTCTCTAACCTCCTATGTCCTTTTGGTGTTGCAAGTAGTGTCTCCTACACTGTATTGCTGCCTGTTTTAGCATTTCTCACCTCTGAATAAAACATAGACTTTGTATCAGCTATTCTAATGGGTTTGTAGGAATAAACTGGAGAAGTATTCTGAGCCAGAAGAAGTTCTCACTAGATCTCGGTGAAGCTCCATACAATATAAAATCAGTTTACCCTCATTGATCTGACTTTAACTTCTTCCCAGGCAGCAGAGATCAGAGCTGCAGGTTACTCAAAGTGATGAAAACCTCTTTTGTGTGATGCGCTTCACAGAGAGACAGCATCCTACTGAAATGACTTCTCTGTACTTCCTCAGCAGGTGTGGCTCCTCTGCTTCTTCATTATGTGAAATGAGATTAAAGAAAACTTTTACTATTGGACCAACAGTCCATTGCCACTGTTCTAAAGATAATGTGAATTTGATCCTTCCAAGCAAGATATCTACTCTAGAAAATTGTTCAGATTTTACATTTGTGTGAGGTCACTAGCTATAGATGTCAGTTTATGTGTCTCTCCACTCTTTCATGTAATTTTCAATACACCTGTTAGCTTTCCCTTGAACACTATGAAGACATTATGTGTAATTCCTAGCCTCATTGAAATTTCAACTTGATCTGTTCTTATTCTTCTAATTGTTTGGGGGGTGTTTTTATTTTTTTCTTTTTTTTTCATGAAAAAATGTGGTGGAAATGCCTTGGCTCATTCTTTTAAACATAAAATTATAATTAATGCGTATCATTTAATGTGTTGACAGTTTCAGACATAATTTCAAGGCTATGTTTGTATTAACTCATTTAGTGAGATTAGAATATCTAATTTCATATCTATTCATGTTTGTGCATTTCCATGGTGAGGAGAGCATCAAAGTCTTTTATCTAACTTTCAAAAGGATATAGAATTTCAAAATGATTTAAAAACACTGATTTCAAAAGTAATATGATTAGCAAATTAAAAAGTCTTGAATGTAATTATACTAGATACACTGGTTCTAGACCCCAAGAGACCAGAAAACTATTGAAATCAATCTGAAATTCCAAATGTGACTAAACATCATTTACATACTTTATGAATATGCCATATGCTTGTTAACTATTGTTTTCCTGTTCCAAATTTATGTAAATGCACTTGTAAATAAAATAAAAATTTACACCTCCTTGTTTTATCAATGCATGTTTTCTCAATCAATAATTAATAATAGTGAACATTTATTGAACATTTAAAATGAGCAAATTTTATATGTGTATTTTTGCATTTCATTTACATTCTCAAAACAGCCTTATGAAATTGATTCTGTTGTGATTACCCCATTTTTGAGATGAGGAGATCAAGGTATCAGAAAGTTAAGTAGCTTAACAAAGAATCTATGATAGTAAATGGTGAAGTGAGATCTGAATGCAGGCTATTAATTTCCAGAGGCTTACATTTAACTATTATGTTAAAATCATGTTCAGTATATTCTAAAAGTCATTCTTTTACATTTGAGATGTGTCTTGCTTTGCTTTTGTTTGTTTAAAATAGTGAAATAGGGTCTCCATTACATGACAATAGCGAGACTGAGTGTAAACTTCTGATAGTAAGTCATCCTTAGGAGCTTATTTACTATATGATGCAGTCCCCGTGAACTTCCAGATATTCAAGTTGGTTTTAGAAAAGGCAGAGGAACCAGAGATCAAATTGGCAACATCTGCTGGATCATCAAAAAAGCAAAAGAGTTCCAGAAAAACATCTATTTCTGCTTTATTGACTATGCCAAAGCCTTTGAGTGTGTGGATCACAATAAACTGTGGAAAATTCTGAATGAGATGGGAATACCAGACCACCTGACCTGCCTCTTGAGAAACCTGTATGCAGGTCAGGAAGCAACAGTTAGAACTGGACATGGACCAACAGACTGGTTCCAAATAGGAAAAGGAGTACATCAAGGCTGTATATTGTCACCCTGCTTATTTAACTCATATGCAAAGTACATAATGAGAAATGCTGGGGGGAGGAAGCACAAGCTGGAATTAAGAATGCCGGGAGAAATATAAATCACCTCAGATATCTAGATGACACCACCCTTATGGCAGAAAGTGAGGTAAGAACTAAAGAGCCTCTTGATGAAAGTGAAAGAGGAGAGCGAAAAAGTTGGCTTAAAGCTCAGAAAACTAAGATCATGGCATCTGGTCCCATCACTTCATAGCAAATAGATGGGGAAACAGTGAAAACAGTGTCAGACTTTATTTTTCTGGGCTCCAAAATCACTGCAGATGGTGACTGCAGCCATGAAATTAAAAGACACTTACTCCTTGGAAGGAAAGTTATGACCAACCTAGACAGCATATTAAAAAGCAGAGACATTACTTTGTCATCAATGGTCTATCTAGCCAAGGCTATGGTTTTTCCAGTGGTCATGTATGGATGTGAGAGTTGGACTGAAAAGAAAGCTGAGAGTCAAAGAATTGATGCTTTTGAACTGTGGTGTTGGAGAAGACTCTTGAGAGTCCCTTGGACTGCAAGGAGATCCACCCAGTCCATCCTAAAGGAGATCAGTCCTGGGTGTTCATTGGAAGGACTGATGCTGAAGCTGAAACTCCAATACTTTGGCCACCTCATGCGAAGAACTGACTCATTTGAAAAGACCCAGATGCTGGGAAAGACTGAGGGCAGGAGGAGAAGGGGACGGCAGAGGATGAGATGGCTGGATGGCATCACCGACTCAATGGGCATGAGTTTGAGTAAACTCCGAGAGTTGGTGGTGGACAGGGAGGCCTGGCGTGCTGCGGTTCATGGGGTCATGAAGAGTCGGATGCGACTGAGCGCCTGAACTGAACCGAACTGAAAATGCTTACAAAACTAATCTACTTTGCAGTGAAGAGAGACCAGTCAAGGAAGAACGGGGCTGATTTAAAGAAGCAAGACTGGTAAAAAAACGTTAGGACGAGGTTCTAAAGAATCAATGTCCTACCTTTTGGATTTCATTCAGTAGAAAATGGGGAAACAAGAGGATGAACTGCATTGGTTCTGTCCTATGACCGAAACTCAGGACAGCCCATGGCAGGCTCTGAGGATGTCTGAAGTTTGTCTTGAATCCAGATGCAAGTGGATGTCTTTATTCTGTTTCTGCTATCCTTGTTTCAATCTCCATTTCCTCCCTTTGTCTTCTTGTCTGCTCATCACTTCTTGTTGGTTCTTCCAAGGGATTAACAATGTTCATGCTGCATGACATTAGTTCTAGATCTATACTTATTCAGGCTCTCTGCTGGAGCTGCCTGTCCCAGCACAGCCTGGTACCTCTGTTCCATCAATCTCCCAGTTCTTGTATCAGAAAGAGGGAACTAGGGATGATTAAATGTATTGGGTGTGTTTGGAAGTGACTGTACTCAGAGGAAATTAATATTAAATGGTGTGCAAATTGAGGATTATAGATTCATTTAAAGAATCCATATCATTTTAAACATTTCTGGCCTCACCAATTTTTTTTTTTTTTACTTTATTTCATAGCTGGCCTGAGTTCTATCTATCTGTAGGTCATAGTACAATCTACTAATGTTCTCATTCAGTCAGTCATGTCTGACTCTTTGTGACCCCAGGGACTGTAGCCTGCCAGGCTCCTCTGTCCATGGAATTTTCTCCAGGCAAGAACACTGGCGTGGGTTACCATTTCTTTCTTCACAAGCTACTAACAGCATAGTACAAAAGAACAGTCTTACAAAGTAATGAGATTTGAAAGTACAAACAAATTGCAATTGAATTTGTAGTTCACTTCTATAAAAGAGAAGGTCCAGTGTCAAAATCTTTCTCTTTTGTCATTGTTTGATTTTGTTCATACTTGTTTTATCCTGAAGACATTTAATGTTTTGGTGGATAGAGAATATCTTATAGAATCTTTTTTAGGAAAAGTGCAAGAAAAGTAAAACTTTATAAACAATCACAGGTTTATTGTATTATCAAAAGAAACTCATAAACTGGTTGGGTAAGGATATCTAGTTTGGGAGATATTTGTCCTGAATTTAAAATTTAGCTTTCTAATCTTTTGGCATTCAGTTTTGCCATTATCTTTTCTTTGCCCAGAGTATTCAGAGTTTTAACAGTGTTTAACTTGATTTTCTATTTATAAATGTTCATTTAAATATCCTCTTTTAATGTACCTATGTTTACCTCAGGTATACCTCTGGGCCCAAAGGTGATAATTTTGGGATTGTATTCCCAATACAATAAACATTATTTTGTATTCTATAGAAGATAAACCTTTCCTTTTTTCCTTATGAAGCAGCTGTCCAACTAGGCAGAGTGGGAGAGGAAATAAATGTCTTCCATTATAAGAAAATATAACGATATAATGTTTTTAGTCCCAGCTTTACCCCCACTATTGTACCTGTTAGAATGAAGTTATGCACATTTTGGTTTCCTTCTTTTCTTTCTTTCTCTTCCTTTCTTTATTCCTCTTTCCTTCTTTTCTCTCTTCCTTTATTTTGATATATACTGAGCTTCTTTTTCCCCCACTGCTAGCTAACAGAATATCACTTTCTGTTCTGTTATTTCACATGCATCTGTCAGCTTTGCAGCTTCCAAAAACATTATAGTCATTGTTTCTGCTTCTATTTCATTGTAAATTTATGCTTGTAAACAAAATTTTAATGCAATCTTCACGTGATATTCGGAGAAGGCAATGGCAACTCACTCCAGTACTCTTGTCTGGAAAATCCCATGGATGGAGGAGCCTGGTAGGCTGCAGTCCATGGGGTCGCAAAGAGTCAGACAGGAGACTGAGCGACTTCACTTTCACTTTTCACTTTCATGCATTGGAGAAAGAAATGGCAACCCACTCCAGTGTTCTTGCCTGGAGAATCCCAGGGACGGTGGAGCCTGGTGGGCTGCCATCTATGGGGTCGCATAGAGTCAGACACGACTGAAGCGACTTAGCAGCAGCAACAGCATGTGATATTGGGGTAGAACATGCAGGTTTAATCGGCTAGCTGAAGAAATCCTCTAACTATTTTCCAAATCTGTATTTTCTCATCTTTAAAGTGGGGATGATAATATTTACCTTACACAATTGTGTGAAGATTGGAAACAATATTTCCATGAACAATCTCCTTCACCTAGAAATGTTCTGAACTTTAAACTTACTTATATAGCTCTCATTCTATTTTTATTTCTGAATTGTAGGCAAATTCTTTACCTGCTGTGCCATCAGGCAGAGTACTATGTGACAGAAATTTAAAACTTCATATTTTATGGGAGAATTTTTCTGTATAATTTTCTAATGCAAATGAAGAATAATAAATTTCACAAAGTAATTAGAAATGAGATCAAAATAATACTAATATCAAAATAAACACCAATTATATATATAATATATATCTTGCTTGAAGGAATATATAAATAACATACAAACACTAATAATATACATATACCAAAACAACACAGAAATACCAATAATGTCTCGCTTGAAGAAATGGGATTTGAGATGATGAAAGTGGGGATTTTCTGGGTTTTTACAGCAGTTTTCATAAAACTGATTTTTTATTGAGTACATGCATAATTAAAAAATAAGCTATACTATGCAAATAAATGAATAAGAATAGAATTTTTAATGTGAAAGAAAGGAACAGGAAAAGGATGGAAGCAGGAGAGTAGGTTCAGTATTTGCTGGATGTCTCATGGCTAATGATTGGGCTAAGTCTAACCTGAAGCTGTCTGACTTCATTACCTGATGCTGCCTGAAAATAGAAGTAATTAACGTATGATCAATGGCAGACAAATCCAATGCCAATCTGTTACACAGTCATCAGCGGGAGTTTCATGGCATCTTCTCAGTCACATCTTTGTGTCCTTTAATTCCAAGAAAGGGGTCTACCTACGTAAAGGGCCCTCACTCCAGTCTTAACCTACTCCAGCCCAGACTTTGCTGAATCCCATAGGTCTCCTGAGTTTTGAAACCAGTATCTCATTCTGGCAAGAACATTTTATGACTTCTATCACCTCAAGTAAGTACAGGGAGAGAAGCTTTTTTAGATCTAGTCCCTGACTTTCTTGCCTAATTTCTTATAAAAATTTCATCCTTAGAGAAATCTCCAGATGTTGGATTTGGAGGGCAGCATGGACTTTCTCACTCTTATATTCTCCATTAGTGCAAAAGCCACTTTCAATCACTATTACTAGCATCTTTATTAGGGAAATGTAGTTTCCAGAACATTCCTTTGATTGTATCTTTCTCACATTTTCACTCCTAAATCTTTCCTTATTTTAACCATGGAGCCATGTTCTCTAAGCTTTGGATATTCTGAAATGCTTACAATTTCCCAAATCTATAGTGTCCTATCAGAGTCTGGATTGTTCATGCTATTTTAATTTCCTGGACGTCCAATAACCTTAACTGATGACCTGGCATATTTCAACATACCATTCATGGGTCTCCTCTTCAAGTTTCCTTGACTTCTCCCCACTCATACCGTGTACATCTTCTGTAGTGACTATACCTACTGTGAGCAACAAGAGAGTAGGAAGTATTTCTCATTCCACTTTTCATCCTTATTCTCTAGTATAAGGTCTGCATAGAAAAGGAATTCCAGTCTTTCTCCAGTAAATAATATTGAACACAATGTGGGTAGAAAATGCTAAGGATGGCAAATGAGTTCATGTTAACTAATAGCTTCTGCAGTCTGTGTTTTTAACTTGGAAGAAGTGGGAGCAGAGATGAAATTCATAACATCAATAGTAATAAACATTGATGATGCCTGATTTCTTTGAGCCTGTGGTGAAGGAACATATGTTGAATAGCTAAGTATGCAAATTTAAAGTTAAATACTAACAAAAAACAGCTATGACCATACAGTTGGGCTCATTTATCCAGAGGTCTTATATTCATGGGCTCAACCAATCAAGGATAGAAACTATTCCAAAAAAAATTTCAGAAGCTTCTAAAAAACAAAACTTGAGCTTACCCCATGCTGGCAACTATTTGCACAGCATCTATATTGTAAATAGTACTATTTACATAGCATTTACATTGCATTAGGTGTTATATGTAATCTATATGATTTTAAGTATATGGGAGGATATGTATAGGTTATATGCAAGTACTACACCATTTTATATAACAGAACAACTACTATGCATTTTGGTATCCACAGGAGTTCCTGAAAACAATTCCCTGTAGATACAAAGGGTGACTGTATATATAAAAACTGCATTGCATTATTTCATAGCATCTAGTAACTGCAGTCATTTTTCACCCTTGACTTGAAACACAGCATTAAATGAATAATACTCATATTGTCCACAATTTTAACTTACCTCAAAGAGCCAACCCCATATCTATTTGAATATTTTACCTTCCCCAGCTGAAAGCAGCAGTGGAAATCTGGGACAGGCAGGAGGCAATTGAGTGAGCTATAGACAGGCAGGGTTGAGGCTTTGCATTTTAATGCCAGTCCTCATTTTGATGTCTAAACCAAAACAAAAATAAAGTATTTCAGTTGAAATGACTAAAGCTTCTTGTTTTAGAGCCAATAAATAAGTTATTTCTGCGACTTTGCTTTTCTGAAACAAATTGGGTAAACATGGCTTGTGAAACTTTGATGTTTTAGCATGTATGGTTAACAAGCTTTACTGAGAAAGTTTAGGGCCTCTTGCAAAAATATTGTAAACGTTTAAAGACAAACAAATGACCAGAGTACAAAGTTCACTAAAGAAAACTGCCACCTTTTTCTCCATCCAGAAGCACTGGCTAGAAATGCACCAGTCTTATTGATTCTTGTGGATGTGCTTCTGTTCATGATTTTGACATTAGGAAAACACAGTTACTTCTTTTCCCTTTTTGTAGGCATGCTTTTCCTAACACAGCTCAAAGATATTGAAGCAGAAAGTAGTTCATTTGTGAAAGTCTACACAAAAGTTACCATGTCTAAGCTCACTCTGCTTGCCATACAAGAGGCTAGTGAATCCAAGGGATGAAACTCTGAGGCAAGGCTGACCGAGAAATGGCAGACTAATATCTCAAACCAAAATAACCAGACCCCAACTTTTATGGATCAGAGATGGGGGGCGGAGGGGGGAGGGCTGTGAGAAAACAAGCTAAAAAAGCCATTTAATCTTTCAAGTATCTCCTAGAATGGCAAGCCTCAGGCAGGGGAGGCTTTTCTTCTTCCCTGCAATCTACAGATTGTCAGTTTTCTGAACAAAGGAAATTTAGCTTAACAGTCAGACAGAGGGGCAGGATTCTCTGAGGCAGGCCATTATGTGTGATTATAATAACAAAAATGCCCCCCAAATCAGATCTACCACAGAAGAGTCAAAATTGGCTCTTCCCAGTTACACAAACACAGAGACAGGCTCACATTTAACCAACATCTATAAGATTTAGAGTTCACTTCTCAAGCCTTCAATTGTTTTTCTTTCATTTACTCATTCCTTCTATATAAATAGCTCTTTCTTACCTCCAGAAATGTTTACTTGAGTCGCTCCCATGATAGAATTCTGTCAGGGGAACACACTGACTGGAACGTCCACCCTGGCCGGTCACCATAGTAACCGTTTGCATGAGCTGTTTTATGACAGGAGGTCCTGGTAAGGAACATGGAACTAATAAGCCACCACCAACCGGAAGAGCTCAGGAAAGGCCAAAAGGAGACACCACCTGCCCGACCACCTCCCAGAATCCTCCTCTCTGGCGTCCATCTTGGCTGGACAAGGCGTGCGCCACCAGGAAGGACTCTGAGTCAGAAGGACTGGCTAGAGACGACCCGGAAACTAATCCCATCACCATAAAACCCGAGACTGCCAGCCACGGGGCAGAGCCGTTCTCCTGGTTCCCTCACCCTCCTGCTCTCCACCCAGCGCCCTTTCCCAATGAAACCTCCTGATTTGTCAGCACGTGTGTCTCCTGGGACAATTCATTTCCGAGTGTTAGACAAGAGCCCAGTTTTGGGCCCTGGAAGGGGTCCCCCTTCCTGCAACAATTCCATTTCTTTATTTTCTTATTCTAACAAAATATTGAAAAAGCACTCATCTTATGCCTCTACTTAACCAGCCATCATTCCATAGCTCACATCCGGGGAAATATGTTAATTTCTTCCTTCCTGCAATCTACAGGTTGTCAGTTTTCTGAACAAACTCAATTTAGCTTAACAGTCAGGCAGAGGGGCAGGATTCTCCTAGGCAGGCCATTATGTGTAATTATAATAATTCAAGTGCACCCCAAAATAGATCTACCACAGAAGAGTCAAAATTGGCTCTTCCCAGTTACACAAAACAGAGATAGGTCTGCATTTAACCAAAATCTGTAATATTTAGAATTCACCTCTCAAGTTTTCTTTCTTTTTTTTTTTTTAATTTATGCATTCCTCCTATGGATGTAGATCTCTCTTACCTCCAGAAATTGTTTACTGGAATCACTCCCAGGATAGCATTCCATTTCTTTATTTTCTTATCCTAACAAAATACTGAAAAAGCACTCAGCTTATGCCTCTACATAACTAGCCACCATTCCATAGCTCACATCCATCTAATTCCTGCCCCTAAAACTACTCAATAAATGCCTGTATCTTTTATTCCACAAATATTTTGGTTTCTAGTTAGATCTCACAATATTTAATGTCCAAAATATTGAAGTTGATATTACTCTTCTTGAAAGTTTTTTTTTCCCTTCTGTCTCTGACTTAGAGTCTTTATTTACCTCCTGACACTTTCTTCTCCCACCTCCTGCCTTCTTCCTCCTCTCTACATAAAGATCTTCACCTGTGACATTGTCATTTTCCAATTTTTAACTTGTAGAACCCAAGTTGATGTGCCCAACACATAGTGACTCCAAACAAATTGATGTGTTGGAGTTTGGAGCAGATTCAGTGTCTAGAACAGAGAAAGATTATTTGCAAGGACCAAGTAAGGAGAATGGGTGGCTCATGCGCAAAAGACACACTCTCCAATGGTTTTGGGGGAAGAGATTTATAGGCAAAATTTGGGGAACTATCTGCAATGTGTGTGACCTCCCTCTGGTTGGTTGGTGGTGAGTAATTAGAGTGGTCCAGGAATCAAATTTCTGGTTCCAATTGGTCTGGTGTCCTCAGGTTTATGCTCAGTCCAAAGTTACCATCCTCCACCTGGGTAGGGGCCTTAGTTCTTACAGAAAAACTCAGAGCTCTGCATCAGATTGTTATGTATATTCTTTAAGGAACTACCAGGAGGAACCAGGACCCTGCTCCATAGCTGCGCTACTGATTCTTTCTGTATTCCCTCACATCTATCTCTCCCAAGAAGTAACTGTTTGAATCTGCCCTTTGGGACTCAGGGAGTGTCTAGGAAGCTGAAGCCTTTTTCATACAAAGAAGAAACAGGGACATGGGAAGGCTTTTGTACTCAGGACTATCCCATCCTGCTTGGTTTCACAAATTGTTCTCCATCTTTAAATTATAGATATTTCTAAATCACCATCAACTTATTCTCCCCATATCAAGAAGAAATATTTAACTTGTACTTGGATAAAGGTGGAGGGAAAGAAATCACAATAAAATCTGCCTGGAAGAGTAAAAGGAATACAATAGTATTCACTGTATCCATGTAAGTCTTCAAAACCATCAGCATTCCTTTTCTCTCTCCTCAAACTCAGTCATCGTTCTGATGAACCTGGTTTACTTAACTCCCATCTTCTTACTAATATTTTGTCCTCCTCTTCCCAGAGTCACCAATTACTTCTAGATTTTTGTGTTATTGCAACTTAGCACCTAAATGAGATCTTCTTACTTCCAATATATTCTGTATATTATCACCAGAATTATCTCCATAAAACACCTTTTTTTTTTTTCTCATTCAAAATCCTTCAGTTGGCTGGTGATTCTTTTAATCTTCAAAGCACAGAACAGCCCCCATAACAGGTAACTCTCTCATGCAACACATCACAGACGTTAAGGTTAAGCAACCTTGCTTTAATCTAGTATATATGCCCTCTGAATTTGGTTTGATAGTACCTTTGCAACTGCACCATCCATTATTCCCTAATATTAGTGCTACACTCTATCTGTCTATCATCCTTAAACATGCTAGAAGCGTTTTGGTCCCTCTGCTAGACAGGCCGCTCACTTTTTCTGCCTTTGGTCATTTAAAAAAAAATCTTTTTAATCTTCTTCATGAAACTTTAATATGGCCACCACATTAAACAGTAATCCCTGTTTCTCTTATATTGTCAGGAATGTAAGCCCTTGTTGGAGGACCTGATCCTCTGGGGGTAAATCATCAGTCTTAGAATCCTTGTCATGCCTCCAGAATGTACTCTATATCTCATCAGAAAACATCCAGAACATTTAAAAATATTAGATAGATTTAACTAGGAGATGTGCAAATCAAATCAGAGTAGGGTGAGTTGAATTCTTAGGAGGACTTATAAATCTGAGCCTTTCCTTTAAACTCTGAAAAGCACTGGCTATAAAGACTAAAGGCCCATTCTCAGTGTCTTTGTTTTTTTAATAGTGTCTTAAGCTGTTGTTTCAACTTGTGACTCTAAAGGGAGTGGTGCCCTGTGTTCACTTTAGTGCTGAGCTGTGATACACAGACTTTAGTGATCAGAGCACAGGGAAGAATCTCACTTGCTCCTATCTAACATTTATAGTTTCTATCACTTAGTATTTTGGATACAAGAAACTGGAATATAGCATCTGATGGAAAATTCAGACTGAATGATTAGCAATCATGAACCTGAATCATGACTTTGAATGAACTGAGTATTTTTTAATCAGAGCTTATATTCTGTGTTCCTGTATTTTTTTTTAACAGAAATTCCCAAAGGGTGAAAAAAAAATAGGGAAAGAATTGTACATTTGCAGAATTTTACACACCAGTTACTTTTAGAAATGCTAAGTACTGTATATTCCATTGAATAATTCATATTGTCCATTATGACAATTGACTTCACTGGTGGATTAGATGGTAAAGAATCCTCCTGAAATGGAGGAGACTTGAGTTCAATCCCTGGGTGGGGAAGATCTTCTGCAGAAGGGAATGGCTACCCACTCCAGTACTGTTGCTTGGAGAATTCCATGGACAGAGGAGCCTGGTGGGCTCCATCCATGGGGACCCAAAGAGTTGAATACAACTGAGTTACTAACATTAACATACTAGATTTTGTGGTAGCCTGAATTAAATAATAAAACACGACAAAACAAATGCAACAAAGTTTAAATTATTTGGGAGTTTCCCGCTCTAGATGGCAGAATGAATATGTATAACTATCTCCCTTCACAGGCTATAGACTGGTCTAGAAGGAAGGAGGCTTTTCTGAGTCTTGAGAATCAGAAACTAGAAGGAAAGGGGAATGGAGAAGCCCATGGTAAAGAGATGGAATTGAAATTTAGAAGAGTTGAAATGCAGAAGTGAGGGCCCAGTTATGGTTGCAGAGCTTTGTGCACCAAAGAGAAGGGGAATTAAGACTATTGACAAAGGATGAAGTCATGATTCCACATCAAACTGAAAACAGTTGACCTTTGTCAATACAGGTTTGAACTGCAAGATTCCACTTATACACACATTTTTCCCCCAGTAAATACATACAGTAGTGTAAGTTTCATGATAGATTGAACTGTAGGTGAGTAACAGCAGATACACATGGCCACCTCTGGGACTTCAATATCTATGGGTTTTGGTATCTGGGGTAGGTCCTAGAGCCAATTTCTGGTGGATACTTAGAGACGACTGTACTTCTAATAAAGAAAGAAAGGAACTATTAATAATTGAGAGAATGTACATATTAGAAACATAGGAAGACAGTTTTAAAACTTATGAATGTTCAGAATGCTTATCAAATCAGTTGAATCAGAATTCCCACAGGTGGAGACTAGGCAAATGCTTTTGTTTGTTTGTTTTTTTAATCATTTTTACTGATAACTATAGTAAGTGTCAGGATGGAGAATCATTGCCATGTAAAGTCCATGGAAATAGACTGGAACTAATGAAGTACCTAGGATGATAGGAAATAACAGGAGAAAGTGAAATAATTTGATTTGATGCTTAGTTTGTAAAGCTGTTTAAGGTCACTGAAATTGAAAACCTAAGTAAATGAGCAATAGTGTGTGTCAGGGAGCGTTTAACAGTATGATCCCTGTGTGCTGTTTCCCATCTCTCTTGAGCCCCCTGTTCCTTACCAGTCCATGTTGGGTGAGAGGAGCAGGCAAGTCTCTCCCACGATGGAGATCAAAGAGATGGGATGCTTGCATAGGATTTCCTTCATTAGCTTTCCTGTTTGGTGAAAGGGATTATTTATGACCCTCTTTTGATATGGATCACCTTTTGGCCTTATGACCTCTATTGCTCCTTGCTTCCTTGGTAACTTGTAAAGTCTGGTCTCTTGATCTTTATCTGAAGAAGCTATCTTGTATTACGTTATATATACTCTTACAGAATCCAATAAAGCACCCTTGTTCCATTAGAGCTTGGATCCCTGTGTCTCTCTCTCTCTCTATTTCTGGCTGATTCCCTGGAGCATGAAGGCCGGCTGCATAATCCAGGGAATATTACCGTCTTTCCTTCTTTCACTTTCTTATCATTGATTCCGGACCACCAGGTTCAGGTCCATTAAAGGACCTCAACAAGTGGCGCCCAGAACAGGGCCTGGTACACGTGGCAGATTCAGGCAGAGTGACCCCAGGGCCTATTGAGGCCGGCAAGTACTAAGACATGGGTCAATCGGCTGGAAAGCCCCCTCACTTTTCCACTTCACTTCATCACTTACTTAAAGTTCAGGTGCTTTCCGTTTTGTCTTGCCTTCAGACAGTGTAACTCTTGGATGTAACCCTAGGTTCCTTGATGAAGATAGTTTTGATTTAGAAATTTGGCACCGGGTCAAATAGAATGTTGAACGAGCCGCCAGATGGAAAAAGTATTCCAATAGGTTTCTGGCCCCTGTGGCTCTCACTGAAGCTGTGGTTCTGCCATTCCAAGGTAACTCTAGCCCTCCTGATACTCGGCAACAAGCAGAACACTTATTACACGAATATGAATTAGACGATGAAACCTTACAAAAGGCCCAATTAGAACAACATAAAATATTTCAGAATTTTCCTACAAGCCCTGCCCTGGTTGCTCCAAACGCTCCTCCCCTGTGGGCACATATCCGAAAGCCTCTCCCTTGCTAGAACCTAATGATTCTGGCAACAACCCACCTAAGTCACCTTTTGACAATAAAACCGACACCACCTTTCTGAATAACAACAATCTACCTACTCACTCTCCTTCACGACAGAGGCTCTCTGAATTGCTGACTGCAATCACAAGTCTCTGAAGCCGAAGGTTTCTCTGCCTTTCCAGTTTTTAGAAATCCTGACACTCAATGACACATAATACCTCAGTATAAGGGTATTAACTTTTTTCACATGTAACAAATTTAAAAAGCTGTAACTATGTATGGCCCACATTCACCTTTTACTAAAGCACTTTTAAGTTCTATAACATCCACTATTGGAAATTTTATTCCCCATGATTGGCAAACTTTAATAAAAGCTTTCCTTAAACCAGGAAAATATCTTCAATGGATAACGTGGTTTCATGATATAGCCAAAGATCATGCTAACAGAAATGCTTGAGCTGGCGATCCCCAAAATCAAATTATTTTTGAGATGTTAACTGGCACCGGACAATTTGACGCTATAGAAGCTCAAATACAATGCCCTCCTTTGTTGCACAAACAATTGAAAACAGTGGCCCTTGAAGCCTGGGCTCAAATCACTCCTCAAGTGGAACCAACAGGTAGCTACACTAAAATATTGCAAGGACCTAAGGAAACATGCTGATTTTTTAGCTAGATTAGAAACTGCTATTTCCCGTACTGTAACCGGAGAAGAAGCTAAAAGGCAACTAGAGAAATTACTTGCTTATGAAAATGCAAATCAGAAATGTCAAAAGGCTACAGCCCCAATCCGTAAGACAAGGACTCTTATTGATTATTTGAAGGCTTGTTGCAATCTAGGATCAGAAACTTAAGAGATGCAAATGCTAGCTGAAACAATGGTTGCTACTTTAAGAAAGGGAAATGAAGGATGCTTTACATGTGGAGATAAGAACCATTTAAAAAGGGACTTCCCTAAGAAGGCTAATAAAAAACCTCCAAAAAATCTGCCCTCGCTGCTGTAGAGGAATGCATTGGGCCAAAGACTGTAAATCTAAATTTGACATTGAAGGGAAACCTATTTCAGGAAACTCCAAGCAGGGGACCCCCACCCAGGTCCCCTGCAACAAAAACCAGAGACAAATTCCATCTTCTCCCTCAAACACTCAACATCCGGCAGTGCTGCCATTGATATACTAGCCCTAAATAAATTTCTCCTTTACCCTCAAGCAGTCCCCTCTAGCATACCTACTAGACTTTTTGGGTCCCTGCCGCCACAAACTTTTGATCTTTTACTTGACTGATCTAGTTTGATTTCTAAAGGAATTACTGTTCACCCTGGAGTAACTGATTCCGATTATAAAGGAGAAATTCGAATTATGATGCCATCTCAGTATTTATGGCTATTTAAAAAGGGGGGGAAATTGCTCAATTACTCCTTTTGCCTTACATTTCTATTAATTCCTCTAACAATGTACGGACAGGCGGATTTGGCAATATAGATAAAAAACAGTCTTTATGGACGTCATTGGTATCTGAATTTGTCCAACTGAATATAAATATTAAAATTAATGGTAAAAGATTTTCTGGTCTTCTCGATACTGGATCTGATATTACTATTATTTCCAAACATCTATGGCTCAAATCCTGGCCTATACAAAAAGCTTATTGCCAAATCACAGGGATTACTCAGACCAAAGTACAAGAGGTTTATCAGAGCACTCAAATTTATCCATGTGAGAGACCAGAAGGCCAACCTAAAACATTAAGACCTTATGTGATAGATGCACTCCTTAATCTAATAGGAAGAGACTTACTTATGCAATGGCAAACTCAGATATACATTCCCCAGTTTTCCTAGGGGCCACTGCTCATTTAACAGGCAATACAATTATTAAAATAACTTGGAAGTATGACGAGTCTATTTGGACAGAGCAGTGGCCCCTCATGAAAGAGAAATTACAGGCGGCTAAGGAACTCATAGATACACAACTGGAATTAAAGCATATTGAGGAATCTTGTTCCCCTTGGAACTCTCCTATTTTTGTTATAAAAAAGGAATGTAACAAATGGCGTCTCCTAAAGGACCTTAGAAAAGTTAATGCATCTATGAAACCTATGGGTGCATTACAAGCAGGAATCCCATCACCTACCACTATTGCTCAAAATTGGCACATTATTATTATTGATTTACAAGATTGCTTTTTTAATATACCTTTACACCCTTTAGACCTCGAGAGATTCACTTTCTCTCTCCCTTATCTTAATCATATCGGACCTCATAAACGATACCAATGGACTGTACTGCCACGAGGGATGATGAATTCTCCCACCATGTGCCAGTATTATGTAGCTAAAGCCCTTGAGCCTGTGAGAAAACAATTTCCTAACTTTCTTGTAATTCATTATATGGACGATATATTGTTTTCAGCTCCATCTATCTTAGAAACTCAACACATGCATGATATAGCTCAGCTATGCTTTAAAAACTCTGGATTAACCATTGCCCCTGAAAAAATTCAAACCTCTACACCTTACCATTACCTAGGGTTTGTTGTTAATAGACAACGTATTACTCCCCAACTAACTCAGATCCATACTGATGAATTATCAACCTTAAATGATTTTCAAAAGATCTTAGGTGCTATAAATTGGATGAGGCCTTCTTTAGGCGTTGATAATTATCAACTGAATAACTTATTTAATACTTTAAAAGGAGATCCTGATTTAAATAGCCCTCGTTTACTTTCTCAAGAGGCACGAGAAGAACTCTGTTTAGTGCAAAATAAATTACAAAAACAATTTCTTAATCGCATTAAACTAGATTTACCTCTAGAATTATTTATACTCCCCTCTCTTCATTCTTCCACATGACTTCTTGCCCAAGAAGAACACCCAGTAGAATGGATCTATACCTGTTTTAGGGAAATAAAGGCACATACACCCTACCTTGATTTAATTTCTCTAATCATTATCAATGGAAGAAATAGGACTAAAACTCTAATTGGCTCTGATCCTGATTAAATTGTAATACCTATCAATAAATCTCAATTTGAGAACACATTACAAACTTCTACCAATTTCCAAATAGCTTTTCTGGAATATATTGTAAAAATTTCATTTCATTATCCTTCTGGTAAACTGTGGAATTTCTTCAAAAATTCTGAATTTATTATTTCCCTCATTATCAGCTCACAGCCTATACCACAAGCTGAGGTTTTCTATATAGATAGGACTAAAAATGCCAAAGCTTCATTCTCTTAAATAATATAAAGTATTTTATACCAAATTTCATTCTGCTCAACAAAATTAATTATATGCTCTTATTCAGGTTTTTGCTTACATCCTTACCCGATTAATATAGTCTCTGATTCTATATAATCAGTTTTTATATTAAAAAGTATAGAAACCTCCACCATAAACTGCAATCAACCTATTATTCAACAATTCTTTTTTGAACTACAATCTGTTATTAGAAACCGCACTTCTCCCATTTATATTACACATACGATCTTTTTCTATTGAACATATTACAGGTATTTCTTATAATCCACAGACACAAGACATAGCTGAGTGAACACATCCCACACCAAAGTTGCAAATAAAAAAATTAAAGAAGGGGGAATACACAGGAACACTACTGTCTTCCTTATCTAAAGCAGACTTTACTAGATTCCAACATAAGATATTTTCTAAACCTATAACTACTGCTAATACAGCTTTATTTGCTTTAAATTTTTTCAACTTTCCACAAGGAGATATCTTGACAAGAACAGGAAAACATTTCAAGGAATTGAAGGACACTTCTCTTCCTCTGACCATTTGATATCAAGACAGGTTCAATAAACAATGAAAATCTGGGAAACTAATCTTACAGGGAAAGGGACATGCTTGTATTTTCCAAATGGATCCAGCAAACTCACATGGCTTCCTCCTCAGAATATTCGACCCAAGGGGGCCCCCAACTTTCAAAATGGAGATGAAACAACACAAACCCCAGGAGTAAGAAATTCCAATACGGGCCATGTCGGCTCTAAAGATCTCCAGAAAGCACTTCCCTCGGCAGCATCAACCTTATAATCCCCCCACTTGGGGACAAATAAAAACCCTTACCAATCAAGTTAAAAATCTGGTTTCTCGACAGGAAATGCCTCGGAGTCCTGAAAACCTCCTTATCGCTATGCTCACTCCTTTGGCCAGCGCAACTCCTGCTAGAGCCTTATTAACAAATTAGACTTAACTGGGCTTATTTACCCAACCCCCCTTTATTACAGGTCATAAAATGGATGGAGAAAGGACCGCATGCCCCCTCCCTCGAACCCTCACACCCTGGGGAGGAGGGAAAACTAATTAACATTTCTTTAGGCTATGAAGTCCTCCCATTGTGCCTGGGCCCAGGAAAATTACTCATAAACCTCAGCCGACAAACTTGGGCTTTCATTTTGCCTCCAAAAGAAGACCTTCGGACATTGCTTGGAATATTTACTGCCCTTTCTTTGTCTGTAAACCATGTTTACACTACTGAAACTTTAGGGAAAGAGTTAGGGATAGAACAAAAAATATTATGTAAAGGGTTTACGTATAAGAACTTTAAATATACTCCTGTTCCTTGGAACGAATGTCATGCCAAATCAGAAAAACTAATATTTGTGGCTAGCCACACCATTGTCGGTTGGGGACCCCATGATATGTGGTTGTCTATCTGCTCAGATTATATTAATAACACTATATTTGATTATGCTACACAAATCGCTTGAAAAGTTACTAACACTACGATGGAGTATTACCATGACAAAAGACTCCTTGGCTGGCTTGATGGTGGAATGGCACCCCCTCATCCTCAGATCGTCCTCGATAAACAAATTGGGCCTGAATAATGGGACATATAGTAACTTGCTGCAAGCGCCGAAGAACTTGAAATTTGGACCGAACATTTCACAGAAACCAGTTGTAGTCATGGTAACTATTTATTTTGCTATAATCAGTCACAATTTATACAGGTCGGTGTCTCACTTCCTTTTGTTATAGCCATAGGAAATTTACAATTTAGTAAGACCTTTACATTCTGTAGCTTGTATTAATTGCCAATTTTGTGTTACTCCTGTTCATTTCAATCATAGTGCCTACAACTGAGAACAAATCAAGCTTCATTTACAAAACATACATGACAATGCCTCTCTGAAAGTACAAATACTGAAAAAAAAAAAAAAAGAAAAATGTTTGAAACCTTTTCTAAGTGTCTGCCCTCTTCCACTAATTTGGAAACTTTAGCTGAACAAATAGATGATCAATTATCTAGACCCACGAAGATGGTTTCAAAACATCACCCACAGCATCGGGTCTGAAACTGTAACTCTGGCGATTGTCTTGGTAATTATATTTGTTGTTTATCCTTGCCTTTCTGCAAAAATTGTTAAAACTAAACAAACTCATTTGGTCAGGACCTTTCTTGCAAATATAATAAAATAGGGGGAATTGTCAGGGAATGTTTAACAAGGATCCCTGTGTGCTGTTTCCTGTCTCTCTTGAGCCCTCTGTTCCTCCCAGTCCATGTCAGGCGAGAGGAGCAGGCAAGCCTCTCCCAGGAAGGAGATCAAAGACATGCGATGCTTGCATAGGATTTCCTTCATTAGCTTTTCCCTTTGGTGAAAGGGATTATTTGTGACCCTCTTTTGATATGGATCGCCTTTTGACCTGATGGCCTCTATTGCTCCTTGCTTCCTTGGTAACTTGTAAAGTCTGATCTCTTGATCTTTATCTGAAGAAGCTACCTTGTATTATGGTATATATACTCTTACAGAATCCAATAAAGCACCCTTGTTCCATTAGAGCTTGGGTCCCTGTATCTTTCTTTCTCTTTCTCTCTCTCTATTTCCGGCTGATTCCCTGGAGTGTGAAGGCCGGCTGTGTAACCCAGGGAATATTACCCTCTTTCCTTCTTTCACTTTCTCATCATCAACTCCGGAGCACCAGGCTCTGGTCCATTAAAGGACACCCACAGGTGTGTGGGATGGTGAACATACCACTTCTATGGCAAGAAGAGGCTCTTTCAAATAGTCAGAGATAGAGAACCGTAACCTGTAGAATGAAATGGATATTAAAAATGGCAGTGTTTTCAAAGGAACTTAGATATAGGATTGTTAGGTAGTTAGAATAGGGAAAGGAGTCCAGAATGGCAGTGGCTAAAAGATAAGGAAGAGAAAAGCCCACAAAAATAGAGCAAAGGAAGGTCTGAGGGCCGGAGTGAGGACCTCAGGTAGAACAAACAATACTCCTGGCTAAACGAATTTACATAGGGCAGGCCCAGGGGTGGGGAAAAAAAAAAAAAAAAAAAAAATATATATATATATATATATATATATATATATATATATATATATATATAGGATCCAAAAGGCTGGGGCGCTCTCTCTCTCTCTCTCTCTCTCTCTCTCTCTCTCTCTCTCTCTCTCTGTGTCTCTCTCTCTCTCTCTCTCTCTTCCGTGCACTGGGGCGGCTTCTCTTCACGTCTTTGGGTCGACATGCCCTCATGCTTCGAGGGTGGATTTTCCTGCTATTATCTAAATAAAATAGAGCTGTAACATGGAACTGTAACACTGATCTGTCTAAGAGCTATAACGCGGTCTGTCCAAGACCCGAGAGCTGTGACACGCTGAGTGCTTTAATGTCCGTCTCTCCAAATCTTTGTTGTGATGAGACAGAACTGAGGAGAACACACTCGCCTGACAGGAAAACAACTTCCAACGATTTTAATATGGTTTTCAATAAGGTTTTCTTAAGTCTGGAGTGACAGAAGATTCTGTAAACAGAAGGAAAAAGTTTTCTTTACCAGACAATTAAGTTTTGGAGGGTACAGTAGAAAGGGCTTGTGACAACACATCTGGTACTTATTTGGTATGGATTGCCTAAATTTAGAAGCATCATTCACACAAGGATCAAAATAAGGATGCTTGGGACCCTATAAGTAATCACCTAAAGTTCTTCAGGTAAATCACTTAACTTCTCTATGCTTCAGTGATCTAATATGCAAGACAGAGATAATTTTATTGATATACAACTCAATAGTTTTGTTAGAGCTAATGCTTTGGAATTTTGAAATAATACCTGCAACATAGAAAGCAATACATATGTATTAGCTTTGGCTACATGTTATATAATGGTATCAGATACCATATTTTGAGCTTCAACTATAAAGCTTTGTGTTAAGAATGTTTATGTACTACTTAAGTCGTTAACAACACTGCTATGACGTAAATTAAAAAAAAAATGTTAGGATCACATATGCAGTAAATAATCATGATGGAGGAGAATTTGAGAATTTCTGACTCTAACCTCATAATTAATACCCCAGATTGCTTCTACACCAATTCCCTAAGAGCTAAGGGAAGTTAAGGGTGTGTGTGTGTGTGTGTGTGTGTGTGTGTGTGTGTGTGTAGTAAACAGAGTCAATATGCATCTGCAAATATTGTAAAACTGATGCCCAGTGTTTTATATCCAAAGAATGATTTTCAAGCCCAGCAACACTTCTGCCAAACAGTTCATATGTTAAAATTATAATGAGCAAATGTACTCATCATTTCAAAATTGACTGTAAAATGATAGCAGAAATACCTGTTAAACAAAATTCAATTAAGCTGAACTAATATAACCAAAGTTTTTAAGATAAATAATTACTGAAAAGTAGAATGTAGTCAACTGTGGATAGTGTTCCCATGAAAGGAAATCTGAAGGGCCTCAGTGTTAATATTTCAAGCACTCTATTACAATTTAAACAAAAAGAGCAATTCTAACAAGCTTTGAACATGACATGCTGCTTTAAAAATATAAGAATACTTTGAGCTTTTAGATCACCCAAGGGGAATTACTTACTTCCTCATACATACTTTGTAAATGGGCATGAAAAGGGCAAATGTTTCATAGATCAATCTCTTTTTTCTCTCTCTCTCGAACAAACACACACAGGCACATACACATACACAGAGTATTATAGGCTTAAAATTTCTTTACATCTTTATATCCACATCTTGTCATGTTATTTTATTCTTTGAGTTATGCACATATGTACTTAAGCCTTACACTTCTGCAAATATAACTTCAGCAGCAAGGTGAGGTGACAAACTATGATCTGTGAATTGGTTGTAGATGCCATGGCATTGTTCTCCTCAGCTTGGAAGTACCCAGATAGGAATAAAAGCAGCAGGAATTCCTCCCCATCTAACCCAGTGTACCATGCAGTAGTCATGTATGGATGTGAGAGTTGGACTTTAAAGAAAGCTGAGCACCAAAGAAATGATGCTTTTGAACTGTGGTGTTGGAGATGATGCTTGAGAGTCCCTTGGACTGCAAGGAGATCAAACCAGTCAATCCTAAAGGAGATCAACCCTGAATATTCATTGGAAAGACTGATGCTGAAACTGAAGCTCCAATAATACTTTGGCCACCAGACGTGAAGAGCCGACTCATTAGAAGAGACCCTGATGCTGGGAAAGATTGAAGGCAGGAGGAGAAGGGGATGATAGAGGATAAGATGTTTGGATGCCATGACCGACTTGATGGACATGAATTTGAGCAAGGTCTGGGAGATGGTGAAGGACAGGGAAGTCTGGTATGCTGCAGTCCATGAGGTCACAAAGAGTTGGACATGACAGAGCGACTGAACAACAATCATACAAATACTATAGTGAGAAGATGCTATAAAGGATGGGAACCTCAGCTCAGTGCTCTGTGATGACCTAAACGGGTGGGAAGGGGGTGGGTGGGAGAGAGGCCCAAGAGGAAGGGGATATATGTATACATATGATTGATTCACTTCATTGTGCAGCAGAAAGTAACACAGCATTGTAAAACAATTATACTATAATTTTAAAAAATTTTAAAATAGAAGGCTTAGCATAAAAAATTTGGTGAAGCGCTGATATGTAACACACTGGCCATCAAAAGTTGTTCTCCTCCATACCCTGTAACACAATCTTACAACGCCAACTGAGTTCATTTCATAATTGGACCGTTAGAAATCAAGGGTTTGTGTGACTTTTGACTACAGTGTGACAGCTCATGAAACTAGAACAAGGTAAGCTTAGGATCATAGCAGCCACCAGCAAATTATACCCATTAAAATTTCCTAGATCACCATTCATGCCCTTCCTTTTTCCTATAATAAACCTCACCTTCAACTCCCATTCACTGTATTCTCAATGTTATCATTGCTCCCATTGTTGTTTTGTTTCTTTGTTTTCATTAAATATATTTATGTTTTTAATTGGTCTAAGTTTGTTTGAAAAAAATGAGCAATCTATGTTAAGTAAAAATAACAAATTTTGTGTTTTTTATTTTTACAAATGTTTTCTATATTATTGATGTGTTTATAATCAAACTTCACATTATAGATATAGAATATAGAAGCTTCCATATTTTTTGTTCATCTTTAATTTTCAAAAATTCACCAAAATATATTAATCTTTGTTCTTAATGTTCTTCTGTACTATCAAGAAACAACTTTTATAATCTGATGACTTAAATATGTTTGCAAATTTAAATACATTTTTAGGTTAGTATTTCTGATTCTATCCTTATTTCTTGAATTTTCTTTCCCACACTAAATCTTTGCCCTTTTCTGTCATGCTCTAGAGAATCACTTTTCATCATTTCTTTACTTTCCCTGTTGTGGTGTGTGTGTGTGTGTGTGTGTGTGTGTGTGTGTGTAATTAAATTTCAAATGTCAAAATGTCTGTTTTATTCTTTTGTATAGATGTCAATGTATGAGACAATATTCTATTCACTCTCTGACAACAGGAATTATCTTTTTTTTGTGTGTGTAAGTTTTTATTTTATTTTTTTTTAATTTTTTTTATTAGTTGGAGGCTAATTACTTCACAACATTTCAGTGGGTTTTGTCATACATTGACATGAATCAGCCATTTTAAGTGTCTTTGTTGGTCTACTGATTCATTATTCTAATACACTAGTCCTTCCATTAAGTTTCCTTCTGTCTTGATTTTAATACCTTCAGACTGAGAGGGTAAGGCAGGAAGGCCAGGGGTCTCCAAATGGAGGAAATAAGCTACAAGTGTCAGATTTTTTCCTTCTCTTTACAAAATTAAAAGGAAATTTCTTTTAAAATTCTGTTGCCATGATGACACCTGGTTCCACCTGAACTTAACTTTTCTCAAATCTTCAGATAGCTGAGCACAGAAGAATTGATGCTTTTGAACTGTGGTGTTGGAGAAGATTCTTGAGAGTCCCTTAGACTGCAAGAAGATCCAATCAGTTCATTCTAGAGGAGATCAGTTCTGGGTATTCATTGGAAGGACTGATGCTGAAGCTGAAACTCCAGTCTTTGGCCACCTGATGTGAAGAGCTGACTCATTTGAAAAGACCCTGATTCTGGGAAAGATTGGGGGCAGGAGGAGAAGGGGACGACAGAGGATGAGATGGTTGGATGGCATCACCAACTCAATGGACATGGGTTTGGGTGGACTCTGGGAGTTGGTGATGGACAGGGAGGCCTGGCATGCTGCGGTTCATAGGGCCACGAAGAGTCAGACACGACTGAGAGACTGAACTGATCTCAATTTGTAGCATATAAGGGATGACAGAATCAGAAATGAGGGACTTCTTCTTGATAACGTCATGTGCAGGCACCTAACTCTGCCTTTTCCATTTTGCCCTCTTGTTCATTATCTCTTTTCTTTAAATCATTAGGAAGATATATTCATACTTATTTCTCTACGCTTTCACTTCTTGGAAGTGATAAAAATACATGGGAAGGTTGAAGTTTTGGAGTAAAAGAAAACAAGAACCCATGTGAAATTGGTAAGATGATTTTTACCCTTTGCCCTTGTGAAAAGCTGCACTCATAGAAAGCTTGCAAGTTGGATGTCAGAAAATAGTATTGTTTTTAATAGTGTCTTATTCTAGAAGTCTCTGTAGTAGCTAAAGTATTTTCCTTCAAAACCAAACAATCTGTTCCAAACTGTTTTAAACAATTATGAATCCAGTAGTGCACATAATAGGAAATCTAATGTAAACACAGGCTTTTGGAGACTCTAAAAACTCTAGATTTTTCTACCCTTCTGTTCTGCAATCGATTTTGTTTCCTGTATGGTAAAGCATGTTCTTCCATTGTTCATAAAATATATTAATAATGCTGTATATTTCTTTGTTGATATCCTGATGGAACATGTTCCTTTAACTTGCTTTAGTGCACAAAAACTGTGTTTCCCAAATCTTGCTTCAAACTTGCCCTGTATTTCATCTACCAGTCACATGTTCATTCCTGGACCAATTGCTATCAATAGGATGGACTCCTGACTAATCAGGCTCCCTTCTGTGTTATTTCCCAGGTGGTATTTCTTCTACTTCATGTGTGTTAACCACAATGGTCATCTCACACTCATAATAATGTATGATTACTATCTCTTTAAGTAATTTCCTTACCTGTAATTTGAATGCACTTCTTTTTCTTCTTTCTTAGATGTGCAGTATACGTTTAAAATAGCAGTTAATATTTCAGAATGTTGGGGGGGATTTTTGGACACTTGCTAATTCTGAAATTCATTAAAAATCAGGAGTTCACAAGGCTTAAAATATTTTGATTAAAAATATAAATGTTGTGTAATTGCAAGGAACTCTTTATATTGTGTCCTACCATTTCCAATGCTAAATATGTATTGACTCTCTTACATGGAAACAATAAATAATCTAGTTTTAGGCAATGAATTCATAATAAATAGTAAAATTTTACTGTCTTATGGAGTGTAAAACTGAAATATCATCAACATCATACAGTCATTCAAAAAGACTATATAGCCATACAGTATTTTTGAGAGTAAACTTGAATTTCGTTGTATTTATGTAAGCACTGAAGTGTACCGAGGGTTATCTGAGGTGGAGAAATGTTAAGATCTCTGGGGATTTGTTGCTTACATTAAGCATAAATCCAGCATGGTGCTCAAAATAGAGTGAAGTACAGAATACAGCAAGAGATTCTTGGATGCTATAATCCTCAGACTTTCTTAATCTTTTCTTACTTGTCTCCAGAAGTAAAACCTCTTGATATTTTATGTGCTAGTTGTCAATAAGAAAGTTGTTGTGATTTATTTCTTAATTGTGCAACTCTCTACCCCCTAAACTGGCCAGGGAAGGAAATGGTCAAAAGAATTAAAGGAAACTTTCCAAAAGAATAGATACAACTGAACATATATTCTCTTTGCTATGTCACTTCTTTTTCAATTTTCAAGTATATTGCAATACAATCATATTGAGTTCCTACTTTGTGTGGAGTACATTGTGGGCACTGAAAAAAGTAAATGAAGAAAATTTTGTGTCTATCCTACAGGAGCTTGTAAATGATGGAGTGAAAAATTTATTAATGGATTCATGTATGATAAAAATGAAAATAACATCTTAGTTCTACAACCAGAAGTGGGAATCCGGCAGCTAACTGATTAAAGCTAATAAAGAGGCAAGGCTGATGGAAAGAAAAATTTGCTTGATTTTGGATGCCAAAACTGAGGAGGCACAATAAAGGACAGATAGGTAATATAAAGGACATAAATGCTATGGGGCTAACAGAAGCAGAAGATATTAAGAAGAGGTGACAAGAATACAAAGAAGAACTGTACAAAAAAGATCTTCAAGACCCAGATAATCAAAATGGTGTGATCACTCACCTAGAGCCAGACATCCTGGAATGTGAAGTCAAGTGGGCCTTAGGAAGAATCACTATGAACAAAGCTAATGGAGGTGATGGAATTCCAGTTGAGCTATTTCAAATCCTAAAAGATGATGCTGTGAAAGTCCTGCACTCACATGCTGGCTAATTTGGAAAATTCAGCAGTGGGCACAGGACTGGAAAATGTCAGTTTCTATTACAATTCCAAAGAAAGGCAATGCTAAAGAATGCTCAAACTACTGCACAATTGCACTCATCTCACATGCTAGTAAAATATAGCTCAAAATTCCCTAATCCAGGCTCCAACAGTATGTGTACTGTGAACTTCCAGATGTACAAGTTGGATTTAGAAAAGGTAGAGGGGCCAGAGATCAAGCTGTTAACATCCATTGGATTATCGAAAAAGGGAGAGAGTTCCAGAAAAATGTCTACTTCTGCTTTATTGAGTATGCCAAAGACTTTGATTTTGTGGATCACAACCAACGGTGGAAAATTCTTAAAGAGATAGGAATACCATACCACCTGACCTGCCTCCTGAGAAATCTGTATGCATGTCAAGAAGCAACAGTTAGAACTGGACATGGAACAACAGACTGGTTCCAAATAGGAGAAGGAGTACATCAAGGCTGCATATTGTCACCCTGCTTATTTAATTTATATGCAGAGTACATCATGAGAAATGCTGGGCTGGAAGAAGCACAAACTGGAATCAAGATTGCTGGGAGAAATATCAATAACCTCAGATATGCAGATGACACCACCCTTATGACTGAAAGCGAAGAATAACTAAAGAGCCTCTTGATGAAAGTGAAAGAGGAGAGTGAAAAGTTGGCTTAAAGCTCAACATTCAGAAAACAAAGATCATGACATCTGGTCCCATCACTTCATGACAAATAGATATGGAAACAGTGACAGACTTTATTTTAGGGGGCTCCAAAATCACTGATATGGTGATTGAAGCCATGAAATTAAAAAACAAAACAAAACAAAACAAAAAAACAACTTGCTCTTGGGAAGGAAAGTTGTGACCAACCTAGACAACATATTAAAAAGCAGAGACATTATTTTGCCAACAAAGGTCCGTCTAGTTAAAGCTATGGTTTCTCCAGTAGTAAAAATGTATGGATCTCAAGTGAGAGTTGGACTATAAAGACAGCTAAGAGGCAAAGAATTGATGCTTTTGAACTGTGGTGTTGGAAAAGATTCTTGAGAGTCCCTTGGACTGCAAGGAGATCCAACCAGTCCATCCTAAAGAGGATCAGTCCTGAGTGTTCATTGGAAGGACTGATGCTGGAGCTGAAACTCCAGTACTTTTGCCACCTGATATGAAGAGCTGACTCATTTGAAAAGTCTCTGATGCTAGAACAGGTTGAAGGGGGAGGAGAAGGGGACAACAGAGGATGAGACGTTTGAATGGCATCACCGACTTGATGGACATGTGTTTGAGTAAACTCCAGGAGTTGGTGATGGACAGGGAGGTCTGTCGTGCTGCAGTCCATGGGGTCTCAAAGAGTTGGACACGACTGAGCAACAGAACTGAGCTGAACTGAGGAGGGGGCAGACTGCGGTTTGAAAGACAGCACCAGGCCCTGATAGCCAGTGGCCCAGAGCTTTTATAGGTGGAGGGAGGGGCTACATGCAGGAACAGCACAGCCAGCTCTGACAGTCTTCTGGAAACTGATCATTTCCCTGATCAAACTTATTCTTCGGTTAAAATTTTTCTACAGTCAAAAGTCATGTGGAAGACATGGGCAGGGAGGGAAGGAGAAGGACCACAGAGGCCACTCCATCTCAGTATAAGACTAAGAGGGTTGACTCAAGGAGGAGAATTGCTTGATCATTACATGCACATGCCTTCAATTTCAAAGCTTTCAGCAATCTTTGGAACACTTTACAGTTTAAAAGCAAAATAATAAAATCAGCAATAAACGTTTTAACATATCTATCAGTTGTAGAAAATAGATTTCAAATAAGTTTCTAATTCAAGAAGTTAAAAAATACTAACTATGAAAACCTCACCATAAATACAATCATGCAGAAAAGAAAACAATAGAAGAAAATATTTAAAAAAGCAAATAATACAATTGAAACTTGATCTCCTAATTACACTCTGTGCTAGTTATCCTGGGCTTATTTCTATTCTAAAAGCACTTCAAACACATCCCTGCCTCTGCGTGTAAATGGATCATGACCTCTAGAACCAAACTGCCCTAGTTGATTAATAACAGTGATTGCCCAGAATATTGCTTAGAATTCATTTAAGCACTCAGCAAATGTTGGCTGAATCAGAGACTGCATTGTGGTCATAAGGTTAAGAGTATATGTTATGGGTTCAGATGACATGAGCTCAAATCCTACCTTGTGGCAAGTAAATGTCTTGAGCCTCATTTTTCTTTTCTTTCTTTCTTTTTTTTTGTTTTTAACCAGTAGAACTGGGGTACATAATAATACCTAGCACACAGGGTTGTTGTTAGAACCAAATCAGGTAGTACCCATAAAATATTAGGAATAGTCCATGACATATAGGGAAGCACTCATTATATTTAATATTGTTACTTTTGTTGTTGTTGTATGTACTTTTGTTGCATGGCTTCCCTGGTAGCTCAGCTGGTAAAGAATCTGCCTGCAATGCAGGAGACCCTGATTCAATTTCTGGGTGGGGGAGATCTGCTGGGTAAGTGTTAGGCAACCCACTCCAGTATTCTTGGGCTTCCCTGGAGGCTCAGATAGCAAAGAATCCTTCTGCAATGCGGGAGGCCTGGGTTCAATCCTTGGGTTGGGAAGATTCCCTGGAGAAGAGAACGGCTACCCACTCTGGTGTTCTGGCCTGGAGAATTTCATGGAGTGTATAACACACCATGGGGTTGCAAAGAGTCAGACATGACTGAGCAACTTTCACTTTCACTGTAGCCATTGTTATTGGGTTGGCTGAAATATTCCTTCAGTTTTTAAGTAAAAATAAAAGACACACTTTTCATTTTCACCAAGAACTTCATTAAACAATGTATTCACCATTTTGTTCTACTGTCTTCTGCCTTTTTTCAAGCAACTTCATGTTCCAAACATTTTTTTTTAATCTTTTTGAGCAAAGAGCTGTCCCAAATGCCTTTTACAGTCTTTTGGGGAATCAAAAAATTTTCCATTAAGAGAATTTTGTATAGACTGAAATGATAGAAATCCAAAGGACAATGTCTGGAGAATATAGTAGATGAAGCAAAACTTAGTCAAGCTGTAACTACTGTTGTCTGGTCATCAAAGAAACATTCAGTCTTTCCTTATCCTGATGGAAGATTACACGTTTTCTGTTGACTAATTCCAGACATTTTTTGTTGAGTACTACTTTTCAGGTGGCCTAAATGTTAGCAGTTCTTATTGGAATTAATTGTGTGGTTTTCTGAAAGGAACTCATAATAGAGAACTCCCTTCCAATCCCACCACACATACAACATTATCTGTTGTGAATGAAGACTGGCCGTTGGTGTGGTTGGTGGTGGTTTATTTCACTGGTTCCATGATCTCATCCACTGCACATTATTGTACAGTGTCCATGTTTTATCACCCACCAAAATTTGTTTTTAAAAAAGGACATTTTTGTTACATTTAAGTAGAAAATTGCATACAGAAAGATGGCCAAGAAGGTTTCTTTCTTTCTTTCTTTTTTTTTTTTTTTGCTTAACTTATTGGAACCCAAACATCACGGTAATTAATGTAACCAAGCTGGTATAAATGATTTTCAAATCTTGGTTTGGATATTCTGAGTATGTCAGCTATCTCCCATGTGGCATAACCTTGAAGGTTCTCAGTTAATGTCTCAATTTGGTTGCTATCAACTTTAACTGGTCTACCCAACTGTGAAGCATCATTCAGCGAGAAATCTCAGGCAGAAAGATTTACAAACCATGTTTCACACATCTGATCCATCACAGAACCTTCTCCATATACTCTGCAGATCTATTTCTGTGTTTCAGTTGTGTTTTTACCTTTCTTGAAATAATAAAGCATAATATGCCAAAATGGTAACTTTTCTTCCATCTTCAATATTAAAATGGCTATCAAAATTTCACCAATTTTATGTTTTTTTAAATGCATGCCGATATTACACCTATCACAATAAAATCTTAAAAAAAAAACTTGTTTTGAATGAAGTTAAAGACAACTAACCACTACCAGAGCTTTCCTATAGGAAAAAAAAAAAAAAAACCCACAGGATTTTTGGCCTTTCCTTGTTTTTTAAGTCTCTGATTCTTTCTTACCTTCTAGATCTGAGCTCAGATGTAGTTGTCTGAAGATCAAAATAAATGTATTGTTATTGCTGCAGCAAATAGGGTTTCTGGGTGAGTACTAATAAACACAATAATAACTTGTCAAAAGAAAATAATTTGAAAATATGTTACTTATTTTAAAATTGCTGTCTCATTTTGCATAGTATGTGAATGACTAGTCAGAGTCTTGGTGGTTTTTAACACTGTAACTATCCTTGCTGATAATCTGGCTAAATATCAACACTTATCAAACATCAAGATCTGTTTTGTCTCACAAAGATACTTTTAATATATGACTCATTCCCTTATCATTTTATGTTATGCAAAATTATCATTTTATTAGTTTACCCATTTTTGGTTTGTCTTTCCCCTAGTATATGAGATCAGAGAGGCAGGAATTTCATCTGATTTTTTCATCACTTGATCTACCTTCCCTCTAAAGGGCCTGAACATAGGCACTTAGATTGTTGCATTTCAATTTATAGAATAATTACTCGGAGGACTGTGAGAGTTCACATATATCCCACACCTAGTTTCTCCTATTGATAATATTTTGCATGATTCACTTGTTAAAACTATTGAACTGATGCTGCTACACTATAATCAACTTTACTCAAATTTCCTCAGTTTTGGTGTAATGTCCTTTTTCTGTTCCACGATCTCATTTAAGACATCATATTACATTTAGTTACATTACTTTAGACTTCTGTGAAAGTTTCTCAGACTTTCCTTGTTTCTGGTGATATTGATGATTTTGAGGAGGTTTGGTCAAGTATTTTGTAGAATATTGCTTAATTGGAATTTGTTTGATTTTTTTTTTAATTTATCTTTTATTGAAGCATAGTTGATTTACAACGTTGTGTTACTTTATGGTATATAGCAAAGTGATTTAGTTACATACATATATATAATATATATACATTTTAATAAATTATTTTTCATTGTGACTTACTAAAAGATATTATATATAGTTGTCTTTGCTAGACAGTAGACCCTTGTTGTTTATCCGGTCTATATATAATAGTTTGCATCAGCTAATCCCAAACTTCCAATCCATACCTCCCTCATCTCTCTCCCACTGACAGTCACAAGTCCGTTTCCTATGTCTGTTAGTCTATTTTCATTTCATAGTACATTCATTTATATTGTATTTAGATTCTCTATATGAGAGATATAATATGGTATTTTTCTTTAACTTCCTGACTTCACTTAGTATGATACTCTAGATCCATCCATGTTTGCCGCAAATGGCGCCGTTTCATTCTCTTTTATGGCTGGGTAGCATTCCACTGTGTGTGTGTGTGTGTGTGTGTGTGTGTGTGTGCGCGCGCGCGCCTGTGTGTGTGTGGCATCTTCTCTATCCACTCATTTGTTGATGGGCATTTAGGTTGCTTCCGTGTCTTGGCTACAGTATAGAGTGCTGCTATGGACACTGGAGTGCATGTATATCCTTACATTAGGGTTTTGTCTGGATATATGCCTGGGAGTGGGGTCATTGCATCGTTGTTTGATGCTTTCCCGATTATTGGACTGGAGCTATACTGGCTTCCCTGATATCTCAGTTGGTAAAGAAACCACCTGCAATGCAGGAGAGCCCAGCTCGATTCCGGGGTCAGGAAGATCCACTTGAAGAATCCCATGGACTGTATGGTCCGCGGGGTCGCAAAGAATCAGACATGACTGAGCGGCTGAACAACAATAAGCGGGCTTTGGGAGGTGGGAGCCCAGAAAGGTGAAGTGTCATTTTCCTATCACATCATGCTAATATTAGCTACCAACATAGTATTTTTCGTCACAATGCTGACATAGTGTGGAAAAAAATTAAAGAAACTCTCTCTTAAAATGGAATCAAAAAGCCCCAAAGGAGGACATCCCACACACGCATCATCAGCAGCTTACAGAATCCAACAAGGAAGGTTTGCTTCAGATGAGCCACAGCATGCTGCCCATTGCTTGCATCAATGAAGAGTCCCCAATGTCCTCCCAAGTTCCCTCCTTTCTCCTGGAAAAGCCAATCCATCCCCTTTTCTCCAGACTTGCCTATGTTTGCCGTAGTTTGCTTATCCCAAATTGCAATTTCCTGCTACTTTAAAAAAAGAGTTATTTGAGTAGCAACATCAATTTTTTAAATAGGTTAACTGTGTTTGACAGATTTCTTCACTATAAACGTGCTCTTCTTATCTCCCTTTCTGTACGATTTTCTTTGAAATAGTCACAGTGCAGTGCCCACACCTGAGTGGGGGGATATGCTCTATCTTCTTTCAGTTCAGTTCAGTTGCTCAGTCATGTCCGACCCTTTGAGACCCCATGGACTGCAGCACACCAGGCTTTCCTGTCCATCACCAACTCCCAGAGCCTACTCAAACTCATGTTCATCACGTAAGTGATGCCATCCAACTATCTCATCCAACTTCTACTCCCACCTTCAATCTTTCCCAGCATCAGGGTCTTTTCAAATGAGTCAGTTCTTTGAATCACATGGCCAAAGTGTTGGAGTTTCAGCTTCAGCATCAGTCCTTGCAATGAACACCCAGGACTGATCTCTTTTAGGATGGAGTGGTTGGATCTCCTTGCAGTTCAAGGGACTCTCAAGAGTCTTCTCCAACACCACAGTTCAAAAGCATCAATTCTTTGGCTCTTAGCTTTCTTTATAGTTCAACTCTCACATCCATGCCTGATTATTATTTTCTTTAGAGGAGAGTATTTAAGTAAGTTATTTGGAATTTTTCTGCATTGAAGATTTGGTTATCCAAATAGTTATGTATTAAATTATTTATTAAGCTGTTTTTGGTATGAATATATATGTTATCAGTATGGATACCACACTTTACATTACAACCCAAAATCATGGTGTTTATTTTGATTCTTAAATTGTTCTAGCTTTATCCATTTATTACTGGATATTTCGGTGGCTTCAAGTTTTGAGTGATTAAGAACAAAGCTGTTATAAACATTCTCATGGAACTTCTTATATAAACATCATTTGTTAAATCAGCTGAATAAATACCTAGGAATACTACTGCCAGATCATATGATAAGACACTTTTAATTTTGCAATTAACTGCCAAACTCTCTTCCAATGTGGCTGTACTATTTTGAATACCCTCTCATAATGAATGAGGGCTTTTGTTACTCCAGATACTTACCAACAATTGATAAGGTCATCTTTTGGAATTTAGCATTTCTAATTATTTTACAGTAGTATTACAATGTTGTGCAATGAAAAATCATGCTGAGTCCTTTTTCAAATGTTTATTTGTCATCTATGTATATTCTTTGGTGAGGTGTCTGTTCAGATCATTGATCATTAGCTCTTCTTTAAAGTCAGCTGTTCCCAATTTTACTGTTTGATTATAATTTTTTGTATATTTTATTTATTATTATTATTTGCTATGCCAGGAGGCATGTGGATATTAGTTCCCTGAGCAGAGGTTTAAGCCATGCCTCCTGCAATAGACGCATTGAGACTTAACCACTGGAGTGCTAGGGAAGTCTCCTTTGTGTAGTTAACCTAATTATTTTCATTTTATTTATGATTTACCTTAGCAGAGCAATGATTGTTTTTGCTTTCTTATTTATTTTTATGCACTTTTTTAGGGCTCACAGTATGTGAGATCTTATTTCCCCAAACATGGACTGATCATGCAGTGGAAGTGTGGAGTCTTAACCACTGGACTGCCAGCAAAGGCTCTTTTTGTGTATTTTAAATAGAAATTCTTTATCAGATGTGTTTTGAAAATATTTTCTCCCAGTCTATAATTTGTCTTTTGATTTTCTTAACCGTCGCTCACAGAGCAGAAGATTTCAATATTGATAAAGTGTGACATCAATTTTATTTTCATGGATCACCGGATTTTTCACTTCAGTTCATTTGCTCAGTTTTGTCCAAATTTTTGAGATCCCATGGACTGCAGGAATAGTGTTTTTTTTTTTTTTTTAAATATATTTTGAAAACTTATTTATCACAAGATACTTACTGTTTTGTAAATGACTCTTTGTCATGTAGTATAAATCAGTTCAGTTCAGTTCAGTCACTTGGTCGTGTCCGACTCTTTGTGACCCTATGAACTGCAGTACACCAGGCCTCCATATCCATCACAAACCCCCTGAGTTTACTCAAACTCATGTCCATTGAGTTGGTGATCCAACCATCTCATCCTCTGTCATCCCATTCTCCTCCCACCTTCAATCTTTCCCAGCATCAGGGTCTTTTCCAATGTGTCAGTTCTTCACATCAGGTGGCCAAAGTATTGGAGTTTCAGCGTCAGTACCAGTCCTTCCAATGAATATACAGGACTGATTTCCTTTAGAATGGACTGGCTGTATTTCCTTGCAGTCCAAGGGACTCTCAAAGATCTTCCCCAACACTACAGTTCAAAAGCATCAATTCATCATGTTCAGCTTTCTTCATACTCCAACTCTAACATTACTATAAGACTACTGGAAAAGCCATAACTTTAATTAGGCAGACCTTTGTTGACAAAGCAGTGCCTTTGCTTTTTAATATGCTGTCTAGATTGATTATAACTTTTCTTCCAAGGAGCAAGCATCATTTAATTTCATGACTTCAGTCACCATATGCAGTGATTTTGGAGCCCCCAAAATAAAGTCTGTCACTGTTTCCACTATTTCCCCATCTATTTGTCATGAAGTGATGAGACCAGATGCCATGATCTTCATTTTCTGAATGTTGAATTTGAAGCCAACTTTCTCATTCTCCTCTTTCACTTTCATCAAAAGGCTCTTTAGTTCTTCTTTGCTTTCTGCCATAAGGGTTGTATTATCTGTAAATCTGAGGTTATTGATATTTCTCCCAGCAATCTTGACTCCAGCTTGTGCTTCATCCAGTCCAGCATTTGTCATGATGTACTCTGCATATAAGTTAAATAAGCAGGGTGACAATATATAGCTTTGACATACTCCTTTCCTGATTTGGAACCAGTTGTTGTTCCATGTCCAGTTCTAAGTGTTGCTTCTTGACCTGCATACAGATCTCTCAGGAGGCAAGTCAGATGATCTGGTATTCCCATCCCTTTAAGAATTTTGCAGTTTTTTATTTTTTTCAATGTGATTCACACAGTCAAAGACTTTGGCATAGTCAGTAAAGCAGAAGTAGATGCTTTTCTGGAACTCTGTTCCTTTTTCTATGATCAAACAAATGTTGGCAATTTGATCTCTGGTTCCCCTGCCTTATCTAGATACACTTTGAACTTCTGGAAAATTCATGATTTATGTACTGTTTAAGCCTGACTTGGAGAATTTTGAGCATTACTTTGCTAGAGTGTGAGTTGAGGGCAATAGTGAGTTAGTGTGAGCATTCTTTAGCATTGCCTTTATCGGGATTGCAATGAAAACTGATCTTTTCCAGTCCTTTGGCCACTGCTTAGTTTTCCGTTGCTGGCATATTGAGTACAACACTTTCACAGCATCATCTTTTAGGATTTGAAATAGCTCAACTGGAATTCCATTACATCCACTAGCTTTGTTCATAGTGATGCTTCCTAAGGCCCACTTGACTTCACATTCCAGGATGTCTGGCTCTAGGTAAGTGATCACACCATGGTGATAATCTGGGTCATGATGATCTTTTTTGTATAGTTTTTCTGTGTATTCTTGCCACCTCTTCTTAATATTTTCTGCTTCTGTTAATTCCATACTATTTCTGTCCTTTATTGTGCTCATCTTTGCATGAAAATTTTCTTTGATATCTCTAATTTTCTTGAAGAGATCTCTAGTCTTTTCCACTCTATTGTTTTCTCTATTAGTTTGTATTGATTACTGAGGAAGGCTTTCTTATGTCTCTTTGCTATTCTTTGGAACTCTGCATTCAAATGGATATATATTTCCTTTTCTCCTTTTCCTTTTGTTTCTCTTCCTTTCATAACTATTTGTAAGGCCTCTTCAGATAACCATTTTGCCTTTCTGCATTTCTTTTTCTTAGCGATGCTCTTGATCACTCCCTCCTCCATAACCTCTGTCCATAATTTTTCAGACACTGTATCAGTTCTAATCCCAGGATTCTATTTTCCACTTCTACTGTATAGCTGCAAGGGATTTGATTTCGGTCATACCTTAATGGTCTAGTGGTAGACCATTACTTTCTCTACTTTCTTCAATTTATGTCTGAATTTGGCAATAAGGAGTTCATGATTTGAGCCACAGTCAGTTCCCTGTCTTGTTTTGCTGACTGCAGAGAGCTTCTCCATCTTTGGCTGCAAAGAATATAATCTGATATTCTGATATCAGATATCTGATATCAGAATTGACCATTTAGTTATGTCCATGTGTAGAGTCTTCCACTGTGCTGTTTTAAATGACCAGTGTGTTCTCTTGGCAAAACTCTATTAGCCTTTGCCCTGCTTCATTCTGTACTCCAAGGCCAAATTTGACTGTTATTTGCCTGTTATCCAGGTATTTCTTGACTTCCTACTTTTGCATTCCACTCCCCTGTAATGAATAGGACATCTTTTATGGGTGTTAGTTCTAGAAGGTCTTGTAGATCCTCATATAACTGTTAAACTTCACCTTATTTGGCATTACTGGTAAGGGCATAGACTTGGATTAGTGTGATATTGAATGGTTTTCCTTTCAAACAAATAGAGATCATTCTGTCTTTTTTGAGATTGCATCCAAGTACTGCATTTTGGACTCTTTTGTTGACTATGATGGGTACTCCATTTCTTCTAAGGGATTCTTGCCCACAGTAGTAGATATAATGATTATCTGAGTTAAATTCACCCATTTCAGTCCATTTTAGTTTGTTGATTCCTAAAATGTTGACGTTCACTCTTGCCATCTCCGTTTGGCCACTTCCAATTTGCCTTGATTCATGGATCTAACATTCCGGGTTCCATTGCAATATTGCTCTTTACAGTATAGGACTTTACTTCCATCACCAGTCACATCTACAACTGGGTGCTGTTTTGCTTTGGCTCCACCTCTTTAATTGAGATATAGTTCATTCACACAATTTTGTTAGTTTTAAGTGTAAAACATAGTGGTTCAATGTTTTGATAGATTATGCTTCATAAATTATTATGAATATTGGCTATATTACTTATCCTTACAACATATCCATTTTGTATATATTATTTATTTTATGCATAGTTGTTTGTATCTCTTAATCCCATAACACTATCTCACTGCCTCCCAGCTTCAAATGTCTCATTGTAACCATTATTTTGCCCTCTGTATCTGTGAATCCATTTCTTTTTTGTTGTATATGTCCATTTGTATTATTTTCTAGATTTTTCATATAATGATATCATACAGTATTTGTATTTCTCAGTCTGACTTATTTTACCTAGCATAGTATCCTACAGGTCCATTCAAACTGTTGCAAATGGCAGAATTTCACTCTTTTTTTTATGACAGTAGAATTCCATTATATATGGAATATATTTGGGTGGGTTTCCCTGGTAGCTCTGCAAGTTAAGTATCCACTTGCAATGCAGGAGACCCCAGTTTGATCCCTGGATTGGGAAGATCCCCTGGAGAAGGGATAGGCTACCTTCTCCAGTCTTCTTGGACTTTCCTGGTGGCTTAGATGATAAAGAATCTGCCCATAATTCCTGCCTACAGGAGACCTGGGTTCGATCCCTGGGTTGGGAAGATCTCTTGGAGAAGGGCATTGCAATCCACTCCAGTATTCTTGACTGGATTCCCCATGGACAGAGGAGCCTGGCAGGCTATAGTCCATGGTGTCACAAAGAGTCAGACATGACTGAATAATGAAGCACAGCACAGCATATATTTAAGCAGGAAGAAGAAATATTCAATGAACTGAATATGGGATACTTGAAGTTGCTGAGTTTGGGGAACAGAAGAGAGAAGAAAAATGAGCACAACATAAAGGACCCATTATCGTTAGAAAGCAGACCAATATACAATGTGAATCCCAAAATGATGAGAAAGAATATGAAGCAGAGAGAGCATTTGAAAAAATAATAGCTAGAAAGTCCCAAAGTTAATGAAAGGCATGAGTCTATACTCCCAAGAAATTCAGTGAATTTTCATGAAGATAAGCTCCAAGAGATCTCCAGTGAAACAAATTATAATCAAATTGGTTAAAGACAAAGAGAAAGGCAATATATTGAAAACAGTATGAGAAAATTAACTTGTTATATACAAGAGTTCCTCAATCTGGTTATTACCAATAGCTGATTTATTATCAGAAAACCTCAGAGTACACAAGACAGGAGAATTGACATATTCAAGGTATTGAAAGAAAAAGAAAGTTAACTTAAATTTCCATATCCTGCAAAAATATCTTTTAAAAATAAAGGAGAAATGAAGACATTTAAATATAAAATATGAGAGAGTTGATAATCACTGCACCTAACTTATAACAAATACTGAAAATTGTCCTTTAGGTATACAAAAACAACACTAGAAAATAACTCAAAACCATATGAAGACAAAAGTATCCTGATAAATATATGAGCAATGTAAAGCCAGCTGTATCATAATTTTAATATTTAATTCCATTTGAAAAATTTCCACAGACTTTAAAAGACAAATGCAAAAATATAATTTGCATTGTTAGGCACACAATGCATAAAGTTGTTTGTGTTATGACTTATGTAGAGATGGAAGAGTGATGTAGAAGTCAAATTATCGTATGTGGTTGATGTTAATTTTATGTCAGTTGATATTAAATTGCTATATCTTTAGAATGTTATGTGTCATCCGCATGGTAATCACACAAATATACAAACTTGGCAGTATATACAGAAAGGAAAGTGAGAGATGAGCTGAAATTTATCAACTAAAATGTTAGCTAAATAAAAAAGAAAGCATTGCTGGATAAATGAGGGACAGAAAGCTCAAGACGTACAGAAAAATGACAGAAGTAACCTCGGAGTTGCCTTGTGTCGTGTAGTTGCTGAGCTTTGTCCAACTTTTTGTGGCCCCAGGAACTGCAGCACACCAGTCTTCCCTGTTCCTCACTACCTCCTGGAGTTTGCTCAAATTTATGTCCATTGAGTCTGCATAAATGCATTAAAATCTCTCAGCAAAAAGCAGAGACTGACAGGGTGGGTGAAGAAACATGGTCCAGTATATGTCCTCTTTAGAGCTAAGAATATTAATAGACTGAAGGTGAGATACCACAAAAAGAATTCTGTGCAAGTGATAAAAAAGCTAGCATAGTTAGACCAATACCAGCCAAATAGGCTTAGATGAAGTAGAGTTGAGAGAAACGCTGTCTTTGTTGCTCCAACTGGTCTAGCTGCCAGTTGCCAGTTATCAGATTTGCTTGGTTGGTGTCATGTGTAGACGAAATTCCCACCTGAACCCTACTCATTTTACTAACCCATAGATTCATGAGATATAATAATACTAATAAATTATTTTTAAGTTGCTTGATTGTGAGGCATTTGTGTGCTCAGCCTCTCAGTCATGTCCAACAATTTGCAACCCCATGGACTGTAGCCTGCCAGGCTACTCTGTCCTTGGAATTTTCCAGACAAGAATGCTGGAGTGAGTTGCTATTTCCTACTCCGGGGATCTTCCCAACTCATGGATCGAACCCCTGTCTCTTGCATCTCCTACATTGGCAGACACATTCTTTACCACTAGCATCACCTTGGAAGTCCAGTTGAGACAACTTGATCAATTGTTCAGAACAATTCCCATTTTATAGTAAATAAAGTAGGTATTAAACATTAAGCAATTTCTTAAGCTTATCCAGCCAACCAGTAGCCAAATATACTTGAAGTTCCTCTTCTATTAATAGCTCCACATTTTGTGCACTTTTTACAGTTTGTTGCATCTATACTAAATGTCCAGATGCCTAAATTATATAGCAAATAGTGGAAATAGAAGTGTATTCTAGTGTAAAATTCTGGGTGTAATCATAAGTAGTGTTGCCAGATTTAGCAAGTGTAAATACAGGATATAGTGTTAAGTTTGAATTGCAGATAAGCTGTGTATATTTGGCATAGATATGTATTTTATACTTACTTGTACTAAAAATAATAGTTATTTATCTGATTAAAACTTAAATGAATAGCATACATTTAACTATCACACTTAAAAATATATATATATGTATATATATATACATATACATATACATATATAAAATACCTTGCATAATTTTGGAAAGAATCATTGGCTTCTGAAACTCAATTATCTAATCAATAAAATAAGAACAGCATCATTTCTAGGAGAAGTTAGGAGATAAAGTAGCATAGTCATTGCATGAATTCCCAGTTTTATGTCTATCATACCTTAGATTCTCTGGAAATATTAACTGGACTTTAAATAGTCCCATTCTGATTTTGTATCTTAATATCTTTGAAGTATATTATGCTTTGCTTTTTCTTCATTTTATTCCATTATTACTCCATTCAGAAATAAGCAATTATATTTTTAAGGGCTTGTTAAAAGCTTGTACTGTGTTTGGTAAAAGTATGTTGAATAATATAAATGTATTCATATAAGTGTATATTTAACTTTATGCAATATTACCTAATGCGATTTAATTTTAACTTTTTGAACTATTTCTTGACCATCTCAATATTCTGATTTGAGAAAAACAGAGTTTCATTGAACATAAATTGCTTGATAAAACTCTATAGGTATTAAACACACTTTGACAAAGAAATGAAAAAAAAGAGAATCTTATGAAATGTCTTCAGTACTCAAATACATAACAAATACCCATCTTTCACAATGTTGCTTCCTATTTGGAAAAAATCACCTGTTTCTTCCTAAAATAATTCCTTTGAGTGCATAACTTTCAGATTTCTCTACCAAAAAGTATTTTCCAATTGTATTCCATTCTCTGAGACATAATAGGTGAAAAGTCACCCATTCATAAAAGCCACCTAAAATAAGTTGTCTCATATAGATAAAACAGACTGAAACATTCAGTGCTATCTTTCAATAAGAAAACCAACTACTTGAACCAAATATATTTCCTAGCCACATAGACTTTTGTACAATAAAGTTATTTTTAGGGCACAAGTCAGGACTTTCTTTGCTCACCCAGAATGACAACCAGGATATCTCACTTAATCATGGGCTTTTGAAGATCCATCTATAGGCATTTAATAAGCTACCAACAAGAGTTATATAGTAGTGTTCAACAATATATAAAACCAGAGCTTTAGACTTGACAAGAATTGGAAATAGTGTCTAGCTCAGAAATACCATTTTATAGAGAATAAAATTGAAACACATAGGAGTTGAAAGAAACACGGTCACAGCTTTTTATTTGTGCCAAAGCAAGCCAACTTTCTGAATATTTGTTGATAATTTCTACATAATTAGTCTAGTGTTGGTGGTCTGGTGTCCTAATACCTTTTATTCTACTCGATGTACATGCACTAAACTATTATGTAAAATGAGTAGCTGTTGATTATAAGCTTATTGGAATAGTTTTATTTATTGTCTCTATATTGCTCTCATTCCCTGATGACTCAGACAGTAAAGAATCTGCCTGCAATGCGGGAGATCTGGGTTCAGCCCTGGATGGAGAAGATCCCCTGGAGAAGGGAATACCCACTCCAGTATTCTTTCCTGGAGAATCCCACAGTTATAGGAGCCTGGAGGGCTACAGTCCATGGGGTTGCAAAGAGTCAACACAACTGAGTGACTAACACTTTTACTTTAGTGGAATAGTTTCACATATTGTTCATAAATCAGTGCCTCTGAAACTCATAACTTCAGATCACCTTTACAAGTTCCAGACACATAAACCTTACTCTGAATTTAACATGTCCACCATAATGTGCCACTTGTATTTCCAACTAAGTATGTTCAAAATTCAGCTCAAACTCACACTTATGTTTAACTTTTTCACTGAAAACACACACCTCTGAGTTCTCTTGACTGTCTTTTCCCAGGTCACTTGGACATAAAGCATAATAAATTAGATTTAAATAAAATCATAGCTTAAACCTCGGCCTGGTGACACAATGTGATAATACCTTCAGCATTTATTTGTGTATTTATTTGGGGGCGGTGCCAGGTCTTTGTTGTGGCATGCAGAATCTTTGAGTCGCAGCATGTGAGATCTAGTTCCCCAACCAGAAACTGAACTTGAGCCCCATGAACTGAGAATCCCTGGACCACCAGGGAAGTCTCAAAATGCTAATGTTTTATTAGAGGAGGGACCACAGATCCTGTCAGTCGGTTCATGAAAATAATCTGCATTATGTGCCATATGCTAAGCTGTTGTTATTGTCCAATCACTCAGCTGTGTCCAACTTTTTGCTACCCCGTGGACGGCAGCATGCCAGGCTTCCCAGTCCTTCACCATTTCCTGGACTTTGCTCAAGCTCATGTCCACTGATAAGTATTATGCTCCAAATTTTGTACACTGGCTATAGCAAATGCATATTTAGGATAAAAATTGTTTAATTTCTCTGAATTACTGATGCTATTTTTAAATTTAACTTGCTTATGTATGTGGTTGTGTGTACATACAGATGAAAGATAAGATTATCATATAATTAATTGTCTTAAATGTTATCCTTTTGAGAGTAAGAGCAAGAACTTTTTTCTTTTTAATGAAACACACTGGTGCAACAGACACTGCTAGTGCTTTTAATTAGAGAAGATGATTATAAAGTTCCTGGCACTTGAGTAGCTGTTGGACTCCTATAACATCCACCCACATGATTTGTGAAGCAGTATAGGCAATGATTCATTCTTCCATCCTTGAATATTTGTAATGTATAAAATTATAGGGTTCATCTCTTGGGCAGTTGCTCCACTTCAGCAAAATGCAAAAAGAAAAAAAGAAAAGAAAGAAAGAAAGAAAGAAAACACTGTGACTTTCCAAGACAGTTTGTTCAAGACTTTAATAACTTAATAAAAATGAGTTTATAAAAAGAGCACGTAGAAAACCTCCATAGAAATGGGGCCTAAAATGAAGAACATATGTTTTGAGCAAGCAGGGAGAAAAGTGGGAAAGCTGAAGAATTAAGAGAGCCTAAAACTCTATTGTGCATCTTTGGAGAGATGCATGCAGCAACTGAGTGCACTGGAGTCTAAAATGGGTTTCAGAACTCTGTCAAGGCTTTATTGAAAGAATAGGATGCAGACTGACCCTTTGAAGTTAACTTAATACATTGTAATACATATAAATATTTGTCTGCTTTCCATGTCTATGAGTATTTCTATTTTGTAAATAAGTCTATTTGTATCAGTTTTTCTGGTTCCACATATCCATTGTAAACAGTGTGGTGCAGGTATCTTTTCAAATTAGAGTTTTCTCCAGATATATGCCCATGAGTGGGATCACTGGATCAGAAAGTTGCTCTATTTTTAACTTTATGAGGAACCCTCATACTGTTCTCCATAGTGGTTACCAAAGGGAAAAGGGGATGGATAAATCATGTCTGAGGGATTAAAATACACATACAACCATATATAAAATAGATAAAAAAAAAAATGCAGCTACTAAATAGCACAGGGAACTGTATTCAGTATCTTGTAATAACTTTTAATGGAAAAGAATCTAAAAAGGATAAATAAATACATGTATATTCAGTTATGCATACACACACACACACACATAGCAATCACTTTGCTGTACATAAGAAGCTAACACAAAATTGCTAAACAGATACATTTTCAAGAAAAATTTAAATAAATAAGTATTGGCTCTGGCTTTTAGTACTGTATTATTGGATGTGATATTTTAGAGCTAATATTATGTCCTTGGGTTCCCCTGTTGGCTCAGACAGCAAGGAATCTGCCTGGAATGCAGGAGACCCAAGTTGGATCCTGGGTAGAGAATATCCCCTGGAGATGGGAATGACTACCCACTCCACTCTTCTGGTCTGGAGAATTCAATGGACTGAGGAGCCTGGCAGACTATAGTCCATGAGGCTGCAAAGAGTCGGACAGGATTGAAGGACTGAGCATAAGGGAACTAACGTTGGTTGAGCCTTCACTCTGTAGGTAGCAGTTCTCGGAGCTTTATGTTGCTGTTCTTCGGTCATATCTGATTCTCAGCAACTGCATGAACTGCAGCCTGCTAGGCATCCCTGTCCGTCACAATTTCCTGGAGTTTTCTAATTTCATGTCCATCACCTCAGTGATGCCAGAGTTTTATACACATTGTTTAACTAAATCTTAAAAATGACACTATTCTGACTGTCAACATTTTACAGGTTAGAAAGATTTTCAGGAAGATCTTTCTAGAAGCTTTAGAAAGGTCTAACATGTCCAAAGTCACACAGTTTTATAACTAGCACAGATAGAATTTCAAGCCAAATTTCTTTACTTGCAAGCCCTGTGTCCTGCCTCTACCTAACAAGCTGATAACACCTGGATTGAAAGAAATATCTTAAAAAAAAAAAAAAGACACTTGGTAGGGATGAGGAGCCTCTTAAGTAGCCATCTCTAATGCTTTGCTAAGTGATGTTAGTTAGAATTTTACATCTACATTGTCTCCTTTGTGCTTATTGGGTCACAAGCACCAACTTTCTTTTATGCAAAGCTTTAAGAAGACTTACTAGATAACGTCCATAAAAATTCTTTAGCTCCTTGCAGAAGGTTTTTACATTAATATCAGGCATTATCACTCAAAGAATATTGCAACTCAATGCAGATTAGTTTAGAAGAACCTCTCAGACTACCTAAATGAACAATAACAAAAGCAATATGCTTTCTTATCTTTATTCTTATCTCAAATCCTATCTTAATTATGTAACACTGCAGGGAAGACAAAATACAGCTTCTCTCTGAATATTAAATGTATTTGCTTACTTGACTTTTATCACCTGCTTGGGTAGCAAGACTTCTTAGAAATTAAATGGCTAAATTACTTGAGGTTGTTTAAGAACAGAAATTTCAGATATGAAAGAGAAAATACATAAGAAATATTCAATAAAGCAATGAAATTCTACCTAAGGGGGGAAATTAGTTACTCAGAGAAACTCCTCCTTCCTTCTTTTCCCACCCTCTTTCCCTGTAAAAAGTTGCCAATTTTTATCCATCAAAGTCTTTTGTGTCTGCCCCAGGCACTTTTGAGTTTTCTTTCCTCAGAACTCATGCACAATGGTTGAGTTTCTCCAGATAATCTAAGGATAGTTTCTGTACAAAGAAAACAGACTGAGCTTTAGAGACAAAGGACAGCACTCATTGTTCAGCTTCTGATTGGAGACAAAATCTGCCACCGCATTGCTCCTGTTTCAGTTCAGTTCAGTCGCTTAGTCATGTCTGACTCTTTGCGACCCCATGGACTGCAGCACACCAGGCCTCCCTGTCCATCACCAACTCCCAGAGTTTACTCAAACTCATGTCCATTAAGTCGGTGATGCCATCCAGCCATCTCATCCTCTGTCGTCCCCTTCTCCTCTTAACTTCAATCTTTCCCAGCATCAGGGTCTTTTCCAATGGGTCAGTTCTTCACATCAGGTGGCCAAAGTATTGGTGCTTCAGCTTCAACATCAGTCCATCCAATGAATATTCAGGACTGATTTCTATTAGGATGGACTGGTTTGATCTCCTTGCAGTCCAAGGGACTCTTAAGAGTCTTTTCCAACACCACAGTTCAAAAACATCAATTCTTCAGCTCTCACCTTTCTTTAAATCCACCTCTCACATCCATACCTGGAAAAACCAAAGCTTTGACTAGACAGAAGTTTGCCAGCAAAATAATATCTCTGCTTTTTTAATATGCTGTCTAGGTTGGTCATAGCTTTTCTTTCAAGGAGTAAGCATCTTTTAATTTCATGGCTGCAGTTACCATCTGTGGTGATTTTGGAGCCCAAGAAAGTAAAGTCTCTCTAATTCCACATTTGCCATGAAGGGATGGGACCAGATGCCATGATCTTAGTTTTCTGAATGTTGAGTTTTAAGTCAACTTTTTCACTCTCCTCTTTCACTTTCATCAAGAGGCTCTTTAGTTCTTCTCTGTTTTCTGTCATAAGGGTGGTGTCATCTGTGTATCTGAGGTTATTGATATTTCTCCCAGCAATCTTGATTCCATCTTGTGCTTCATCCAGTCTGGCATTTCACATGATACATTCTGCATATAGGTTAAATAAGCAGGGTGACAATATACAGCTTTGACGAACTCCTTTCCTGATTTGGAACCAGTCTACTGTTCCATGTTCAGTTCTAACTGTTGCTTCTTGACCTGCATACAGATTTCTCAGGGGAAGGTAAGGTGGTCTGCTATTCCCATCTCTTTAAGAATTTTCCACAGTTTGTTATGATCCACACAGTCAAAGACTCTGGCATAGTAGTAGATTTTTTTTTTTCTGGAACGCTCTTCCTTTTTCGATAATCCAACAGATGCTGTCAATTAGATCCCTGGTTCCTCTATCTTTTCTAAATCTAGCTTGAATATCTGGAAGCTCACAATTCATGTGCTATTGAAGCCTGGCTTGGAGAATTTTGAGCATTACTTTGCCAGCATGTGAGATGAAGGCTTTGTGCAGTAGCTTGAACATTCTTTGGCGTTGCCTATCTTTGGGATTGGAATGAAAACTGACCTTTTCCAGTCCTTTGGCCACTGCTTAGTTTTCCAAATTTGCTGGCATATGAGTGCAGCATTTTCACAGCATCAACTTTTAGGAATTGAAATAGCTCAACTGTAATTCTATCACCTCCACTGGCTTTGTTTTTAGTGATGCTTCCTAAGGCCCTTTTTGACTTCACATTCCAGGTTGTCTGACTCTAGGTGAGTGATTAGACCATTGTGCTTATCTGGGTCCTGAAAGTCTTTTTTTGTTTAGTTCTTCTGTGTATTCTTGCAACCTCTTCTTAATAGTGTCTGCTTCTCTTAGGCCCATACCACATACCATTTCTGCCCTTTATTGTGCCCATCTCTGCGTGAAATATTCCCTCGGTATCTCTAAATTTCTTGAAGAGATCTCTAGTATTTCCTATTCTATTGTTTCCCTCCATTTATTTGCATTGATCACTGAGGAAGGCTTTCTTATCTCTCCTTGCTATTCTTTGGGACTCTGCATTCAAATGGGAATATCTTTCCTTTTCTCCTTTTCCTTTCACTTCTTGTCTTTTCTCAGCTATTTGTAAGGCCTCCTCAGATAACCATTCTGCCTTTTTTGCATTTCTTGGTCTTGATCACTGCCTCCTGTGGAATGTCATGAACCTTTGTTCATAGCTCTAGTCCCTTTTTACCAGAATAAAATGATATTCAGTGGATCATGAAGCCTATAATTTTTTTAAAGTAAATCTTTGCCATTATAACCTCTAAGAAATAATGATACTCATCTCTTTGTAGTTTCTAGAAAATTGCTACCGGCGTTATTATTTCAGGAATTATTTTTGTCTGAATATCACTTTCTGAAGGCAATAGTTGTGGCACATACACAAAACTTTCTAGACTAGATATTGTTTATTCTGAATCCAAAGTTTATGCATGTGTGTATGTGTGTATGCGTCACCATTCGTCTGTATAACAGCACAGTAAAGCCCTTAAGGGGAGAGTATTTTCTCCCCTAACACATAGTAGGTGATCAGTTCAACATTTAATGGATTGATAACTGAATAAAATGAGATATATAAGTATCACTGTCTTATAGAATTTGCTTCAAGTCATAAAATCATAAGTATCCTCTCAGAATTCACCTCTTTATGATTAATCTTTATAATGACAGGGAAGTATCAATGAGAAAAGAATACTTAATGATAACGGGCACATTGTTGGTCTTGTAATTAGTTATTTAAATACACTTTGCTTTTTCCCTGATAGAAGATTTTTATTTAACTATGCATGAAATTAAAGATCTCTGTAGTTTAGAGCTTGGGTACTTAAATTTTGTAAAGAGTTAGGCTTTGATTTTCTTTATTGTTATCCCCCTAGTGTTAGCATTCTAAAATTTTTGAGTAGGCAATATATCCACAGGATTCAAAATTTAAAATTAAAGGGTGAAATTAATATGGTGAAAAATTTACCTCCCATATCCCTGTATGCTAGCCTAAGTTTCTTTCTCCACAGATTTGTATATTTCTATAAATACCTTACTATACATAAGCTATTTAAAGATATCTTAATATAAGATTATTTAAAGGATTTTTAAAAAAAATTGTTATTGAAATATAGGTGATTTACAACGTGTTAATTTCAGATCTACAGCAAAGTGATTCAATTACACACACATAATAGTCTTTATTAGATTTTAAAGGATACTTTGGGATATATATTTCCCGTCTTTCCCCATACTTGGGCTTCCCTTGTGGTTCAGCTGGTAAAGAATCTGCCTGCCATGCAGGAAACCTGGGTTCGATCCCTGGGTTGGGAAGATTCCCTGGAGAAGGATATGGCTACCTACTCCAGTATTCTGGCCTGAAGAATTCCATGGACTGTATAGTCCATGGGGTCACAAAGAGTCAGACACGACTGAGTGACTTTCACTTCCCGCACACTTATCCCTGATCCTCCAGTTTTATTTACTGCTTGTTTGCTACCTGGCATACAGGAAAACTTTTTCTATGAGTTTTCAAATAGCTAATCTTTTACCTTTCCCCATTAGCCATCATCTTTGTGGCATGAATGCATTGCTATGAACTTTAGGATTCATTAGACATTTCTATTTTGGCTCCTCCAGGTTTATGACATCCTGTCAATTTCATGTTATATAAGTTTAAGATGCACAGGATGATTTGATACATTTATCATATTGCAATGTGATTACTTCTATATTATTAGCTTACACCCCCTCAAGGCACATACTTATCATTTTTTAAAATTTAATTATTTTTTAATTGGAGGATACTTGCTTTACAATACTGTGTTGTTTTCTGACATGTGAAAGTGAAAGTCGCTCAGTTATCTCCGACTCTTTGTGACCCCAGGGACTAACACAGTCCATGGAATTCTCCAGGCCAGATACTGGAGTGGGCAGCTGTTCCCTTCTCCAAGGGATCTTCCCAACCCAGGGACTGAACCCAGGTCTCCTGCGTTGAAGGCGGGTTCTGTGCCAGCTGACCTGGTTTCTGCCATACACTGACATGAATCAGCCATAGGTGTGGTAGCTTAGTGGTGAACAGCGAGCAGACTGCCACATCTGTTGTCTCCGAAGGAGAAGATTTAACTGGGGGAGCGAAAACAGTCTCAGTCACTCAGAGCCTTGTGTAGATTTTATTTAAAGTGAAGCTACAGAAAACGCTTCTCACATAGACATCAGAAGGGAGCAGGAGAGCACCCACCTCACCAGTTTAAACGGGGACTCATGCACTTCTCGGGCTTCCCCTGTGGCTCAGCTGGTAAAAATCCCGCCTGTGATGTGGGGCAGCCCTGGGCTGGGAAGATGCCCTGGAGAAGGGAGAGGATACCCACCCCGGTATCTGGCCTGGAGAATCCCATGGACTGTACAGTCCACAGGGTCGCCCAGAGTCAGACACAACTGAGCGCCTTTCACTCGTTCTTCTCAACTAGCTACTGAGAGTAAATAAAAAGTACCTCAAGGCTGGGAGAACTCTGCCCAGACCCCTTCCCATAACAAACACCCTGGGATGACAGCAGCGTGAGATTAGCCAGAAGGAACAGGTTAACCCAGAATTTAAGACTAAGGAAGCTTTTAGCCACACCTTCTTCCATAACATATCCAAAGCCCAAAATAAAAAGGCATGTCCCTGAACAAGAGACACTGCTCCCTGCCAGCCCTACTGTCTGAGGCAAAAGGATGTGAAAAAGAATGTTTATCTCCTCCTTAAAGAGGCCTCAAGCTTGGACTCCTTATCACCTTGCCAAAGTTAACTGTCTCAGGTGTACATATGTCCCCTCCCTCCTGGATCTCTCCCCCGCTCCCCGCCTCCCACCCCATCCCAGCCCTCTAGGTTGTCCTAGAGCATTGAATATTCTCGGCTCCTTTGTTAACATGCTAGCTGATCATATATATGCGGGTTATTTGTGGGCTGTCTGTGTCTCATTGGTTTATGTGTCTATCTCTATGCTTGTATCTTATTGTTTAAATTACTATATCTTTGTAGTATAGATTGAAATCACGAAGTGTGATGCCTCCAGCTTTCTCAGGATTGTTTCTTGTTTTTGTGTTTTTGTACTTTCTTACAGATTTTATTTTGTTCTACTTCTACCAAAAAAAAAAAAATGTTACTGGTATTTGATAGAAATAACATTGAATCTATATTTGCTTTGAATAATATGGACATTTTAACACTATTGATTATTTTGATTCACGAAAATGGGATATCCTCCATTTTTTGTTCCTTCTTCACTTTTTATGACATAATCTTATTTTTCTTTGTACAGATTATCCCTTTCTTCATTAACTTTATTCCTAAATACCTTATTGTTTTTGGTGTTATTCAGAATGAACTTACTCTATTTCTTTTGCAGCAAATAACAGAAATTTAATTTCTTCCTTTGTAATTTTGGATGGCTTTTATTTATTTACCTTGCCTGATGATTGCTCTAGCTAGGACATCCAGAACTATACTGAATAAGGGTGGTAAGAGTGGAGATTCTAGTCTTGTCTGTGATCTTAAGAGAAAAGCTTTTAACCTTCCCTCATTGTATATAATATTAACTTTGAGTATACTACAGATGGTCTTTTTAAATTTTTTATAGAATATTCCTTCTATATCCGATCCATTGAGTATTTTTATTATGAAAGAATATTGAAATCTGTCAAATGCTCTGTTTTTTGTGTCTATTGAGTTGATCATATGAATTTTAACTTTCAACCTATTAATGTTATATTTCACATTAAAAGATTTGCATATAATAAGCATTCTTGTGTCCCAGTAATAAATTCCATTTGATTGTGGTGAATAATCATTTTAAAGTGTTGGATTTAGGTTGCTAATATTTTATTGAGATTTTTTGCACCTATATCTATCAGGAAGATGGATCTATTGTTTTCTTGTCCCATAATGTCCCTATCTAGATTTGGTTTTAGTATGATTCTGGACTTTAAAATAAGTTTGAAAGTTTTTTTTTTTTTTTTTTCTCTTTAATACTTTTGGGAGAATTTGAAAAGGATTGCCATTACATTTTCCTTAAAAGTTTGGTAGAATTGCCAGTGAAACCATCTGGACCTAGGCTTTTCTGTGTTGGGAGGTTTTTGATTACTGAGTCAATATCTCCTTACTTGCTATTGGCCTGTTTCCTATTTCTTTATGATTGACTCTTAGGTGTGTGTTTCTAAGAATTTGTTTCTTCTAGTCTATCCAATTTGTTGCTTGCAGTTGTATGTAGTAAACTATTATGATCCTATGTATTTGTGTAATTTCAATTGCAATTTCTTCTCTTTCATTCCTGATTGTATTTGAAATTTTTATAAAATTTATTTGGAGTTAGTCTAGTTAAAGTTCTGTCAATTTTATTTATCTTTTAAATAAAACAGGCTTTAACTTTTTTATTTTCTATTTTTAGAAATATTATTTTTATATACATTTTACTTCTGTTTTTCTTGTCTGTTTTACTTATTTCCATTCTGATCTTTGTTATTTCTTTCCTTTTGCTTATTGCTTATTTTGAGCTAAATTTGTTCTTTTTTTCCCCCTAGTTCCTTGAAACATAACATATATGTGTATTTGAGATCTTTTTTATTTTTTAACACATGCATTTATTGCTCTAAAATTTTCTCTAAGTACAAATTCATAAGTGTTCCATAGATTTGGGCGTGTTGTGTTTTCTTTTTCATTTGTTTCAAGATGTTTTTGATTTCCATTTTGAATTTTTCTTTGACTCATTGGCTATTCAGGAATATGTTGTTGATTTTCCAAATTTTTGAAATTTTTTGCCTTTCACGTTTTTTGTTGATTTCTACATTTTTATTATTGTTGTCAGAAAAAAAAATGAAAAACTTGATGTAACATCAATCTCAATTTTTTTAACACTTCTTTTGTGGCTTATCATATGATATGTTTTAGAATATGTTTCAAATGCATTTGAGAAAAATCTGTATTCTGATGCTGTTGGGTAGAATGCTCTCTATATGTCAGTTCAGTTCATTTGTTTTAGAGTGTAGTTCAAGTTCAATGTTTCCCAGTTACTTTTCAGTCTTCTATCCATTTCTGAAAGTGGGCTGTTGAAGTCCTCTAATATTATTGTATTGCTACTTCTCCATTCAGATCTAACAGCATTTTCTTAATACACTTATGTGCTCTGATGTTAGATGCATATATATTTTCAGTTGTTATATCTTCTTGATGAGTTAACTCCATTAACATTGCAATGATAATATTATTATCTCATTACTACTTTTGGAGTACAGTCTACTTTATCTGATATTTGTGTAGCAATATCACTTGGTTTGCAATTGCATAGAATAGCTTTTTCCATGCCATTACTTCAGGACAATTCTATTCTTCAAACTGAAGCGAGTCTTTTGTAGGCACCATAGACTTGGGTCATGTTTGTTCCAACCAGTCACTCTGTCTTATATTTAGATAATTCAGTCCATTTACATTTACAGTAATTATAGATATTCAAAAACTTTACTAATGCCAACTTAATAATCACTCTCTGGCTGTTTTATAGTTCTATTTCCTTTTCCTCTTCTTTTCTGCTTTTATAGGAAATTATGATTTTCTCTAGTGGTTTACTCTGATGTCTTTCTTATTATCATTTTGCATCTACTGTAGGCTTCTGCTCTGTGGTTATGTTTCATATAAAATATCTTATAATAGTCCACTTTATGCTGATAGCAACTTTGATTCTATGCAAAACTCTACCATTTCAACCACCCCCTTATGTTTTTAGTGTCACAAGTTACCTCCTTTTATACTGAATACACATTATCAAATTATAGTAGCTATTATTATTTGGAGGAGTGGCAGTAGTGGCAAATAACCTGCCTGCCAGTGCAGGAGAAACAAGAGACATGGGTTTGATCCCTGGTTTGGGAAGATCCCCTGGAAACAGAAATGGCAACCCATGCCAGTAATGTTGCCTGGAAAATTCCATGAACAGAGGAGCCTGGTGGTCTGCAGCCCATGGGTCACAAAGAGTTAGACATAACTGGGCACACATGCACATTGTTATTTTGATTACACTTTAACATTTGCACTGTAGTTAAGTGGTCAATTCATCATTCTATTATAGATTTGAAGTTTTCCAAAATGACTATATATTTTCACCTTTACTAGTGTGTTGTGTATTTTCCCTTTTTTTTTTTTTTTTCACATTACTAATTACCATGTTCTTCTTTTAGCTTGAAAAGCTCGTTTCTGCATTTCTTGTAAGGCAGGTCTAGTGGTGATAAACTCCCTCAACTTTTATTCTTTGGGAATTCTTTATTCCTCCTTCATATCTGAAAGCTAGCTTTGCCAGATAGGATATTCTTGGTTGCTATATGTATTAATCCATCGCACTATTTCCTGATCTGTAAAGTGTTTTACTGAGAACTCTGATAGTCTATTGCAGTTCCTTGGTAGGTTATAATCTTTTTTTTTTTTCCTCTTGGTCCTTTGAGGAATTCTGTTAATCTTTTGTTTTTGATAGTTTCATTATCATGTCTGGGAGGAGATCATTTGGGACTGAAATGATGAGTGATCTATTAACTTCAGGAAATTAAATGTTCAAGTTTCTTCCAAAATTTGGGAAGTGCTCAGCCACTATTTGTTTAAATAAACTTTACACACCCTTCTCCATCTTCTTTCCTCTGGGACTTTAGTGAATCTGATATTTGCTTTTTTTGTTGGAATCTTATAGATCACAAAGACTTTCCATTTTCTTTTTCATCCTTTTTCTTTGTTCTTCTCTTATTGGGTTGTATCAAAATTCCCAGAGTCCAATTCACTGATTCTCTTTTCTGTTTGGTCAACTTTGCTGTCAATGTTCCCTTTTGCATTCATTATTTCAGTCACTAAATTCTTAGTTTCAGAATTTCTGCTTTTTATTCAAAATCTGTTTTTTATTTATATATCTTTGGTCTATCTCTCATTTTATTCCTGTGTTAATTTTCTATTATCTTTGATTTGTATCTCTGTGTTTTTTGTTTGTATTGTTTCACTTGTTTCTGTAGCTCATTGATTTTCCTCAAGATAACAATTTTAAATATTTTGAGTTGAGATGTTTCTGACAGTCCTGTGGTTAAATCTTTGAGCTTCCACTGAAGGGGGCATAGGTTTGATCCTTCGTCAGGAAACTAAGATCACTCATGTTAGGCAGGCAGTGTGGCCAAAGAAATCTATTTTGGGGTAAATCTCAGATTTCCATGTATCTGGTTTGATTACTGAAAGACTATTGATATCTTTTACTGATTCCGTATTTCCTTGATTCTTCATGTTCCTCGGAACGTTGCTTTGCTGTTTCACTTTTGGAAGAGTTGTCACACCGAATGTTTGAGTGTTTTCCCTTGATTTCATAGCTCATCAGGATGGTTTCTGGAAACCTCTGCTTTGTTTTCCTGACGCTGGTATTGCAGCCGAAGTTTATAGTTTCTTTCCTTCAAGAACCGGCCTGCCAATGCAGGAGACACAGAAGACACAGGTTCCCTTGCTGGGTAGAAGGGATCCCCTCAGAGAAGGAAATGGCAACCCACCCCAGCATTCTTGCCTGGAAAATTCCAGGCTACAGTCCAAGGGCCACAGAGAGTCAGACAGGACTGAGTGGGTAAGAACGCACATACATTCTTGCCATAAGACCTCAGCTTGTTTTCTACAGGTACTTACTATTTGCTGGGGCCTGCTCTCAGCGTCACCCTTGAAAGAGCATGAAGGGAATGGGCAGTGTAGTGAAGGGCAGAGGCATGGGTTTGATACTTTATGACTTTGGGCCAGTTAAGGGGTTCGGACAGTTATGCTTACCCAGGAGTTTGTGGGCATGCTTTCTTCTGGATCCTTTTAACGCCCTCTCATGTTCTCATCTGCCTCTTTCTTACCTCCCTCTCCCCAGCCATGGAGGTCTTGCCTCTGTACTCAGGGTGCTGGGGTACCAAAGCAGATTTCCCTACAGCATCGTGCACACCGGTGAAGCGGAGCACTCACAGGAGAGGTCACTGCAGGCTGGATGAGTTGCACGTTGCTCTACCATAGGTGAGGGGCACACTGCTAAAGTTTCTCTTACTCTTTCCTATGCCTCCAAGCTTGCATTTTCACCCCTCCAACAGAGTATTTGACCCTCTCCTCTAAGCACTGGGACTACTAAAAAAAGCTGCCTTATCTGCTCAAGTCAGTGATCTCCAGGTGCTGGCTGAATACAGCCAAGAGGGATGAGGCTGACCCACAGGCTCCTGCTGGTTCGATAGTTTGCACCAAAGTTTATCCTATTTCCTGGTGCATGGATGGCCAGTGCTCCTTCTGAGAAGTTTGGCCTATAGTGCTGATCTCAAACCTCCCAAAGAGGCATTTTTGTTCATGACTGAAAGGTAAATTTTAGATTTTAAAGGAGAAAACATAAAGGAGAGACAACTTATACCACCATGATGCTAACCTTTACATTCAATATGATTATATCTTGGGACTTCTCTGGTTGCTCAGTGGTAAACAATCCTCCTGCCAAAGCAGAAGTTATGGGTTCCATAGCCGGGTTGAGAACATCCCTTGGAGAAGGAAAGAGCAACCCACTCCAGTATTCTTGCCCAAGAAACCTCATGGGCAGAAGAGACTGCCCATGAGATTACAAAATAGTTGGATGCAACTAAGCAAATAAACAACCATTTGAGTAAAATGTATTCAATACCTGTAACCATGTTCCTACTCTAAAATTTATTTTAAATTAGTATTACTAGTTTCTTATTAAAATTAATTTAATAAACATTTTTGTGCCTGTTAGTTTCTTGTAGCTTTCTTTGAACACATTGAACTAAACATGGTCTATATAATTGCCCAGCAAGATATGAAGTGACAGCAAATGTATTAGAATTATTTCACTATTTAGAAGCTATTCAGGGTGATTTATACACTCACAAAGATAATTTGGGAATTCTAAACTTTGGAGAATTGCTATGTTGCTGAAAAGAATGAATAGAATAAAAAGAATTAGATTACATATATCTAAAGTGCTCTAAGATCCCCTCAAGGAGGAAATGGCAACTTGCTTCAGTATTTTTGCCTGGAAACTCCCACAGACCGAGGAGCCTGTCTACAGGGCTACAGTCCAAAGGGTCACAAGAGTTGGGCAGAACTGAGTGACCCACTGAGTGAGCAGCACAGACTACTAGTATATGTTACAAGCCTATTTCATTTTAAAATTTTTTGAAATACAACAAACTCATAAAGAATAAAATTAAAAAAAATTCTGTTTCACCATCAGCTTTATAAGTAAATATTATATTTCCTATCCAGTTGTGGTACCTGATACCCATCTGGTTGCATCAAATGCAATTGTTTTTCTTTCCAATAATTGGCAGTAATCTGAATTTGATTTCTTTATTCACGTGTGTATGTATATATTATTTTAGTAAATATGTACATATATAGAACAATATCTATATAAAATTGTTATATTTCATTATATATATCTTGTCTTTCATGTTTATCTAAGTAGTTACTGTGCGTGTTTATCAGTCAATAGATTTGTCACGCTCTTCCTGTTGGCATTTGCTACTTCAGTGTTTCTAGTTCCACTGATTATGTTCATATTGTATAAATAAACCCCTGTTAGTTTACCGCATTCTTCTGTTGATGAGACAATGACTGTTACTGTGGGTATATGTACATAATGCATACACATGTATTTCCATATATAAACACACACTCTAAGCACTGTTAGTTTTAACAGAAATTAAGATATGTATCTCCTTATAAAAGTATGCAAAATTCTCTAGGAAATATATTTAGGAATGGATTGCTAGGTAACAGAAGATGTGCATCATCAACTTTAATATAAAAAATAGTTATTCAAAGAGATTGCAGCAATTAACATCTGTAATCCCATTAACAAAGGAATTACAAAAGCAGCCCCATTGATCTATGTCTTCATCAAGACATCGTATTCTCTGTTCTTTCTAGAAAAGTAGAGTAAGAATGCAAAAGGCATACCCCGGGGCCCAGGAGGAAGGAGCAGTGGCCCCTTAAGAGACTGACCCAGACTCGCCTGTGAGTGTCCAGGCAGCCGCGTTCCAGGACGTCTGGCTCTAGGTGAGTGCTCACATCATCTTGGATGAAAGTGAAAGAGGAGAGTGAAAAACTTGGCTTAAAGCTCAACATTCAGAAAACAAACATCATGGCATCTGGGCCCATAACTTCATGGCAAATAGATGGGGAAATATTGGAAACAGTGAGACACTTTATTTTTGGGGGCTCCAAAATCACTGCAGGTGGTGACAGAAGCCAAGGAATTAAAAGGTGCTTGCTCTTTGGAAGGAAAGCTATGGCCAACCTAGACAGCATATTAAAAAGCAGAGACATTACTTTGCCAGCAAAGGTCCGTCTAGTCAAAGCTATGGATTTTCCAGTGGTCACGTATGAATGTGAGAGTCGGACTATAAAAAAAAAGCTGAACACCGAAAAATTGATGCTTTTGAACTGTGGTGTTGGAGAAGACTCTTGAGAGTCCCTTGGACTGCAAGGAGATCCACCCAGTCCATCCTAAAGGAAATCAGTCATGAATATTCATTGGAAAGACTGATGCTGAAGCTGAAACTCCAATACTTTGGCCACCTGATGTGAAGAACTGACTCATTGAAAAAGAGCCTGAAGCTGGGAAAGATTGAAGGCAGCAGAATGAGATGACAGAGGATGAGATGGTTGGATGCCATCACTGACTGGATGGACATGAGTTTGAGCAAGCTCTGGGATGTGGTGATGGACAGGTAGGCCTGGCATGCTGCAGTCCATGAGGTCGCAAAGAGTCAGACACAACTGGGCAACTGAACTGAACTGAACTGTGAAAGATGCTCCACTGTGGATTTAACTAGCTTTCTCCATCCACTTGTGAGGGTCTCCTGGGTGGCTCAAATGGTTAAGAGTCTGCTTGCAGTGCAGGAGACCGGGGTTTGATACCTGGGTTGGGAAGATCAGCTGGAGAAGGAAATGGCAACCCACTCCAGTATTTTTGCCTGGAAAATCTCATTGGTGGCAGAACCTGGAAGGCTACAGTTCATGGGGTTGCAAAGAGTCCGACATAACTGAGTGATTTCACTCTCTATCCCCTTGTGAGGTTCAGCAAATTTTCATAAGCTCATTGTAAACTAGAACTTCATTTTATGTTAATTATCTATTCATAATTTTTCTTAGACTGTTTATGATTTTTCTACTTATTGTGGTTCTTTATTTTAGATACAAATGTAATATATTTGTTGTAAATAACTTCTGGTACAGTGTGGTTTATCATATCATTTTTATTATTTTTTTGATGCACAGAAGTTTACACATGTTAATACATATATTGATCAATATTTTCTTTCATGACTTATATTTTCTTATATGTTAATAATTATTTGCCTATATTAACATAATAAACATATTTTTATGTATTCCCTCCAAAAACTCAATCTTTTTCTCTTCTTTTTATCTTTAATTTATTTTTGTGTTTCATGCAAAGGATTCCATTTTATTTTTTCAAGAACCATTTGTTGGCTATTTCATCTTTTGTCTCAGTGATTTATAAAGCCATTTCAACAAATTTTTATGAATGCATCTGTCCATCTCTGGCTTGTCTACTGTTTTTCACTCTCTATTGTTTGTCAATTGTGTCAGAAGCATACAGTCGGAATATATACAGCTGTTTCTTTGCAAACTGCTGTTGCCAGTATTTTTCTGCATCTTTTTGAGACATAATTTATCTACTAAAATATCCATCCATTTAAAGTGTATAATTTAATTTATTTTTAGTATATTCACAGGGTTATACAACTATCACTGCAGTTTAAGTTAAGAACATTTTAACCACCTGGTAATAAGACTGTGTTCCCCAGCGCGTCAGTCTCTAGTCCTCGTCATCCACAGAGCAATGAACAAACACGAGTCTGCTTTTGGTGTCTGCAGGCATGCCTGTGCTAGATATTTCGTGCAATGTGTGTGCTTGATGACTGGCTTCTTTCACTCAGCATAATGCTTTGAAGGTCCATCCATCCATATTGTAACGTATGTCAGTTCTTCATTATTATTAATATTATAGTCAAGCAAGTTCATTATATGGACATATACATATATATATGTTTAATTACTTATCAGATTGATGAATATGTGGGTTGTGTTTGTTTGGGGGCTATTCTGTACAATACTGCTTTCTTAGCTAATTTTGATCTTTTATTAGTATAAAATTAAGAAACTGTCAATTTCCACAAAACACTTGAAAATTAAATTTCCCTTGAAGGATCATGTATAACATTTATAAGACTCATTCTAAGGACTTTCATTTTGTGGCTATTTTACATGTATGACTCATAATATATGTTCTATAAATTGATAAAAATATATTTCATTAGCTTTATAAACTGACCTTATATCTAAAAAATCTGCCAAACATTATATTCTATATCTGCCTTTATAATCTCTAAGTTTATTTATGGAAAATCTTGCTGAATTCAATTAATGACAGGTTTTTTCTCTACCAAAATTTTCTTATTTTTATATATTTGCTATTCATGTTGATCTGTTTAGAGCCTCCAGTTCTATATTGATAGACACAGTATAATTAACATATTTTACTCATTTTTGAAATGAAAATAACAACTTCTAATGTTCTACCTTTAGGCATAATATTTGATTTGTATTTAATCATCCTGTAAAAGAATTTTCATGCCATTCCTAGTTTTTCAAGGGTTTTAAAAGAAATAGGTGTTAAAATAGATCAAATACATTTTTATATTTATTCAGATAATTTTATGAGTTTTTACTTTAACTTATAATTGAATAAAAAATATTAACAGATTTTATAATGTTACATAATTATGGCATTTCTAGGAACTTGACCATTTGATATTATTTCACACATTACTAGATTTTGTTTACTAATAGTTTAGGAGTCTTTGTACCTATATTCATGAGTGAAAATAGTCTGTAAATACACTCCTTAGCCGGTTTGGTATAAAGCTTTAGAGTAGATTTTAGAATAGATTCTGTCAGAATTCCCTCTTGTTTAGTTGTCTCATGGTGCTATGGGTCAGGTATTATCTAATATATAAAGTGAGCTTCCCTGGTGGTGCAGATGGTAAAGAACCTGCCTACAATATAGGAGACCTGGGTTTGATCCCTGGGTCAGGAAAATCCCCTGGAGAAGGGAGTGGCAATCCCACTCGAGTATTCTTGCCTGGAGTTTCCCATGGACAGAGGAGCCTGGTGGGCTACCATTCACAGTATATCAGTATAGCATCTGGTATTTGGAATATAGCTACTGACATGGAAAAATCGTTTCCTTTCCCATCATCATTATCAAAGAGTATTAATCAGCAGGAATTTGTATTGAAAGTGTAAAAGATGACGGCACACACTGTCTTCCCCCGGGCAATGCCAACCCTCTTCATGTCACGACATTTTTGACAAACACATGAAGGACAGTTGATGTGTTAAGAGAGACTACAACATTAAGAAGTGAGTTCACAGTTACTAAAGGCAGACAGACAAAAGGGACAATAAAACACTTTTAAAAGCAAATTAAAAAGCCACAAAACATGCCAGGCTTAGAAATATTTACTAAACTAACTTAACAAAAGCTTAAAAAGCATATTTATGGAAATTTTCAAAAATAATTGCATGTGTATGTAAGTATATGATTATCTTGAGTGAATGAATGTTCAAAGTCAGAAATGTTACACACCACAGTAGAAGATTAAAATAACAGGACTCTACCATCATCCTACTAGTTGCAAAAATTTTTTTTGATAAAGTAAGCAATCATTCAGCATTCAGAATTTTAGGAAATAAATACATATTCAACCTTCTTTCTAACTTGATCAAATGTCTGTCTCAGAAATCTACAGCAATCATCATATTAGTCATGGCACTTTAAAATGATTTCTTATAAGGTTGAGAACTTTGTAGGAAATATTAGATAACTACTATTTAATAGAATAGATACTAGAATCACTACTATCACAATCTCTATTCAGCATTATTCAGAAGAAACTGATAAATGGAAGAAAAAAATAAGAAAGAAAGTGCCTGAGGGTGTAGGAAGAGAAGAAAGTAAAAACACTGAACAATTCATCAATCATTGTTGCTTGTTGGTAGGTAATGCTTGCCTTCCAAAAGTTTAAAAAAATATATATATAATGAAAATAATAAAGGACGACTGTTAGAAGTCCAGAAAATAAAAATCACTGCCATCCTCATGGTAATGTGGTCCAGGGATCATTACGCCATTATGTATGCATTAAATTTTAAATTGACTTTCCATATAGTTACATAGATATATTATTCAGAGATAGGATATATTTTACTTAACAGCATATTTTATAATACTTTTTAACTGTCAAATATTTAGACATAGGATATATAAATTTAGACATAGACATGCAGACTTCCATTTGTGCAATGCCTTGAAACCCATGATTGTTAGAGATATGGCCATCAGCATATCTTACTGCATCAACCAATTAAAAAAATATATATATAAACAAAATATTTTTAATAAACTTTTTGCAATCCATATGACAGATAAAAGGGTATATATTCATTACAAAAACAGGTCCTAAAATTCATGAGAAAAAGATAAATTATTCATAGAAAAACTGGCAGAATTTGGAAGCTGGCAAGTCAGAAAGGAAAAAAAAATAATCAAGTTACCAGCAACCAATTAGGCTTGGCACAAAAACAGAAAATGATTGCTTTTATTTATATCTCATGTAGTGATGAGGTGGATTTAATAGTATTTTTTGAAAGAAATCTGACAATATCTATTGAAATTTACAGGCAGATAGCCTTTGACTCAGTTATCTCACTTGTGTGAATCTCGTTTTAGAGAGTTTGGAACTGAAAGCATTGCTAAGTACAGTTTATGTATAAGAATTTTCTACACAGTATTATTTGTGCTGGCAAAAACAAAAGAAAACTTGGAAACAATCTAAAATAGCTATTAATAGAAAAATATATTTTGAGAATCTATTGAATGAAATAGTAGTTATTTCAAATAATATTTTATATTTTCCTTAATTTATGTGGTAGAGGACTGAGCAAAAAAAACACACCTTTCTTTTCATCTATATTTATGTTTTCAAGCGTCTAGACATAGAGAAAAACGTGAAGGTATACAGACCTTGTTTAATTTATCTTGGAAGTGGAAAGAGAGAATTTCTCCCCACTACTATATAGTGGGGAGAAATCAAACCTGATACATTGCTTTTAGGGAGTATTTTATTTTATTTTATTTTATTTATTTATTTATTTTTTAGAATTTATTTATTTATTTTAGTTGGAGGCTAATTACTTTACAATATTGTAGTGGTTTTTGTCGTACATAGGGAGTATTTTAAAAAGATGTTTTTCAGTTCAGTTCAGTCGCTCAGTAGTGTCCAACTCTTTGTGATCCCATGAACCGCAGCATGCCAGGCCTCCCTGTCCATCACCAACTCATGGAGTTTACCCAAACTCATGTTCATTGACTCAATGATGCCATCTAACCATCTCATCCTCTGTCGTCCCCTGCTCCTGTCTTCAATCTTTTTCAGCATCAGGGTCTTTTCCAATGAGTCAGCTCTTCGCATCAGGTGGCCAGAGTATTGGAGTCTCAACTGCAAAATCATATCTTTTAAAATGCTTTTTAAGTTCAAAAAGAAATCAATCCTGAGTATTCATTGGAAGGACTGATGCTGAAGCTCCAATACTTTGGCTACCCAATGTGAAAAGACAGCTCATTGGAAAAGACCGTGATGCTGGGAAAGGATTGAAGGCAGAAGGAGAAGGGGATGACAGAGGATGAGATGGCTGGATGTCATCACCAACTTGACGGACATGAATTTGAGCAAGCCCCAGGAGTTGGAGATGGACCTGGGAAGCCTTGCATGCTGCAGCCCATGGGGGTCAGCAACAGTCAGACATGACTGAGCAACTGAACTGAACTGAAACGATTTCCTTTAGGAATGACTGGTTTGATCTCCTTGAAGTCCAAGGGACTCTCAAGAGTCTTCTCCAACACCACAGTTCCAAAGCATCAACTCTTCTGCGGTCAGCTTTCTTTACAATAGTCCAACTCTCACATCCATACCTGACTACTGGAAAAAACATAACTTTGACTAGATGGACCTTTGTTGGCAAAGTGATGTCTCTGCTTTTTAACATGCTGTCTGAGTCTGTCATAGCTTTTCTTCCAAGGAGCAAGTGTCTTTTAATTTCATGGCTGCAGTCACCATCTCAATGAGTTTGGAGCTCAAAAAAATAAAATTTCTCACTGTTTCCATTGTTTCCCCATTCATTGGCCGTGAAGTGATGGGATTTTAAAAAGAGGCATAAATATCCGTATACAGAGAGACCTCTGCTTCTAGGAATGTATCTAAATAAATAAATAAAAATTTAAAAGTTTTATGCACATAAAATATTGCTTACTGCAAGATAATGCACAACAATGGAAAAAAAAAAAGTAGTAAAAATCCAGCCATTTAGGAAGAATTATAACACTACACCAGTGCCATCACCCAATGTCAATGTGAAGTCATTATTTAAATCACTAAATAAGGAAAGATTATGAAGATATGGTAGAACTAACAATAAAGAAACTGCCTGACAATATAGGAGATGTAAGAGAAGAGAGTTCGATCCCTGGGTTGGGAAGATCCCCTGGAGGAGGGCAAGGCAACCCTCTCTATTATTCTGTTTTTTTTTTTTTTATTATTATTATTAAATTATTTATACAACTATAAGCTTAAAATTGGGGTGAATACTGTTGAAATAAAGTGTAAGCCTATGAAAGTGATGTCGGGGGTTAGAAGCACAGCCCAGAGGATGTGACAAATCAACCCAGTTGCCCAGGGGCTTGGTTGAAGCTAGGGGGCATGGGCGACAATACAATGGACACATTCCAGGCAGATTGTACTGGAGGGAGAAAGAGATGAGTTGGGAGAGAGAATTACAGAGAATGTGATGTTAAATAACAATGTAGCCTAGTCATCAAGCAAGCCTTCAATATGTTTTATTTTTTGTTTAAGAAGGAAGGAATATTATATCCTATTTGCAAAGACTTCCCCACTGTAATTTGGTAGCAGTCTCTCAGGAAAGGCAGAAAAGGTAAAATTCATTGGTTGGAAAAGAGTTTAAATTTTGTTCTCTCTTCGATCTTTCAGTTACTTCTGTGTAGCATCATATATTGAATGGGGAAAAAAATTAGATTATGGGAACAGACCAACACATTTCATTTAGTCTAGAAGTGGATACAGAAACACACACATGCACACACAATGCACATACTTCATTCCATCATTCTGAAAAAATAAAATCCAAACTGCTTCAATTGCTTTAAGAGGGATGCTCCCCAAGGTGGAGACAATTACCGTTCTCTGCTTATAAACAGAAATTCAGAGAAAATCCAGCACCAAAAGTATATTAAGCCTCCTCTAGGTCAAACTGGTTCTTCCCATAGCAGAGTACGGATTCATAGAGGATAAGAAATGCAAGCAACCAACTCAATGCTACATTATTTAACCAATTGTTTCTTGGCAGCAATTACCACCAACAGACTCTGGAAGTGGAAGAAGTGGAGTCCGAGCTGCTTTAGAAGGACTGGAAGCTGCTTTGGGGTGAGAAGAAGACTGAATAGCATCTTTGGATCAATGGAGAAACTTAGACAGGAATTACAGCACAGTCATACTGAAGGATCAGAATTCTGAGAGAAGAGCAGAGACTTTACAGGAGTCTTTGAATTCTCTAGTTGGTCAGTCGTGTAAAGCGTAGGCTATGTAGTCAGCTGGAAAGGGTTAGAAGTCTTACAGGGACGCTAACAAGGCAAGTTTCAAAAGCTCTGTGCTGTGCTTCGTTGCTCAGCTCTGTAGCACTCTTTGTGACACCAGGGACTGCAGTCCTCCAGACTCCTCTGTCCGTGGGATTCTCCAGGCGAAAAGGCTGGAGTGGGCTGCCATGCCCTCCTCCAGGCGATCTTCCCAAGCCAGGGACTGAACCCAGCTCCCCCGCACTGCAGGTGTTCAAGACTCTGGGAGCATCAAATGTCCTTACTTGGAAAATGGAGGTATAGCGTCTGACAGGGTTCTAGCAATCACTGCTGGTGCCCTGCTCATAATTCGTCGGCCTTTTTATCCAGGTTGCCTGCGTATGCATGCACACAGCTCCGTCAGTATCTCAGTAAGGCATTCTTTGGCCAGGCCAGTGTGTTTGGCTCATACACGGGGCAGGACACTGTTGTTTAATAGTCAGCTCCCAGGAGCAAACCTCAACCAATGAGGAAAGGAATTTGAGGAATATGTAATGACCCCATGTTCTTTGTTCTTTATTGGACAAATTGAGGGTTTAGAGTACACAGCTTTTCAGAAAGTCCCCAGTAGAATCAGACCCTGATTATCCACTGTGGTGACTTACTGGCTTTTATAACCTCCCTGCCTGACTTCCTCATATTCTCATGATGCCTTCTGGACCATTTTGTGATGAACTATGTCACTCAAATCCTTACTCAGCCTTTTTTTATGGGCGAGTGGGGGACTCAAACTAAGACTTTTTTAAAACTAAATATTACGTACTATATTTGGAGCTTGAAATGTTGCTCCATGACTGATGTACAGAGGTTGTGTAACTGTTCTTTGCATAACAGTGTCTTGAAATTCCCTAAGAACAGTTCCATAGCCTCTGTGTGTTAGTCATGGAGCAGCATTTCAAGCTCCACATATATTATGTAATATTTCATTGCTTATTGCTACATTCTCTGCATCATGGTGTCTTAGAACTCATAGAGAATGGATCAATGAACAAAGAAAGAAAACAGATCACCCTCAGCTATTCAATCCTCCTTCTTCATAATAATAGATTTCCCAAATGTTGCCGCAAGTATACACACTACATTTTCCAACTTCACTGTGGCTTGGTGTGCCGTATGATTACTGGTAAGATATGTGGACACTTGATAGGTAGCTTCTAGTGTTCTTGAATGAAAACAGGTGAGCTCTCTCTCTATTATTCCTCTTCTTTCTCAGAGGACTAGAGAAGCAATGATGAGTCATTCTGGACCATAGGGTTAAGGAAATTTCAGACGCTGAAGTCACATGATGGTAGGAGCCTGGCTCACTGACACTGTTGAAACACCGCACCAGTCTTAGACTGCTCTGCCTAATCTTTAGTCTTAGCTGTTTAGAGTTTCCATCACGATAGCTTAACGCATAACCCAGCACATTGATAAACAGAAGTTTTTCTCAAACCCAGTGGTTATGTGAACTTAGGCACATTTGGAAAATCACCCTTGGCAGTAAGTTTTTAGAGGATTTCTAACCTTGATTTCAGGGCTTGTCAATCTTTTAGTGAAAACTTCATTATGCCAAATATAAATAGACAAACATTAATGAAGACAAAAGTGGAAACAATATGAAAACAATTTTATTGTTTTCTAAGGTAGGAATAAGAGCACAGTGGAAGCAAAGAAGATATAACAATAAAAACTCATCTGACAGTGTGATAGTTTACAAATAAAGAGGAAAATTGTAGCATAACAGCTTATCCAATAAAAATAAAGGCTAACTTTTGTGTTGGTACTTTCTTCATTCTCCAACAATTGCTTTGGGGTTCCATTCTCTTCCCCCAAATATTCTCTTAGTCTCTGTTATTATATTCAAAATGTGGAATATAAAAAGAAAGAAAAAAGTCACAATTCACACAATACACCAAACTAATTTTATTTCCAGGGTGAATTGAATTGGAAAAATCTTATTGTCTTAAGAAAACTTTGTATCTCATAAAGTCTTTATGTGCTTTGGAGGAACATACCTTTGCCCTAAGGAGATGCTGATACCTTGCGGTGAATATCTAGAAAGAAAGGAAGAGGAATAAAGAAGAAAACAACCTTTCTACAAAGGGCAAAGGCCTAGAAATTTTCATTCCATCATTTCCCCATTATTTCTTGCTTGATCAACCATTTCCCCCCAAGCAAATCCTCACTTATCTGCTTTTCCAGTGTCTCTGCATATGCAAATTACAATCTGCTTTTTAATTAGACCAAGCCCACATTCACCACCTGATGATAGTGGAGTGAAAATAGAAATTGCATTAAGCAGGTTCAGCGGGATTTTATATGCACTATAATGACCTTTCAATATAAATTCTTAGCAAGGGAAGAAGTCCTTATATTTTTCATATTCTATAGGAAGTTGTTCTTGGTTATAAGATGTCACTTGCAATCTGTAGTGACATTTGACTAGGGGTGTAAAAATGTCATATTTTACCGTTGACAGATCCAGTCTGTTCTCTCTCTTCGTGGGATAAGGAGCTTTCTCATGCATATATATGACAGCTCAAGATGTTCAGTTGGCTTTTCTTTCTTTCAGTTATTAAATATTCAGAATGTTCATTATGCACCAGAGCCTGAATAATAAAAGATTAGTGGGAAACCTTTCTGGGAGCTTTTATTATTATTATTAATATTAATCATGTATGCTGCATTCATTTTTTTCCCTTTGCAAACTCAAATGTCAATAGACTAAGCAAACTTTTCTCCCACCACCCAGTAGGTAAGGAAAAACAGCTTCAGAGAGAAAACTAGAATTTTTGTAATGTCAGTTTTTAAAACAATAAGAGAGGGGATGAGAGCTCAATTTTGTAATTTCTACTTCTGAAGAGAACAATTTGGAGGGTGGAAAAGTGAAAGTTCAAGGAAAAAAAAAAAATTTCCAAACTGGAAGTTCTCTGGAAATCCAGTTGTTAAAACTCTGCATTTCCACTGCAGGGGCACACGTTTTATCCCTGTTGTGGGAAGTAAGGTCTCACATGGTTGTTGTTTAGTTTCTAAGTTGTGTCTAACTCTTCTGCAACTCCATAGACTGTATCTTTCCAGGCTCCTCTGTCCATGGGATTTCCCAGGCAGGAATACTGGAGTGGGTGGCCATTCCTCCTCCAGGGGATCTTCCTGAACCAGGGATCAAACTTGCAGCTCCTGCATTAGAGGTGGATTCTTTGCCACTCATGTGGATATGCATATATATATATATATATATATATAGAGAGAGAGAGAGAGAGAGAGAGAGAGAACTGAATAAAAATGAAAACTACAACATATCAACTTAAAACAATTTTTAAAAATTCCCAAAGTAACACACTTTGCAAGTGGAAGGATAGGACTGAACCCCAAGACCTTTTCCCCAGTTTTATCAAGATTTAATTGACCTATAACCCTAGCCCCTCTATTCTGAAGTTCATGTACCTCCCACTTCTTCACACTGCCTTGAAAGAGTTAAATAAATGCCATTTCAGTGTCAGTTGCTCAATTGCTGTTCAGTTCTGAAATACCAGGAACTTCATTCATGGTTTATGTGACTCAAGATCCAAGCCATGGGAATAGCACATTAATTGAAAATGGTAACTAATCTCCTTTATATAGAATTAAAATATTATTTCAAGTATAGTGCATGCATTTTTCAGCTGATCAATGCTCTCATTTATATTTTTGCTGCAAATTTGTTCCTTGCTGGTAAAGTGAAAGTGAAAATGTTAGCTGCAGAGTCGTGTCCAACTTTTTGCCACCTCATGGACTGTCAGTAGCCCACCAGGCTCCTCTGTCCATCGAATTCTCCAGGCAAAAATACTGGGGTGGGCAGACATTCCCTTTTCTAGGGAATCTTCCAGACCAGGGATGCAACCCAGGTCTTCTGCATTGCAGGTGGATTCTTACCATCTGAACCACCAGGAAAACCTGTTCCACATTGGTATGAATACATAAATGGAAGCTTCAAGTTAATTGTCAAACTTCTTCGTGAGACACAAGCTGGTGGGGTAGCCAGACATCATGCAGTAATCAAAACCTTCCAGAAGGGATCACAAAGAGCATTTTTAGATCTAGACCCTTTTTCCTATGCCCTCTCCTCTTTCTACACAATCATGCAACCACAGTGAACTTTCCAGTTTACACCGTCGTTTATTTGGTCATGTCAGGCCTTTGCTCAACCTGTGTCAGCCTTTGGAGCATTTTTCTCATGACTCTGCATGAAGAATTTGCCCTCTTTTTCTCATTCATACTTTAGTTCATAGCTTAGATTTCAGTTTCTTGAAGAAATCACCTCTGTCATCTCCCAAAGAAGCTTTGTGACCTTCCTGAGAACGATCATCACCTTGTTCTGTAAGTAGCTATTAGTTCCTTAAGCTACTCAAAATGGAAATTTTATTTGTTTATTATATTATCCCAAGCATCAAGTAGATTCTCCAGTACTTATGAGCATGCAGTTAATAGTTTTGGAAAAAAATAAAAGCTTAATTCATACATAATGAAGTTGTTAATAAAGTAGTTTATAAATAACTTAATAATTTAATAAAAAGTAAGCAAATTTCAAGTCAAATATAACTAATAACATAGGTAATAACACTAGAAAATATTTTGTTTCTGGGTGCTGATTGAAAAAAGTGCATAACCTCAAAGTTGAGAGTTATGTTGATATTGTATTTGGTGAATTTTCTGAGAACTTCAACCCCAGGACACAGGATTCTCAGATTTCCCTGAGGGACCACTCCAAAGAGGTAAGGGAAGAGCCAGGATATATAGAAATTTGCAACAAAAACCAAGTAATGGGAACAACAAAATATCATTACTAATTAAAGAAAAGCAGACATCTCAAGTCAGTGAATCCAGCACTTTTCTATGTATTTGATGTTTAGTTGCTTAGTTGCATCTAGTTCTTGGCAGCCCCATGGGCTGCAGCCCTCCAGGCCCCTCTGTCCATGGGATTCTCCAGGCAAGAATACTGGAGTGGGTTACCATTTCCTATAGGAAGATTCACAAGCCTGGGCTTACTGAAATCATTCCCTTTACATACACCTCAGCTCTCTGGAGCCACTATCTGTTTCTTTGTTTCATTCATACTGCATATTAAAACAAACAAAAAAAAAAGCTTTTTATTTTGTATTGGGGTATAGCCAATTAAAAATGCTGTGATAGCTTTGGGAAACAACAAAGGGACTCAGCCATACATATACATGAATCCATTCCCCCCTAAACTCCCCTCTCATTCAGGCCGTCACATAACCCTGAGCAGAGTTCCACGTGCTATACAGTAGGTCCTTGTTGGTTATTCATTTCCAATACAGTAGTGTGTACATGTCCACCCCCAGCTCTGTAACTATCTGTCCCTCCCTCCTGCACCCTTCCCCTCGGCAACCTTAAATTCATTCTGTAAGTCTCTGAGTCTTTTACTATTTTGTAAGTATATTTGTATTATTTTTTTTTAGATTTCACATATATGGGATGTCATACAATACTTCTCCTTATCTGACTTACTTTCCATTCTGCATCTCCTAAGGGTGGAGCGTGGACGTGACTACAGTAGCCTAGAGCTTGATGGCTGCAACATCCTTTGTTTACTGATGCGGCAGGTGGCACTTCCCTAGTGCTCAGACGGTAAGGAATTCACCTGCAATGTGGAAAGCCTGGGTTCAGTCCCTGAGTTGGGATGATACCCTGGAGGTTGGCACTGCAGATGATACCCTGGCAGCCCACTCCAGTATTCCTGCCTGGAGAATCCCTCTGGACAGAGGAGCCTGGCAGGCTATAGTCCACTGGGTCTGTAGAGTCAGACATGACTGAACGACTCAGCACAATTCTTCGTCCACATAAGTGTCTCCCCGATTTTGGGTAGTGCAGAGTGATAGAAAAGGCAATGTCTTTAGGGCAGTACAGAGGCATTAACATTCACTAGTTTGTGACTTATCTTCTGTAACTAATAGTGTCTGCCTCCTAGTCTAACAAATAGAGATGACGACATCTATCTGATAGAATTAATGGAAAGATGGAATAGAACAATATACACATCCTGACAATGCTTTGTACATACTATTTATGATCCATGTCTTTAACCTGTCTCTTAAATGTTGACATACTTCAAGTTCAAACCACAGGCCAGCTTCCTCTCTCAACATGCACACTGGCCTTGGATAACTTTATCCTACAATGACCATCCTTCTGGCCATGATGCTCAGATCAATTTCTGAATTTCATAACGGATGCCTTTCCTCAGATATTCCAAAAGAACCTTAAATCTTTCAGGTTAGGATAACTTAGAGGCTAAGAGTCTCTTTATCACACTCAGTGTAAGTATGTATATCTGCTCTGCAAAAATGTTAATATACTTGTTCATGGACTGTTGTTCACAACTCTGATGGGCATGTGTTGTAATGAATGACACAGGAATAATATATGTGATTGTGATAAGAATTTTGAAAAGATATCATGAACTTTAGACATTTGTATTCAATTGTTGTAGGGGTTATATTGAGTTAATACAAGTATGGTAATTAAAACTTTGACTAGCACACCATGAGAAGTGAATCATTCTGGTTTTGTTGTGATATCCTAAACTGAGCTAATGCTACACATTCCCAAACTGCCTATTTGTCTTGTATTCCTTGGCTAAGATTTTAACACAGCAATCACAATGAATATTTCCTCTATCAAGACACCTAAATATAGGTTCAGGTCACATAGACATTGTATCCTTCAAACATATTTTTAAGTCAAAAATTTAGTGCACACATATGTTAAAAAAAATCAAAAATAGAAAAGTAAGAAAACTTGCTTCTCCCACCCTAGATAGCCATTTTCCAGAGTCACACTTGGCAGTTGCTAGAATATTATTCTAAGTGTTGTCACACACACAATGAACATGAATTTCCTTTTTATTCCATACACACACAAAATGAATGTAAATATCTCTTTCATTTTTACTCAAGACAAGGAGTATTTCTTTTTACAATCAAAATATTAACATTTCTCCTTTTAGCACATGCAAGCTCCTCAGCCTTTCTCTATCTGTCTGTGGATACTCCCTTGTATAGAATCCCCCATTTCCTTAACTCACCTCTACTTCTGGACAATTAGATTATTTTACACTCTCTCCTTGGGAGAAACCAAGTAAGACGGTAGGCGCTGAGAGAGGACATCAGACAGACTGAGGGCACACAGACTGAAACCACAATCACAGACAACTAGCCAATCTGGTCACATGGACTACAGCTTGTCTAACTCAATGAAACTAAGCCATGCCATGCGGGGCCACCCAAGACTGCCAGGTCATGGGGGAAAGGTTTGACAGAATGTGGTCCACTGGAGAAGGGAATGGCAAGCCACTTCAGTATTCTTGCCTTGAGAAGTCCATGAACAATATAAAAAGGCAAAAAGATAGGACACTGAAAGATGAGCTCCCAGGTCAGTAGATGCCTGATATGCTACTGAAGATCAGTGGAGAAATACTCCAGAAAGAATGAAAGGACAAAACCAAAGCAAAAAGAACACCCAGTTGTTGATGTGACTGGTGATAGAAGCAAGGTCCGATGCTGTAAAGAGCAATATTGCATAGGAACCTGGAATCTTAGGTCCATAAATCAAGGCAAATTGGAAGTGGTCAAATAAGAGAGATGGCAAGAGTGGATGTCAACATTCTAGGAATCAGCGAACTAAGATGGAATGGAATGGGTGAATTTAACTCAGATGACCACTGTATCCACTACTGTGGGCAGGAATCCCTTTGAAGAAATGGAGTAGCCATCATAATCAACAAAAGAGTCCAAAATGAAGTACTTGGAGGCAATCTCAAAAACGACAGAATGATCTCTGTTCATTTCCAAGGCAAACCATTCAATATCAAGGTAATCCAAGTCTATGCTCCAACCCATAATGCTAAAGAAGCTGAAGTTGAACGGTGCTATGAAGACATACAAGACCTTTTAGAACTAACACTAAAAAAAAAAAAAAAAAAAAAAAAAAAGATATCCTTTTCATTATAGGGGACTGGGATGAAAAAGTAGGAAGTCAAGAAACACCTGGAGTAACAGGAAAATTTGGCCTTGGAGTACAGAATGAAGCAAGGCAAAAGCTAACAGAGTTTTGCCCAGAGAATACACTGGTCATAGCAAACACTGTCTTCCAACAACACAAAAGAAGACTCTACACATGGACATCCCCAGATGGTCAACAGCAAGATCAGATTGATTATATTCTTTGTAGGCAAAGATGGAGAAGCTCACTACAGTCAGGAAATACAGGACTAGGAGCTGACTGTGGCTCAGATCAGAAACTCCTTATTGCCAAATTCAGATTTAAGTAGAAGAAAATTGGGAAAAGCACTAGACCATTCAAGTATAACCTCAATTATATCCCTAACAATTATACAATGGAAGTTAGAAATAGATTTAAGGAACTAGATCTGATAGACAGAGTGCCCAATGAATTATGGATGGAAGTTCATGACATTGTATAGGAGGCAGAGATCAAGACCATCCCCAAGAAAAGAAATGCAAAAAATCAAAATGGCTGTCTGAGGAGGCCTTACAAATAGCTGTGAAAAGAAGAGAAGCAAAAAGAAAAGGAGAAGAGGAAAGATAAACCCATTTGAATGCAGAGTTGCAAAGAATAGCAAGGAGAGATAAGAAAGTCTTCTTCAGTGATCAATGCAAAGAAATAGAGAAAAACAACAGAATGGGAAAGACTAGAGATCTCATCAAGAAAATTAGAGGTACCAAGGGATCATTTCATGCAAAGATGGGCTCAATAAAGGACAATAGTTGTATGGACATAATAGGAGCAGAAGATATTAAGAAGAGGTGGCAAGAATACACATAACTGTGCAAAAAAGATCTTCACGACCCAGATGATCATGATAATGTGATCACTCACCTGGAGCCAGACATACTGGAATGTGAAGTCAAGTGGGCCTTAGGAAGCATCACTATGAACAAAGCTAGTGGAGGTGATGGAATTCCAGTTGAGCTGTTTCAAATTCTAAAAGGTGATGCTGTGAAAGTCTGCCCTCAATATGCTAACAAATTTGGAAAAGTCAGCAGTGGGCACAGGACTAGAAAAGGTCAGTTTTCATTCCAATCCCAAAGGAAGGCAATGCCAAAGAATGCTCAAACTACCGCACAATTACACTCATCTCACACACTAGCAAAGTAATGCTCAAAATTCTCCAAGCCAGACTTCAGCAATATGGGAACCATGAACTTCTGGATGTTCAAGCTGGTTTTAGAAAAGGCAGAGGAACCAGAGATCAAATTGCCAATATCCTCTGGATCATTGAAAAAGGGAGAGAATTCCAGACAAAGATCTATTTTTTTCTTTATTGACTATGCTAAAACCTTTGACTGTTTGGTTCACAATAAACTGTGAAAAATTCTGAAAGTGAGGGGAATACCAGACCACCTGACCTGCATCTTGAGAAACCTGTATGCAGGTCAGGAAGCAACAGTTAGAACTGGACATGAAATAGCAGACTGGTTCCAAATAGGAAAAGGAGTACGTCAAGGCTGTCTATTGTCACCCTGCTTATTTAACTTATATGTAGAGTACATCATGAGAAATGCTGGGCTGGAGGAAGCACAAGTTGGCATCAAGATTGCAGGGAGAAATGTCAATAACCTCAGATATGCAATTGATACCACTTTACGGCAGAAAGTGAGGAAGAACTAGAGAGCCTCTTGATGAAAGTGAAAGAGGAAAAGGAAGAAAAAAAAAAAAGAAAGTGAAAGAGGAGAGTGAAAAAGTTGGCTTAAAGGTGAACATTCAGAAAACTAAGATCACGGCATCCAGTCCAATCACTTCATGACAAATAGATGGGGAAACAGTGGAAACAGAGGATGACTTTATTTTTGGGGGTTCCAAAATCACTGCAGATAGTGATTGCAGCCATGAAATTAAAAGATACTTACTCCTTGGAAGGAAAATTATGCCCAACCTAGACAGCATATTAAAAAGCAGAAACATTACTTTGTCAACAAAGTTCTGTCTAGTCAGGCTATGGTTTTTCCAGTAGTCACGTACGGATGTAAGAGTTGGACTATAAAGAAAGCTGAGCGCCGAAGAACTGATGCTTTTCAACTGTGGTGTTGGAGAAGACTCTTGAGAGTCCCTTACACTGCAAGGAGATCCAACTAGTCCATCCTAAAGGAAATCAGTCCTTGAAAGGACTGATGTTGAAACTGAAACTCCAATACTTTGACCACATGATGTGAAGAGCTGACTCCTCTGGAGAAACCCTAATGATGGGAAAGATTGAGGGCAGGAGGAGGAGGGGATGACAGAGGGTGAGATGGCTGGATGGCATCACAGACTCAATGGACATGTATTTGTGTAAACTCCGGGAGTTGATGATGAACAGGGAGGTCTGGCGTGCTGCGGTTCATGGTTTCACAGAATCAGACACGATGAGCGACTGAACTGAACTGAACACTCTCCTCTTGCACAGGAAATGCTTCATTGAATACTCTTTCATAAAATATTTATGTACTGGTGAAAGGATGCATAATTGTCTGTAAGTAGAGCTTTATTATCAAAATACATATACACTGTTGAAATTTTTATCAACACTGTGAAACTGTATAAATTGCAGTATTTTTTCTGTCCCACTTAATGAACTCCTTATATCCCCAAACATTAGAATTTTATGTTTAGAAATATTTATTTTTTCCATGATTAGGTAAAAAATGTGAATTATTTTGCCTTTAAAAATTAGTTTGCATTTTGTATAATACATTTTTGCTATTATGCATATATTTGTGCATCCAGTCCTAGATTAATGACTGTTAATGTTACCAACTTATTAATATAATTATGGTTATTTGTTAAATGAATATTTACTTTCTTGTCATGTGTACTTCAATATTTCACTAATTTATACATTTTTTTTAGCTTGGTGTAACTTTCCACATGGAGCTTTTATAATTTTAAATTTTCAAATATCTATCTTTCCTTTTGTCAACTAAAAATTGACACTTGTCGTCTCCTCTACAAGGATTAAGTGCCCCTCAAACTGCTATAGGCACTGACTTTCAACACACTCTGACAGAATTTTTATGTAAAGATCAGAAATGATGCATTCTGTGCTCTGGGAAATACTGGTAGAACAGTTCGTTTTGATGGTTAGATATTTTCAGGAGATTTTATGAGCCCAGTTCTTGCATCTCCTCATATCTGGAAAAGCATTAAAATCCTTCAGGGTGACAACTGCTCCTCTTGACTAGCAGAAACCTTCTGCAAAAATTATGTTCTAGATTGTATGTATTCCTCTTCACCAAAATAGCATATATACCAATATTTCGCCTACCTCTTAAGAGCAGTTCCTCAGAGCTATGCTGTCTCCCAGGTTATAGTCCTCACTTTGCCCCAAATAAAACTTAACTAACAACTCTCACATTGTGCCTTTTTTTCAGTTGACACGTTTTTAGGCTCTATATTTTGTATACTAAAAAAAAAATATTCATTTTTAATTTCTTTGTAATAATCTTTCAAAATTTAAACCATCGAATCATTTATAATTTACTTTGTTCTGAAAATAGCATATATAATCAGCTTTTCTTTCAAAATATGATCAGTAGG